>NC_089840.1:157565011-157891447 GCF_035609145.1 Eleutherodactylus coqui
CAAATTGAGTTATACCCAGATCCCAATTCAGAAGAAGAAATAAGACTGCATTCTTTGGATGTCTGTAGAATTTTGGATGGCTGTGGAGTTTAGGAAATTGAATCATCTCTTCTTCTCCTACTATGGGAGAAACAAAAGCCACATAAAGATGGATACAGGAAGCTGTTACCACCTGTTATACTCAAGCAGGTTTTCAGACGCTGTAGCCTATAAGAGCCTATTCCTATAAGAGTACACCTCATACACTTGTAAACTAATTACAGCCTAGACATTAGAAAAGCTGGAGAGGTGGTTTTTGGTTGGTTAATAGTAACCCACCCTGAAATGATTAATTGTCAAATGTTGCTACTGCTGTGGACATCATGGAAAGTGCAATTTCTACTCACCATAAACTCTTTTCTTAGTCCAAGCAGCAGCACAGCTTTCCTTCACAATAAAATTTGGGTTTTTGTTCATCAGAACTTGAGTTTTGTCTATTAGGGGGCATTCACACAGCATTGTTGTTCATTTTACAAGGTTTTTGTTTGCTTACACTTAATTTGAAGTATAGAATATGTTGATTACATTATTCTGTACTCCAAATAAAGCAGAAACAAATGGAAACCTTGTAAAACAGACATTAAAGAGGTGTGTTTTACAATTGATGAAAATGATTCCTTTTATTTCTGTTTGTAGATTCCGTCACAGCGTTGTCATCGAACCCCCGAGCGGAGTCGCAAAGTGTGTACAGTAATGCTGTGTGAACACCCCTTTACTTGATAGTACACAATATGCATAGCTAGCTAATACACTATATAGGGGGGCATAACATTAATTAATTGCTACTGTCTGTCCTGCTTTTCAATAAAATGAAATTTCCATAGCGGCTGCTGCTTGGACTAAAGGCAGGATGATAGTATGTTAGGCCCAAAAAAAGACATATGTCCATCCAGTTCAGCCTATTACACCCCAATATTGATCCAGAAGAAGGCAAAAAAACCCAATGAGGTACAAGCCAATTTTCCCCATTTAACCCCTTAGTGACCAAGCCTGTTTGCGCCTTAATGGCCAGGCCAAATTTTGCAAATCTGACATGTGTCACTTTAACATGGAAAAACACCAGAAAGGTTTTGCATATCCAAGCGATTCTGACATTGTTTTTTTCGGCACAAGTTGTACTTCATTTAGGCGGAAAAAATAGACCGATAGAATTTGTGTTTATTTATTAAAAGCGCCAAAATTGGGAAAATTTTGAAAAAAATCGTCATTTTTTCACGTTTCCAACTGCAATATCTTAAATATGTGCAAACATAATATAGAATTTTTTGCTAAGATTTATATTTCCACCCGTTTACTTTATTTTGGGCGCACATTGGAAAAACTTTCGTTTTTTTAACCATTTAGGAGACGTACAAATTTAACATTACTTTTTAGCATTTTGAGGAACACTTTGTTTTCCTATACCAAGCCAAGATTGGAAAGGCTCATGAGTGTCAGAATAATAGATACCCCCCCAAATGACTGAATTTTAAAAACGACACACCTTAGTGTATTCACTGAGGGGTGTCATGAGTATTTTGACCCCACAGTTTTTTTTTCAGGAATTAATTCAATTTAGAGGAGAAAAAGTAAAATTTCATATTTTTGCAAATCTGTCATTTTAAAGACATTTTTTTCCTATAGTTTACATGAAAATCAGGATTTACACCCCAAAATGGATACCCCTATTTCTCCTGTGTTCAGAAATATACCCATTGTGGCCCTATTGTTATATCTGAGTCAACAAATGGGCCCAAAATGAAAGGAATAGTTAGTGTCTTTCAAAACAGAAATTTTGTTTGAAGTCCTTTTAGGCCCCATAGCACACATGTAGAGTTCTTGAGCGCCCAGAACCATAGAAAACCCCCACAAATGACCCCTTTTTGAAAACTAGACCCCTTAAGACATTTATCTAGGGGTTTACTGCATATTTTGACACCACAGTTTTTGAATGAATTCAAACCAAGCAAAAGGAAAAAATTTGGATTTTTGTTTTTTTGGCAATTCTGTCATCTTAAAAACAGCTTTTTTTGTACAGCACACATATGAAGGAAGACTTGCACCCCAAAATGGATACCCCTGTTTGTCCCGTGTTCAGAGACATACCCATTGTGGCCCTAATCTTATGTCTGGATACACAATGGAGCCCAAAATGAAAGGAGCGACCGGTGGCTTTCGGAACACAAATTTTGCTTGAAGTCCTTTTAAGCCCCATTGCCTACTTGTAGAGTTCTTGAGCACCCAAAACCATAAAGAACCCCCACAAATGACGCCATTTTGAAAACTAGACCCCTTATCGAATTTATCTAGGGGTGTACTGTGTATTTTAACCCTACAATTTTTGAATAGATCTAAGCAAAGCAGTAGGAAAAAATTACGATTTTTATTTTTTGGGCTATTGTGTCAATTTAAAAACAGGTTTTTTTGTACAGGACACATATAACTGATGACTTTCACCCCAAAATGGATACCCCTGTTTGTCCCGTGTTCAGAAACATACCCATTGTGGCCCTAATAGACTTACAGGACACATGGCTAGGCCTACAATGAAAGGAATACCCGTTGGATTTCAGGGTACCACTGAATAAATTTCAGGCCCCATTGCCCACTTATAGAGCCATTGAGCGGCCAAAACTATAAAGAACCCCCTCAAATGACCCCATTTTGAAAACTAGACCCCTTAACAAATTCATCTAGGGGTGTACTGCGTATTTTGACCCCACAGTATTTGAATGAATCTAAGCAAAGCAGAAGGAAAAAGTTATGATTTTCAATTTTTTGGGCAATTTTTTCAATTTAAAAACTGTTTTTTTGTACAGCGTACATAGTTATGAAGACGTTTACCCCCAAATGGATACCCCTGTTTGTCCCGAGTTCAGAAACATACCCATTGTGGCCCTAATGTAATTACAGGACGCATGGCAAGGCCTATAAAGGAGGGAACACCCGTTGGATTTTAGGGCAGAACTGAATAAATTCCAGGCCTTATTGCTTATTTGTACGGAATAAAAATTGACTCCCTAAAAATCCCCCCCCCCCCCCCACACACACTCAGCGTCCTTTTTGGCGTTCGCAAATCTTAGATAAAAGTAACGATGTGAACTGTGTAGTATTTCCGAAGACAGGGGTAATTACGGAGACTGGTTGGAATGGGCCCATGGGGCAATAAAACCGGGTATCCCCCTCCTCTCATGCTTTTTGGGGGTATTTTGTGACCTCAGTAGCGGGTATGGGGTGTAAAAAGTGGCGTTCCGTGAGTCTTCATAAGCTTGCTGAGGTGCGGCGGTCTCACATAGAAGGCGCTCAACAAGCTGCTCCTGGAACTGCATGAAGGCAAGCGTTCCTGGGGCTTCTTGTAAATTACGTATTACAGGTAGCGGTTTGAATAACGCCGGGCTCACGCGGGTGCAGGCAGAATCCGCAGCGGATCCCATCTGTGAGCCCGGCTGTTACCCTGCTTACGGCCACGCAATGTACTGTGCATAACTGCGTACTTACACTGGCGGTCATGCGCAGGACACCTTTTTTTTTGTTTGTATTTCCCGCACCGTCGCTTAGCGATGACGCGGGTACCCGCAGCCCGTACACAACGTAGTTGCGTATGGGCTGTGGGTATATCCATGACCATGGAACACAATAGGCTCTATGTTGCGGATATCCGCGGTAAAATAGAACCTGCTGCCTTCTCTTTTCTGCGAGTTGATTACACAATTCCAACCCGCTAATGTGAGCGGAATTGTGTAATCCAATGCGATTGATCTGCGTTCTACCGCGGATCAGACGCATGCGGAATCCGTAATTCCTATCCGGTCATGTGAGACCGGCCTAAGGTAGATCGCTACCTTTTTATCACGTGACTGGGGAACGCTCAACGAGGCCACCCATCACTGCTCCAGGCTCTCGGCGACTGTTAGTCGCTGGGAGCAAGGAGATTTTAAGTTTCCTGGGCTCCCCGACTCCTGCGCATGTGTCCGGCTTTTTGCCGGCAATCGCATGTGCAGAATTCGGGAAGGTCCATGGAGAAGGATCGTGTCGGGGTTCAAATACGGAGGCCTCCGGTAAAAAGTTTCATCTCCTCTGACCGATCGCATCGGTGAGGGGAGATGAACCTTCAAATTTTTTTTAACTTTATGGCGAACACATGACCAGGAACTGCTCACCGCGGCCCCACGTGAAATCTCCATGCTCTTGGCTACATTTTGTAGCCAAGAGCAGGGAGAATTTAAATTATCCTGGCAATCCACAGCTTTTGCGCATGCGTCCGCCATTTTGGCGACGGGCGCGTGCGCAGAAGCTGTGGTAAGGTCCGCGGATAAATCCGGGGGCCTTAGGTACGTACTTTCATCCTCCCTTATGGATATGATCCGTGAGGGGAGATGAAACGTACGCTTTTTTAACTTTTTTAAACCTTTTTTTTACTTTTGTTTTTTTTTTACTTTTTTACACTTTTTTTTTACTTTACATGATCACTGTCATCCATTGGATGACAGTGATCATGTCCAATGGATAGCGGCGATCGCGTGCCCGGGGACCGCTCACCGCGGTCCCCGCTGACATCTCCTGCCTCCCGGCTACCTACAGGAGCCGGTAGCCAGGAGATTTTAAATCTCCCGCGCCGCCGGGCCTTCTGCGCATGCAGCTGACGTAATGCTGCCTGGCGCGCATGCGCAGAAGACCGGCTTCGGGGCCCGGAGCAGCAGGAGAGCGGGGAGCAGCGTGCCGGACCCGGGTGAGTAATTTCAGCTGCTCCAATGGATCCGATCCATCAGGGCAGCTGAATCTTTAACTTTTTTTGTACTTTTATTTACTTTTTTGCGATCAGCGCTATCCATTTCTCAGAAATCTCGTCCACACAGGACGGCCAATCCGCTGCGGTAAGTCCAGCTGAAACCGCGGTTTCAGAATATGCAGCATGTCTGTTTATCTTTTCTTTCCGTCGCGGCCGCGCTCTCCTCTATGGGAGCACCGGCCGCAGCGGAAAAGCGAGTGGCCGGGCCGCTTCAAAGCTGCGGTAGTTCTCCCGGCGGAAATCTCGCAGTTTTTGCTGCGGCCAAACCGCGAGATTTCCGACGGGAATACGTCCCGTGTGAACCCAGCCTTAGAAAAGCACATCTTTAAGCTTTCACTAACACCTGTAAGTTAAAGTGAGTGCAGAGATTGATGAGAGGAACAGCAGGAGCCGTTTTGGAGAGTGCTGGGAGCTGCAGAGGAACAGCCACAGAGGCGCCACAGATTGCAGTGTCATCCAGGGTGCAACAGTCTGCTGGAGAGAGACCGCCAGCACTGAGGCTACAACTACAGGAGGATGTCTGGAGAACCTCTTAGCGTTTATGGAAATCATGCTCAAAGAACGTGGTCCGGAGAAGCCCATGTCTGCCAAAGCTGGTACTTCCGCAGAACGTATGTGAGGCCAGCCTTACCGCCGAGTGCTCAGACAATTTTATTATACACAGGTGACAGAGTTCATCAGTAGTATGTGTTTGCTGATTGGTGTATGGTGCTATTTAGGGCTCTGGGTGGACTACACCCATTATTCCCGACAAAGCTACTGTGAAATGTGCATCAGGTGTGGTGAGCTCCCCCTCCTTTCTCCCTACATCCACAACCACATGCACTGTGCTGCTTTTATGTGTACAACCCCAATTCCAAAAAGGATGGGCTACTTTATAAAATATGAGTAAACATAATGAAAAAAGAATGCAATGATATGGAAATCTCATATAACCATTTTTTAGTCACAATATAATTTAGAACACATATCAGAGGGGAAAAGGAGACATTTTTCCATTTCATTTTTAAAAATTAACTTATTTAGAAACTAATGGCAGCAACACATCTCAAAAAAATTGGGAAAGGGGTTAAAAAAGGCTGAAAAAGTAAGTGATAAACAACAAGTCACATGACTGTATAAAAACAGAACGCTAGGCAGCTTCCTTCAGAAGCAAAGACAGTCAGAGGTTCACTAATTTGTGAAGACCCATGTCTAATAATTGTGGAACAATTTCAGAAAAATGTTTCTGAATTTAAAATTGTAAAGACTTTGAATATCCCACCATTGGCCACAGATTTCACCCTTTGCATAGGGTTAAATGCATGGTAATAATTTTCAGCAATCAATTGACATGTTGCAGGTTTAAAAGCTGCAACACATGTTAGTTTCATAGCAGATTCCCCACAAATCTTTTAAGCACTGTATATGAGTTTTGCTAAAATCTCATCCACATGATTTAAACTTAAAACTGTTGTCAGAGTTGTATTTTTTCAGTAAGACCCCGTTCCCCATAACTAACCCTGTTATAACATAATTAACCAGCATATACTCACCTCCCCCCACTCCACACTGTGTCTTGTGGTGTTGCTCAGCCCTTGCTCCATTGTTTGTTTACAGGCTTAAGTCCCGCCCAGTCACAGGCACTTCAGCCAATGACAGAGCTCAAAAACAGAGTGCTGCAGCACCTTTCATGTCCTATATGCAGGCTGGGACAGCCTGTAAATGTGACCTTAGAGGGGAGACCTGAAGCAGCTGTGTGGGACACAGCAGGGAGGGGAGTATATACTGGTTAGTTATATTATAGCAGGGGGAACTGAAAAAATACAACTCAGACAACTCATTTAAAGTGCTACTGATTTTCTGCATGCAGTTCTGCTATGGAGAATCCACTGAGTTTACATGCTGCATGACTGTATCCTAACTTTGTAGCAGAAATTAGTATGACCAAAAATCAGTTGATTCTTCATCATGTGCATGGATTTCTGCAAAGCCTATTCCCATGAATGGGTCAGTCTGAAATTTCTACAACAAATCTACTTTTGAACATATCCTAAGACAGGAGTTCCCCACTTAGGGTTCCCTGAAACATGGTCACAGGATCCCCAGAAGACAGTAGCAAGCAGACCTGTTGTAGGGAGGAAGTAGTTTTATTCTGCTCAATGGGAGCTTAGCAAATCAGTCAACAAGTCTGAACTATAACATAGCAATGGGCATAAAAGATTAAATGGTGCTTCTTCCAGTACCCCAAGCTTCCTTGAGGTAGAATTGGAAGAAAAGGTTCCCCAGGAGTGACTAAAAACATCACGGTTTTCCCATAGTAACAAGCCTGGAAATTATGCTTATGGCGACTTTTAAACCTTATCTTATTTATGCCCCCCCCCCCCCCTTCCTTTAACAGTATTTAACTGTTGTCAGTAGTTTTCTACTACATACAACAAATGAGTGGCTGAAATTTATTCTGTAGTTAAAAAAAATAATCATGTAATAAATAGAGATGAGCGAACACCAAAATGTTCGGGTGTTCGTTATTCGGAACGAACTTCCCGTGATGCTCGAGGGTTCGTTTCGAACAACGAACCCCATTGAAGTCAATGGGCGACCAGAACATTTTTGTATTTCGCCGATGCTCGCTAAGGTTTTCATGTGTGAAAATCTGGGCAATTCAGGAAAGTGATGGGAATGACACAGTGACGGATAGGGCAGGCGAGGGGCTACATGTTGGGCTGCATCTCAAGTTCACAGGTCCCACTATTAAGCCACAATACCGGCAAGAGTGGGCCCCCCCCCCTCCCAACAACTTTTACTTCTGAAAAGCCCTCATTAGCATGGCATACCTTTGCTAAGCACCACACTACCTCCAACAAAGCACAATCACTGCCTGCATGACACTCCACTGACACTTCTCCTGGGTTACATGCTGACCAACCGCCCCCCCCTCCCCCGCACAGCGCACACCAAAGTGTCCCTGGGCAGCCTTCAGCTGCCCTCATGCCACACCACGCTCATGTCTATTTAGAATTGCGTCTGCCATGATGAGGGACCGCAGGCACACACTGCAGAGGTTGGCACGGCTAGGCAGCGACCCTCTTTAAAAGTGGCGGAGCGATAGCCCACAATGCTGTACAGAAGCAATGAGAAATAGAATCCTGTGCCACCGCCATCAGGAGCTGCACACGTGGGCATAGCAATGGGGAACCTATGTGCCACACACTATTCATTCTGTCAAGGTGTCTGCATGCCCCAGTCAGACCGGGCTTTTTAATTCATAGACACAGGCAGGTACAACTCCCTATTGTGAAGTCCCTGTCGACCCACAGCATGGGTGGCTCCCTGGAACCCACCGGCGGTACACAGAAATATCCCATTGCATTGCCCAACACAGCTGAGGTAGTAATGTCGTGCTTAATGCAGGTGGGCTTCGGCCCACACTGCATGCCCCAGTCAGACTGGGGTTCTTTACAAGTGGACAGATGTAGTAAAAACTCCGTGTGCACCTACAGCATGGGTGGGTGCCAGGAAGCCACCGGCGGTACATAGAAATATCCCATTGCATTGCCCAACACAGCTGAGGTAGTAATGTTGTGCTTAACCCTTTCCAATCCAATTTGTATATGGTTTTCCTAGGGGGCTTACTCTTTTTCTGCCGTTATACAACGGCGCTATATGCTGGCTAAAGCCAGTACTGCATGAGCTGACACGTAGGATAGGCTCCAACAGCAGAGAGGCTGGCAATATACAGTAAGAGAACCCCGACGGACGTCTACCAACAACGGAGCTGTACAGCCTTAAACCCTAATGTCTTCACAGGTCACACAGTGGACTGGAAAGGGTTAATGCAGGTGGGTTTCGGCCCACACTGCATGCCCCAGTCAGACTGGGTTTCTTTATAAGTGGAAACAGATGCATTTATAATTCCCTGTGGACCCACTGCCTGGGTGGGTGCCAGGAAGCCACCGGCGGTACATAGAAATATCCCATTGCATTGCCCAACACAGCTGAGGTAGTAATGTCGTGCGTAATACAGGTGGGCTTCGGCCCACACTGCATGCCCCAGTCAGACTGGGGTTCTTTAGAAGTGTACAGATGTATTAAAAACTCCGTGTGCACCTACAGCATGGGTGGCTCCCTGGAACCCACCGGCGGTACATAAAAATATCCCATTGCATTGCCCAACACAGCTGAGGTAGTAATGTCGTGCTTAATGCAGGTGGGCTTCGGCCCACACTGCATGCCCCAGTCAGACTGGGGTTCTTTACAAGTGGACACATGTAGGTTAAACTCCCTGTGGACCCACTGCCTGGGTGGGTGCCAGGAAGCCACCGGCGGTACATAGAAATATCCCATTGCATTGCCCAACACAGCTGAGGTAGTAATGTCGTGCGTAATACAGGTGGGCTTCGGCCCACACTGCATGCCCCAGTCAGACTGGGGTTCTTTAGAAGTGTACAGATGTATTAAAAACTCCGTGTGCACCTACAGCATGGGTGGCTCCCTGGAACCCACCGGCGGTACATAAAAATATCCCATTGCATTGCCCAACACAGCTGAGGTTACGTCAGCTGTAATGCAGGTGGGCTAAAAATTAATTTGATTACACTGTAGGCGAGGGCCCACAAAAATTGCTGTATCAACAGTACTAATGTACATCCCAAAAATTGGCCATGGCCAGCCAAGAGGGCAGGTGAAACCCATTAATCGCTTTGGTTAATGTGGCTTAAGTGGTAACTAGGCCTGGAGGCAGCCCAGTGTAACGAAAAATTGGTTCAAGTTAAAGTTCCAATGCTTTTAAGCGCATTGAAACTTATAAAAATTGTTCTGAAAAATTATTTGAGTGAGCCTTGTGGCCCTAAGAAAAATTGCCCGTTCAGCTTGATTACGTGAGGTTTCAGGAGGAGGAGCAGGAGGAGGAGGAGGAATATTAGACACAGATTGATGAAGCAGAAATGTCCCCGTTTTGGATGGTGAGAGAGAACGTAGCTTCCATCCGCGGGTGCAGCCTACGTATTGCTTACGTATCGCTGCTGTCCGCTGGTGGAGAACAGAAGTCTGGGGAAATCCAGCCTTTGTTCATCTTGATGAGTGTTAGCCTGTCGGCACTGTCGGTTGACAAGCGGCTACGCTTATCTGTGATGATTCCCCCAGCCGCACTAAACACCCTTTCCGACAAGACGCTAGCCGCAGGACAAGCAAGCACCTCCAGGGCATACAGCGCGAGTTCAGGCCACGTGTCCAGCTTCGACACCCAGTAGTTGTAGGGGGCAGAGGCGTCACCAAGGATGGTCGTGCGATCCGCTACGTACTCCCTCACCATCCTTTTACAGTGCTCCCGCCGACTCAGCCGTGACTGGGGAGCGGTGACACAGTCTTGGTGGGGAGCCATAAAGCTGGCCAGGCCCTTAAAGACTGTTGCACTGCCTGGGATGTACATGCTGCTCGATCTACGCACATCCCCTGCTACCTTGCCCTCGGTACTGCGCCTTCTGCCACTAGCGCTGTCGGCTGGGAATTTTACCATCAGCTTGTCCGCAAGGGTCCTGTGGTATAGCAACACTCTCGAACCCCTTTCCTCTTCGGGAATCAGAGTGGGCAGGTTCTCCTTATACCGTGGATCGAGCAGTGTGTACACCCAGTAATCCGTCGTGGCCAGAATGCGTGCAACGCGAGGGTCACGAGAAAGGCATCCTAACATGAAGTCAGCCATGTGTGCCAGGGTACCAGTACGCAACACATGGCTGTCCTCACTAGGAAGATCACTTTCAGGATCCTCCTCCTCCTCCTCCTCCTCCTCCTCAGGCCATACACGCTGAAAGGATGACAGGCAATCAGCCGGTGTACCGTCAGCAGCGGCCCAAGCTGTCTCTTCCCCCTCCTCCTCATCCTCCTCATGCTCCTCCTCCTCCTCCTGTACGCGCTGAGAAATAGACAGGAGGGTGCCCTGACTATCCAGCGGCATACTGTCTTTCCCCCGCCCCCGTTTCCGAGCGCAAAGCAGCTGCCTTTATGGTTTGCAGGGAATTTCTCAAGATGCATAGCAGAGGAATGGTGACGCTAATGATTGTAGCATCGCCGCTCACCACCTGGGTAGACTCCTCAAAATTACCAAGGACATGGCAGATGTCTGCCAACCAGGCCCACTCTTCTGAAAGGAATTGAGGAGGCTGACTCCCACTGCGCCGCCCATGTTGGAGTTGGTATTCGACTATAGCTCTCCGTTGTTCATAGAGCCTGGCCAACATGTGGAGCGTAGAGTTCCACCGTGTGGGCACGTCGCACAGCAGTCGGTGCACTGGCAGCTTAAAGTGATGTTGCAGGGTGCGCAGGGTGGCAGCGTCCGTGTGGGACTTGCGGAAATGTGCGCAGAGCCGGCGCGCCTTTACGAGCAGGTCTGACAAGCGTGGGTAGCTTTTCAGAAAGCGCTGAACCACCAAATTAAAGACGTGGGCCAGGCATGGCACGTGCGTGAGGCTGCCGAGCTGCAGAGCCGCCACCAGGTTACGGCCGTTGTCACACACGACCATGCCCGGTTGGAGGCTCAGCGGCGCAAGCCAGCGGTCGGTCTGCTGTGTCAGACCCTGCAGCAGTTCGTGGGCCGTGTGCCTCTTATCGCCTAAGCTGAGTAGTTTCAGCACGGCCTGCTGACGCTTGCCCACCGCTGTGCTGCCACACCGCGCGACACCGACTGCTGGCGACATGCTGCTGCTAACACATCTTGATTGCGAGACAGAGGAGGAGGAGGAGGAGGAGGAGGAGGGTGCTTTAGTGGAGGAAGCATACACCTCCGCAGATACCAGCACCGAGCTGGGGCCCGCAATTCTGGGGGTGGGTAGGACGTGAGCGGTCCCAGGCTCTGACTCGGTCCCAGCCTCCACTAAATTCACCCAATGTGCCGTCAGGGAGATGTAGTGGCCCTGCCCGCCTGTGCTTGTCCACGTGTCCGTAGTTAAGTGGACCGTGGCAGTAACCGCGTTGGTGAGGGCGCGTACAATGTTGCGGGAGACGTGGTCGTGCAGGGCTGGGACGGCACATCGGGAAAAGTAGTGGCGACTGGGAACTGAGTAGCGCGGGGCCGCCGCCTCCATGATACTTTTGAAGGACTCCGTTTCCACAACCCTATACGGCAGCATCTCAAGGCTGATGAATTTTGCGATGCGGACGGTTAACGTTTGAGCGTGCGGGTGCGTGGCGGCGTACTTGCGCTTGCGCTCGAACACTTGCGCAAGCGACGGCTGGACGGTGCGCTGAACTACACTGCTGGATGGGGCCGAGGACAGCGGAGATGAGGGTGTGGGTGCAGGCCATGAGGCGGTAGTGCCTGTGTCCTGAGAGGGGGGTTGCATCTCAGTGGCAGGTTGGGGCACAGGGGGAGAGGCAGGGGTGCAAACCGGAGGCGCTGAACGGCCTTCGTCCCACCTTGTGGGGTGCTTGGCCATCATATGTCTGCGCATGGTGGTGGTGGTGAGGCTGTTGGTGTTGGCTCCCCGGCTGAGCTTTGCGCAACAAAGGTTGCACACCACTGTTCGTCGGTCGTCAGGCGTCTCTGTGAAAAACTGCCAGACCTTAGAGCACCTCGGCCTCTGCAGGGTGGCATGGCGCGAGGGGGCGCTTTGGGAAACACTTGGTGGATTATTCGGTCTGGCCCTGCCTCTACCCCTGGCCACCGCACTGCCTCTTGCAACCTGCCCTGCTGATGCCCTTGACTCCCCCTCTGAAGACCTGTCCTCCTGAGTAAGCGTTGCACACCAGGTGGGGTCAGTCACCTCATCGTCCTGCTGCTCTTCCTCCGAATCCTCTGTGCGCTGCTCCCTCGGACTTACTGCCCTTACTACTACCTCACTGCAAGACAACTGTGTCTGATCGTCATCGTCCTCCTCACCCACAGAAAGTTGTTGAGACAGTTGGCGGAAGTCCCCAGCCTCATCCCCCGGACCCCGGGAACTTTCGAATGGTTGGGCATCAGTGACTATAAACTCCTCTGGTGGGAGAGGAACCGCTGCTGCCCAATCTGAGCAGGGGCCCGAGAACAGTTCCTGGGAGTGTTCCCGCTCCTGAGCAGGTGTCATTGTAGTGGAGTGAGGAGGCTGGGAGGAAGGAGGAGCAGCAGACAGAGGATTCGGATTTGCAGCAGTGGACGGCGCAGAACTGCGTGTTGACGATAGGTTGCTCGAAGCACTTTCTGCCATCCAGGACAGGACCTGCTCACACTGCTCATTTTCTAATAACCGTCTCCCGCGTGGACCCATTAATTGGGCGATGAATGTGGGGACGCCAGAAACGTGCCTCGCTCCTAATCGCGCAGCAGTCGGCTGCGACACACCGGGATCAGGAGCTCGGCCTGTGCCCACACCCTGACTTGTCCCTCCGCGTCCTCGGCCGCGTCCACGTCCTCTAGGCCTACCCCTACCCCTCAGCATGCTGTATTACCAGTGATTTGATTTCACAGGCAGGAAATAAATTGGCGCAAGACTGCAGGCCAAATATAATTTTTGCCCTTTTTGGAAAACGAAAGGCCCCACTGCCTCTAGTGAATGAATAATCTAAGTTTAATAACTGTGCTGTGTCCCTGCTAATGTGTCACAGAACGTGAGGGTAGCAGAGTTATTATAACTCTGGCAGAGCAGGTATTTTTTTCCCAATTAAGGAAAGCAAATGGCGAAGCCAGCAGTAAAGCGTAGCTGGGTGCGTATGATTTAGCAATGTTGTTCACGCAGCTCACACGTGTCCACAGGCGTTAGGACGGACAGAGGCTGGACAAATAGATTTGTTTTCAGTTTTTTTCCACCAAAAGGCAGCACTGCGTATATTCAATGAACATGAGAAGTTTAATAACTGTGCTGTGTCCCTGCTTATGTGTCACAGAACGTGAGGGTAGCAGAGTTATTATAACTCTGGCAGAGCAGGTATTTTTTTCCCAATTAAGGAAAGCAAATGGCGAAGCCAGCAGTAAAGCGTAGCTGGGTGCGTATGATTTAGCAATGTTGTTCACGCAGCTCACACGTGTCCACAGGCGTTAGGACGGACAGAGGCTGGACAAATAGATTTGTTTTCAGTTTTTTTCCACCAAAAGGCAGCACTGCGTATATTCAATGAACATGAGAAGTTTAATAACTGTGCTGTGTCCCTGCTTATGTGTCACAGAACGTGAGGGTAGCAGAGTTATTATAACTCTGGCAGAGCAGGTATTTTTTTCCCAATTAAGGAAAGCAAATGGCGAAGCCAGCAGTAAAGCGTAGCTGGGTGCGTATGATTTAGCAATGTTGTTCACGCAGCTCACACGTGTCCACAGGCGTTAGGACGGACAGAGGCTGGACAAATAGATTTGTTTTCAGTTTTTTTCCACCAAAAGGCAGCACTGCGTATATTCAATGAACATGAGAAGTTTAATAACTGTGCTGTGTCCCTGCTTATGTGTCACAGAACGTGAGGGTAGCAGAGTTATTATAACTCTGGCAGAGCAGGTATTTTTTTCCCAATTAAGGAAAGCAAATGGCGAAGCCAGCAGTAAAGCGTAGCTGGGTGCGTATGATTTAGCAATGTTGTTCACGCAGCTCACACGTGTCCACAGGCGTTAGGACGGACAGAGGCTGGACAAATAGATTTGTTTTCAGTTTTTTTCCACCAAAAGGCAGCACTGCGTATATTCAATGAACATGAGAAGTTTAATAACTGTGCTGTGTCCCTGCTTATGTGTCACAGAACGTGAGGGTAGCAGAGTTATTATAACTCTGGCAGAGCAGGTATTTTTTTCCCAATTAAGGAAAGCAAATGGCGAAGCCAGCAGTAAAGCGTAGCTGGGTGCGTATGATTTAGCAATGTTGTTCACGCAGCTCACACGTGTCCACAGGCGTTAGGACGGACAGAGGCTGGACAAATAGATTTGTTTTCAGTTTTTTTCCACCAAAAGGCAGCACTGCGTATATTCAATGAACATGAGAAGTTTAATAACTGTGCTGTGTCCCTGCTTATGTGTCACAGAACGTGAGGGTAGCAGAGTTATTATAACTCTGGCAGAGCAGGTATTTTTTTCCCAATTAAGGAAAGCAAATGGCGAAGCCAGCAGTAAAGCGTAGCTGGGTGCGTATGATTTAGCAATGTTGTTCACGCAGCT
This sequence comes from Eleutherodactylus coqui, assembly GCF_035609145.1. NCBI lineage: Eukaryota > Metazoa > Chordata > Amphibia > Anura > Eleutherodactylidae > Eleutherodactylus > Eleutherodactylus coqui. The sequence continues at coordinate 157,579,906 of NC_089840.1, forward strand.
CACACGTGTCCACAGGCGTTAGGACGGACAGAGGCTGGACAAATAGATTTGTTTTCAGTTTTTTTCCACCAAAAGGCAGCACTGCGTATATTCAATGAACATGAGAAGTTTAATAACTGTGCTGTGTCCCTGCTTATGTGTCACAGAACGTGAGGGTAGCAGAGTTATTATAACTCTGGCAGAGCAGGTATTTTTTTCCCAATTAAGGAAAGCAAATGGCGAAGCCAGCAGTAAAGCGTAGCTGGGTGCGTATGATTTAGCAATGTTGTTCACGCAGCTCACACGTGTCCACAGGCGTTAGGACGGACAGAGGCTGGACAAATAGATTTGTTTTCAGTTTTTTTCCACCAAAAGGCAGCACTGCGTATATTTAATGAACATGAGAAGTTTAATAACTGTGCTGTGTCCCTGCTTATGTGTCACAGAACGTGAGGGTAGCAGAGTTATTATAACTCTGGCAGAGCAGGTATTTTTTTCCCAATTAAGGAAAGCAAATGGCGAAGCCAGCAGTAAAGCGTAGCTGGGTGCGTATGATTTAGCAATGTTGTTCACGCAGCTCACACGTGTCCACAGGCGTTAGGACGGACAGAGGCTGGACAAATAGATTTGTTTTCAGTTTTTTTCCACCAAAAGGCAGCACTGCGTATATTCAATGAACATGAGAAGTTTAATAACTGTGCTGTGTCCCTGCTTATGTGTCACAGAACGTGAGGGTAGCAGAGTTATTATAACTCTGGCAGAGCAGGTATTTTTTTCCCAATTAAGGAAAGCAAATGGCGAAGCCAGCAGTAAAGCGTAGCTGGGTGCGTATGATTTAGCAATGTTGTTCACGCAGCTCACACGTGTCCACAGGCGTTAGGACGGACAGAGGCTGGACAAATAGATTTGTTTTCAGTTTTTTTCCACCAAAAGGCAGCACTGCGTATATTCAATGAACATGAGAAGTTTAATAACTGTGCTGTGTCCCTGCTTATGTGTCACAGAACGTGAGGGTAGCAGAGTTATTATAACTCTGGCAGAGCAGGTATTTTTTTCCCAATTAAGGAAAGCAAATGGCGAAGCCAGCAGTAAAGCGTAGCTGGGTGCGTATGATTTAGCAATGTTGTTCACGCAGCTCACACGTGTCCACAGGCGTTAGGACGGACAGAGGCTGGACAAATAGATTTGTTTTCAGTTTTTTTCCACCAAAAGGCAGCACTGCGTATATTCAATGAACATGAGAAGTTTAATAACTGTGCTGTGTCCCTGCTTATGTGTCACAGAACGTGAGGGTAGCAGAGTTATTATAACTCTGGCAGAGCAGGTATTTTTTTCCCAATTAAGGAAAGCAAATGGCGAAGCCAGCAGTAAAGCGTAGCTGGGTGCGTATGATTTAGCAATGTTGTTCACGCAGCTCACACGTGTCCACAGGCGTTAGGACGGACAGAGGCTGGACAAATAGATTTGTTTTCAGTTTTTTTCCACCAAAAGGCAGCACTGCGTATATTCAATGAACATGAGAAGTTTAATAACTGTGCTGTGTCCCTGCTTATGTGTCACAGAACGTGAGGGTAGCAGAGTTATTATAACTCTGGCAGAGCAGGTATTTTTTTCCCAATTAAGGAAAGCAAATGGCGAAGCCAGCAGTAAAGCGTAGCTGGGTGCGTATGATTTAGCAATGTTGTTCACGCAGCTCACACGTGTCCACCGGCGTTAGGACGGACAGAGGCAGGACAAATAGAATTATTTTCACTTGTTTTACAAGCAAAAGGCAGCACTGCGTATATTCAATGAATAATAACTGTGTTGTGGCCCTGCCTATACAATTCTTTCCCTGCAGTATCAATGGAGGGTGGAATGCTCTGCAGAGGCGATTTTGAGAAGCCCAAAAAAAATGCAGCACAGCTAACAGCAGCCTGAACAGTACTGCACACGGATAAATATGGCCCTAGAAAGGACCGTTGAGGTTCTTGAAGGCTACACTCACTCCTAACACTCTCCCTGCCTATGCAGCACTTCTGTCCCTAATGCCAGGTGCAACGCTCTGCAGAGCCGATTTTGAGAAAAAAAAAAAAAAATGCCACTGCTAACAGCAGCCAACACACAGCTATCAGTGGCCCTAATAAGGACCTTTGGGGGGTCTTGAAGCCTACACTAACTACCAATTCTTTCCCTACAGCAGCTCCGGTACAAACAGCACTGTCCCTCATCTAACTCACCAGGCATCTGAGGCGAGCCGCGGGAGGGGCCGACTTTTATATTAGGCGAACACCTGATCTTCCCAGCCACTCACAGCAGGGGGGTGGTATAGGGCTTGAACGTCACAGGGGGAAGTTGTAATGCCTTCCCTGTCTTTCAATTGGCCAGAAAAGCGCGCAAACGTCTCAGGGAAGTAAATGAAAGTAACCAGAACACCGCATGGTGTTCGTTACGAATAACGAACATCCCGAACACCCTAATATTCGCACGAATATCAAGCTCGGACGAACGCGTTCGCTCATCTCTAGTAATAAATTCAGAATATGTAGCTTTAACTAAATGTCTGTATGTTCTTCTGTTGATTTTTAAGGCACACAATCAAATCCATCTGATGTTCTCTGTAAGAAAAAAAAATTCAATGATTATATTTATATCGAAAAGTAATGCATTTTAGTAAAATGATGCTTCATTTATATGTAAATACATGTGTTTGTTACATTCCTATGTATTGCAAGTGTTACATCCAGGAAATCCCGTACATGATAGTTATAGCTTTAAAGAGAACCTGTCATGTCCTCACACAAGCTGTGGCTTTTTCTGTTTGTTTACATCCACTGCTCCATTGAGCTAATATGCAAATGAGACCATGCGGGGTAAAGGGGGGTGGTCATCGAAATGTATTCCTAAGGGTGCGTTCACACGAGCGCATAAACGGCGCGTTTTTGCGCCCAATTGTATAAACGTGACCATCTGAGGCATTGGTTTCCAATGTATTCGTTCGCACGGGCGAACCCAAAAAAAAAAACGGAACATATGCGACCGAAATACGCGCCAACGCATATTCGATGGCCGAAAAGACCGTTTGAAAAGTAGGAACAAACGAAAATACGCTTTCTAGCTCTGGTCGTGATCGGCGAAAAACGTTCTTTCCGGTGATTATACGCTGCGCTCGTGCGAATGTAAATACGCCTACGCTCGTGTGAACGCACCCTAAGGGTGGGAGAATCTGTGATTGAGAACACATACAGGTCATGTCTGCCCTTGACAGTGCATACTGGGCACCAAAACTAACAGCACCAGAATCAATAAAGTGGCAGATATAAATGGATAGAGAAAGCTGCAATTGTTGGAAGATGTGACATGTCTTCTAACATGTTAGATAGAGCCAAGCACTGTCGTAAAGTCAACTATTTTTGGTCACGTATTCGACAGGACTTGTGACAGTTTGACAAAATAATGATGAAGAACAAATGTACGAAATTTTTGTTCATTACAGAATAGAAGGATTGTCTGATTAAAATAACCCTTTTTTAATTGACTCTAGACGGGTGATCATCTGATGGCTTCAGAATACACAGAGTTGTATGACTAACCATACACAGATGAGTGTCTGACCATGAATAGGCCAATTCACATGGCTGTATTTTCAGGTTGTGTATTGTCCTTGTATCCCATGGATAGCACATAGCCCTATTACGGCCTGTGAGGCTATTCACATGAAAGTTTTTGGCATTGTGTAGGTAGATTTGACTGTACAACTTCACATCAGCAGAGGTGTAACTTGAAGATTCTGGGCTCCCTATATGGAGAATAGAAGTCTTATGGGCCCTCTAAGGCTTCTGGGCCTGGGTGCAATAACATCTTCTGCATCCCCCCTAGTTATGCCCCTGCATATCAGACAGCAATAACGTAATAACATAGTATGTAAAGCTTAAAAAAGGCACTTATCCATCTAGTTCAGCCTATTACCCTGCAATATTGCTCGGTGTATATGCTAAACTGTCTTCCCCTTCCCTACCCCTTGCTGGCTCACCTCCTCACTCCTTCTCCCTTGGCTGTTTGCAATGGGAAGGAGCGGGGGTGGAGTTACGTTTCCACCCCCTCCCGTCGTCCGCAGCCAGCAATGGTAGGAGACAGGGTGGAGCAGAACTTAGCTCCGCCCTCTCCCATTGCAAACAGTGCCAAGGGTCGGAGAGCAGAAGAGAAGGGGAGGAAGTTTAGCAGTCACACTGCTAAACTTCCTCTACCTCCTTTTCTTCATCCGCTGCCATCGGCTCCCATAGGGGTTTATGTCAGCAGCTGTAGTCTGGCCAGGAAGATAGTTCCAAGACTATCCTTCCTGCCCAGCGTAAAAGTGCCCGGCCGAGCGCTTTTACACTGCGGGAATATGCCTGTAGGATTTGATGCATTGGAATGCATCCGATGGTAATGTATATCGTCCGGCTGTGAAAACGCTGGCTGATACACACTTGTGAGAATGAGCCCTGAATCAGCAACCAATTTTCCTAATTTCAGAGGGAAAAAGTCCATCTCAACGCCAATATGGCAATCAGAATAATCCCCAGATCACCGACCTTTCTGCGTAATCAGTGATATAACATGTAATATTGTAATGCTCAAGAAAGGCGTCCATATATTTATACATAGTTATTAGAATGCCACCCTGTTACAGTCCTGGGTATAAATAGATGATGGGAGAGATCTCTATATAGTCTCCTGATCTATCAATACATACCATAGTTATGGTATTATTGTATCTTGTCACCACCGGAAGTGTAGGTGTTGACAAGATACAGGCTGCTTGACAGCTTGGGCATGCCCCCAGTTTTTAATTGGCTGCAGGGCTGCCTCTCCCTGTTCGGGCTCTCTGGTCCTGGCACTCACTAAGAGCGGCTTCCCTGGCGGCACAGCAAAGTCTCAATTTACAAAAATGCTTAGTTACAATATGTGTCTGTCATAGAATCCTAGAATGGTGGAGTTGGAAGGGACCTTCAGGGTCATCGGGTCCAACCCCATGCTCAATGCAGGATCACTAAATCATCCCAGACAGATGTCTTTCCAGCCTCTGAAGACTTCCATTGAAGGAGAACTCACCACCTCCTTTCCTTCAGTTTCTTGTCTTGCCTTGTGCGGATGAGAATAGGGCTGATCCATCTGCACTGTGACAGCCCTTCAGATATTAAGTCTCCTCTCAGCCTTCTCTTCTGCAAGCTAAACATTTCCAGATCCTTTAGACCACTCACCATCCTGGTAGCTCTTCTCTGAACTTGTTCCAGCTTGTCTATATCTTTTTTAAATCAGGGTGCCCAGAACTGGACACAATAGGGGCTCCTGCACACTTGCGTTTTTCTTGCTTATTTTTTTCATGCGATATCGCTGCTTTTTTCATGCGAATGTCAATGGAACTTTTTTCCTGTTAAAAACGCATTGCACAAAAATTGCAAAGCACCAAATTGCGATGTGTTTTTAACATTAGTAAGTCGCATTGACAATCGCATTAAAAAAACGCAGCGATATCATGTGAAAAAAACAAACAAAAAAAAACGCAAGTGTGCAGGAGCCCTCATCCAGATGAGGTCTTTATTGGGTAATAATGAGATCTCATCCTTCCTTTAAGTTTCTATCCTGTTTCCCCAATATTAATACCCCCAACAGAACATTTACTGCATCATGTACAAAACTTTGGATGTGGAATATGTGAATGCCCAAGTAACCAGCTCCTATAGTTGAGCGAACATGCTCGTTCGAGTATTAGCATACTCAATGGTGCTTGCTTTTTGAGCGAGTACCACGCCCAGTTCGAACCCTCCCCACATTACCACTTCTTGCTGTGACGTGCCAGCATGCGCATGCACGCACGTCCACAGCAGTATGTGGCTGGCCGGGGTGCATATTACCAAAGGAGGCCTGAGTTCTCCTGTGCGGCCGATTCAGCCAATCAGCTGGCTGGAATCGGCACCACGTGACACAGCGGCGTGCCCGCGCATTGCCGTGCACAGGATTGTGCGGCCTGAGTTCTCCTGTGCGGCCGATTCAGCCAACAGCGGCGTGCCCGCGCATTGCCGTGCACAGGATTGTGCTTTGCCCGCGCTTTCACGTGCTCAGTGCCTTGCCATGCACTCGTGTGCACACAGGATTGTGCCTTGCCCGCGGTTTACATGCCACTCGTGTGTGTGCACAGACAGTTAATGATTTGGCAGGTATTTTTTGTGCTTTTGCCAAAGGTGATTATTTCTTTTGCGCAAGTGGATTTGCCAGCGGAAGTTTTACACAGGAAAGTGGATTTGCCAGCGGAAGTTTTACACAGGACTACTAAAAGCCAAGGTAAGCTGCTGCATCTGCTCATTTAATTGCGCTCTTACTTCCCCTGCGCGCATTGGCGGAGAGGCGGCCAATTCTGCATGCCGCTGCATTGTCCACGAGCGCGATCCCCAGCATGCCGCTGCATTGTCTCCGCGATCCCCAGCATGCCGCTGCATGCATTGTCGCCGCTGCATTGTCCACGAGCGCGATCCCCAGCATGCCGCTGCAGTGTCGCCGCGATCCCCAACATGCCGCTGCATGCATTGTCGCCGCTGCATTGTCCACGAGCGCGATCCCCAGCATGCCGCTGCATTGTCCACGAGCGCGATCCCCAGCATGCCGCTGCATTGTCCACGAGCGCGATCCCCAGCATGCCGCTGCATTGTCTCCGCGATCCCCAGCATGCCGCTGCATGCATTGTCGCCGCTGCATTGTCCACGAGCACGATCCCCAGCATGCCGCTGCATTGCTACGTGTGGAGACGCGGTTACCTGAGATTTGTGCGCTGCTACGTGTGGAGACGCGGTTACCTGAGATTTGTGCGCTGTGCGCTGCTACGTGTGGAGACGCGATTACCTGAGATTTGTGCGCTGTGCGCTGCTACGTGTGGAGACAACACCCAAGATTTGTGCGCTACGTGTGGTGAGTACGTCACCTGAGATTTGCGCGACGCCACCTGACGCAACCTGTCTTTTTTTGCAGATTTGTGCGCCTTATTGCAAAATTACGTGTGGCGAGGATCCTGACGTTTGGACACGTTTCGAGAAGAATTTCGCTTCGCTCGGACACCATCTGACATCACTCAGCGAGGTAAGCTGCTGCATCTGCCCAAATTTTGATCGCGTGCATCTGCTGATATGCGCATATTTGGCGCATATTTGCAGGTTTTCGCTTGCATCTGCTGATATGCGCATACTTGGCGCATATTTGCAGGTGTTCGCTTGCATCTGCTGATATGCGCATATTTGGCGCATATTTGCAGGTGTTCGCTTGCATCTGCTGATATGCGCATATTTGCCGGTTTTCTCCTGCATCACCAGATATGTGCATTTTTGCTTGCATGTGGTGATATGCTCTCCGTTTTCCACAGGACGACTCGTGTGGAGAGGAACCTGACATTTGGCTGCGTTTTGTACAACGTACGGAACCGGAGATTGGCGTTTTAGGTGCTGATCTCACATTTGCCACCCGCCTTTTGGAGAGGACGACTCTTCTGGAGAGGAATTTCGCTTTGCTAGGACACCACCTGACGTCACTCGGCGAGGTAAGCAGCTGCTGCATCTGCCAAATTTTTCATTGCTTGCATCTGCTCATATGTACATGCAGGCATGCGTGTGTACATGCAGGTATGCGTGTGTACATGCAGGCATGTGTACGCGCATGTATGTATGTATTTATGTATGCATCTATGCATGCATGCATAGATGCATGCATGTATAGATGCATGCATGACTGTATACATGTATGTATAGATGCATGCATGCCTGTATGCATGTACAGTTAGGGCCAGAAATATTTGGACAGTAACACAATTTTCGCGAGTTGGGCTCTGCATGCCACCGCATTGGATTTGAAATGAAGCCTCTACAACAGAATTCAAGTGCAGATTGTAACGTTTAATTTAAAGGGTTGAACAAAAATATCTGATAGAAAATGTAGGAATTGTACACATTTTTTTACAAACACTCCACATTTTAGGAGCTCAAAAGTAATTGGACAAATAAACATAACCCAAACAAAATATTTTTTTTCAATATTTTGTTGCGAATCCTTTGGAGGCAATCACTGCCTTAAGTCTGGAACCCATGGACATCACCAAACGCTGGGTTTCCTCCTTCTTAATGCTTTGCCAGGCCTTTACAGCCGCAGCCTTCAGGTCTTGCTTGTTTGTGGGTCTTTCCGTCTGAAGTCTGGATTTGAGCAAGTGAAATGCATGCTCAATTGGGTTAAGATCTGGTGATTGACTTGGCCATTGCAGAATAATCCACTTTTTTGCACTCATGAACTCCTGGGTAGCTTTGGCTGTATGCTTGGGGTCATTGTCCATCTGTACTGTGAAGCGCCGTCCGATCAACTTTGCAGCATTTAGCTGAATCTGGGCTGAAAGTATATCCCGGTACACTTCAGAATTCATCCAGCTACTCTTGTCTGCTGTTATGTCATCAATAAACACAAGTGACCCAGTGCCATTGAAAGCCATGCATGCCCATGCCATCACGTTGCCTCCACCATGTTTTACAGAGGATGTGGTGTGCCTTGGATCATGTGCCGTTCCCTTTCTTCTCCAAACTTTTTTCTTCCCATCATTCTGGTACAGGTTGATCTTTGTCTCATCTGTCCATAGAATACTTTTCCAGAACTGGTCTGGCTTCTTGAGGTGTTTTTTGGCAAATTTAACTCTGGCCTGTCTATTTTTGGAATTGATGAATGGTTTGCATCTAGATGTGAACCCTTTGTATTTACTTTCATGGAGTCTTCTCTTTACTGTTGACTTAGAGACAGATACACCTACTTCCCTGAGAGTGTTCTGGACTTCAGTTGATGTTGTGAACGGGTTCTTCTTCACCAAAGAAAGTATGCGGCGATCATCCACCACCGTTGTCTTCCGTGGACGCCCAGGCCTTTTTGAGTTCCCAAGCTCACCAGTGAATTCCTTTTTTCTCAGAATGTACCCGACTGTTGATTTTGCTACTCCAAGCATGTCTGCTATCTCTCTGATGGATTTTTTCTTTTTTTTCAGCCTCAGGATGTTCTGCTTCACCTCAATTGAGAGTTCCTTTGACTGCATGTTGTCTGGTCACAGCAACAGCTTCCAAATCCAAAACCACACACCTGGAATCAACCCCAGACCTTTTAACTACTTAATTGATTACAGGTTAACGAGGGTGACGCCTTCTGAGTTAATTGCAGCCCTTAGAGTCCATTGTCCAATTACTTTTGGTCCCTTGAAAAAGAGGAGGCTATGCATTACAGAGCTATGATTCCTAAACCCTTTCTCCGATTTGGATGTGGAAACTCTCATATTGCAGCTGGGAGTGTGCACTTTCAGCCCATATTATATATATAATTGTATTTCTGAACATGTTTTTGTAAACAGCTAAAATAACAAAACTTGTGTCACTGTCCAAATATTTCTGGCCCTAACTGTATGTAGAGATGCATGCATATATGCATGCATGTATAGACGCATGCATGTATAGATGCATGGGCGCATGCATGGACACATGTATGCATAGACGCATGTATAGATGCATAGACGCATGTATAGATGCATAGGCGCATGCGTGTATGCATAGGCGCATGTGTGTATGCATAGGCGCATGCGTGTATCCATAGGCGCATGCGTAGGGGCGTGTATGCATAGGGCATGCATAGGCGCGGGCATGCACGTATGCATAGGGCATGCATAGACGCATGTGTGCATGAACGGGCGCATGCATGGACGGACGCATGCATGTATGCATAGACGCATGCATGTATAATTATTCTGATCTGGTTGGGGGAGTAGTGGTCATTGTAAGTGGGTTGAGCGGATCTAGGAATCAGTAATAATGGTGGGATGTGACTGTTAACCTGCTGATTTTTCGTTATTTCCTGCAGATCTGACGTTCTTGAGAACGGGAAGGCTGGCGGACAGTGAAGAGACCCTCGACGTTCAGCAATCTTGAAACCCTTCTTTTTATGAACTTTTTTTTCCCAGTGACTCTTTTTTTTTTAATACGTTTTTAAAAAAAAAAAAGAATTATGACGCAGGATCCTGAAAAACTGCGCAATATTTTACTGCAATGCAGTAAACAGAAAAGACCCATAAACACAGCGGCCTTTGGTCTATATCACGGAATGAACCTTGTTGTAACATCCACACTAGCAATAAATTATAAAATCTGAATTGGGTGGAGTCTGTCGTGTTTTGACTGTACGTTGCAGTTGGTGGTGCGCCCTGTCCTGCTCCTGATGCAGTTGGCGGTGCGCCCTGTCCTGCTCCTGATGCAGTTGGCGGTGTGCCCTGTCCTGCTCCTGATGCAGTTGGCGGTGTGCCCTGTCCTGCTCCTGATGCAGTTGGCGGTGTGCCCTGTCCTGCTCCTGATGCAGTTGGCGGTGTGCCCTGTCCTGCTCCTGATGCAGTTGGCGGTGCGCCCTGTCCTGCTCCTGATGCAGTTGGCGGTGTGCCCTGTCCTGCTCCTGATGCAGTTGGCGGTGTGCCCTGTCCTGCTCCTGATGCAGTTGGCGGTGTCTGTTATGTGGCATGTGTATGACTCCTGTTCTGTGGTGTGGCTCCTCGGATCTGCTAGGGCCCAGTTCTTAAGATCGCTGGGCCGTCCTCTTACTCGGCTGATGTCCCCGCTTAGGTAGGGCCACTGTCATCCTCCCTGTAGCACAGGCTTGGTTGCCTGGATACTGTGTGACTCTCCTGTGTTCCCTGTGTGCGTGTATACTACTAGACTACCACTCCTTTGGTCACGATCGTGTGGGCCCTCTGCTTTATCTGCTCACACGATTGTAACAGTCTGTTCAGAAAGCCACTCACTACTCCTTTCTTTTTGGGCCCAGTGGTGCATACAGACATAACATTAGGGCCACACTGTGTATACTTGTGAACACGAGACAAAACAGGGGTATCCATTTCGGAGGTTCAATCCTCCTTTTGATGTGCAATATAGAAAAAAAAAGGTCTTGAAAAGGACAGGTTTTCTAAAAATTAAATATTATTTGGTCTCCTAAATTGCATTAATTCCTAAAAATAAATGTGGGGTCAAAATACCCCTGACCCTCTCAGAGAATACATTAAGGGGTGCAGTTTTTAAAATGTGGTAATTTGTAAGGGTATCTATCATTATGACTAAGGATGAGCGAGTACACTCGGTAAGGCACTACTCGTTCGAGTAATGTGCCTTAAACGAGTATCTCCCTGCCCGTCCTTAAAGATTCGGGGGCTGGCGCGGGGGAGAGCGGGGAGGAACGGAGGGGAGATCTCTCTCTATCTCCCCTGCGACTCACCTGTCAGCAGCAGCGGTCCCCGAATCTTTATGGACGAGCAGGGAGATACTCGTTTAAGGCACATTACTTGAACGAGTAGTGCCTTAGCGAGTATACTCGCTCATCCTTAATTATGACACCTAGCAGCCTTTGCAAACTTGGATTGGTGTAGGAAAACTAAGTGTTCCTCAAAATTCTGAAAAGTAATGTTAAATTTGTACGTCTCCTAAATGGAAAAAATAAATTTACAAAGGTTTTAAACCGTGCATCCAGAATAAAGTGAACAGATGGAAATCTATATGTTAGCAAAGATTTGTACAGTATGTTTGCACTTATTTTATATATGACACTAGCGTACCCGTCGCGCGTTGCTGCGAAGACAGACATACATACATACATTCGTTTTTATATATCTAGATGACGGCAGCAGCGACCACTGAGGTTTTGTAGGCCGCTGCTTCCCCCTTGCAGGCTGAATAAAATAGCCGTTGTGTGGAACATCCAATTTATCCGACTGCTGTGGCTTCTTGGGAAGATAGCCTAGTACATGTTTGCCCACTTCCAACTCCAATGGAGACTGACTGTAAATGGCTGGCGTGCTCTAGTACTTATGGTTTCAAGCTGTACGTGTCATTGCATACAGTCTATCTATCTATCTATCTATCTGGGTTATTGCATACAGTCTATCTATCTATCTATGACATCAGGAAATGAGAGAATTAGATTCCGTACGTAAAATTTGAACGCTAATTCTTTGGCGCTTTGAATTGAATAGTCGAGTTGGACCCATTAACTTTTCCTATTTATGACATAATCAATGCTCGTGCCAAATTTCAAGTTTCTATGACATTGGGAAGTGAGAGAATTAAATTCCGTACATAAAATTTGGACGCTAATTCTTTTGCGCTTAGAATTGAATAATCGAGTTGGGATGAGACATAAGGCCTTGCCCATAAGCATTCCCCAACCTCCAAGAACTGAACCTACCTACCTGAATGAGATTTTGTAGGCCGCTGCTTCCCCCTTGCGGGCTGAATAAAATAGCCGTTGGGTGGAACATACAATTTATCCGGCTGCTGTGGCTTCTTAGGAAGATATCCTAGTACTTGTTTACCCACTTCCAACTCCAATGGTAATTGGCTGGCGTGCTCTAGTGGTTCCAAGCTGTACGTGTCATAATAGAGCCTTAATGACATCACAATGCAGCTTTATAGAACATGTTGGGGCATGTTCAAGGGCGTCCGATGTTGATGACATCAGTGATGACATCACAATAGCAGGTGGCTTACTTATTCGATCTACGTGGGGGGGTGGTAACTTTCGACGGCGCTCGCGCGCGCGCCATTTATCGTAGGATAGTTGTACTATGCCTATAATCTTCCCAGGAGTGTACTCAACAACTTCCCAAAGTTTCATGGCGATCTGATGAATGGTGTAGTAGCGCATAAAGGACAAACAGACACGCACACACGCACACAGACATACATTCATTTTTATATATATAGATTTGACAATGTGAAAAAATGAAAATTCAAAATTGTGCAAAGTAGCAATTTTAATAAATATACACAACTTTTAACAGTCCTTTTTACTACCTAACAGAAGTACAACAAGGGGAAGAAAAAAATGTCACAGTCACTTGGATATGCAAAACCTTTACGGACTTATGATATGTCAAGTGACACATGTAAAGTTCCAAATTTTCGGTCTGTCACTAAGGCGCAAACAGGCTTGCTCTCTAAGGCCTCATGTCCACGGGGAAAATAAGAATTAAAATCCGCAGCGGATTTTAACTCTTCTCCCGCGCGCGGATCCGCATCCCATAGGGATGCATTGACCACCCGCGGGTAGATAAATACCCGCGGATCGTCAATAAAAGTGATTTTAAAAAAAATGGAGCATGAAAAAATCTGGACCATGCTCCATTTTCATGCGGGTCTCCCGCGGGGACGGCTCCCGCGGGCTTCTATTGAAGCCTATGGAAGCCGTCCGGATCCGCGGGAGACAAAAATCTGATTTAACTCACACGCTCCGGTTCTTCTCTTCGGCGCCGCGCCATCTTCTCTCAGTCGCGGCCGGATCATTTTGCTTCGGCCCGGCGCATGCGCGGGGCACGTCACCGACGTCATCATGCACGTCCGCCGAGCCGAAGAATGAAGATCCGGCCGCGACGAGAGAAGATCACGCCGCAGCGAAGAGAAGAAACGGAGCGGATCGGAGGTAAGTTTATTCTCATTTATTCGTATTTTCAGCCCCCATGTCCGCGGGGCAGGAGGGACCCGCTACGGATTCTACATGGAGAATCCGTAGCGGATCTGATTTTCCCCGTGGACATGAGGCCTAAGGGGATAAATAGCTTAGTGTATAAACTTTGAACCGACTAACGAGGGACAGTGAGCAGCATCACATGCAACCTGACCATCTTCATCGTACTGCTCCCTCAGATCCTGATGATGTATTTCCATAGCAGGTGATGGGCCATTTCCAGCTTTTAAGCGTCCTCCTGAGCCAACATCTGGGAACTTCTGGCTCTCTGGTGATTCAACTCTGTGGTTGCGAGCACCGGAAACGGTTACCACAGTGCAGTATTCTGACCAAAACGTATCAGCTGACCTATAACGAGGAAGAAAAAAAAAAATTAACCCTGCCTGCAATTGGCTTAATTCCGTGGGTTTTCATAGTTATTGCACTGTCCCTGCTTTTCTTCACTCCTACTTTAAAAGATAAAGACATCGTATTTGGACAATTGGTATGTTTCTCCGAAGGTTTGTTCAGTTAGTGCAGATTAGGTGCAGTATTGGGATGGAACCTGTACGTTTGCTAAAAAAAGGAATTAAATGCTCAAATCTAATGTAATGTCTTTTTCGGCCAATAAGACGAATTTAACACAGCAAGTGGTTGTGTGTGTGAGAGAGAGGGGGTGGCTGAGTAAGTGGGTGAGCATACATGCATGTATACATACATACATGCATGTACGCATAAGGCATGCAAGGATAAGGCATGCACGCACGTACGCATACAGGCATGCACGCATGTACGTACGCATGCAGACACGCATGCATGTACGCATGCAGGCACGCATGTACGCGTACAGGCAGGCGTGCATGTACGCATACAGGCAGGCGTGCATGTACGCATACAGGCAGGCGTGTACATATGAGCAGATGCAAGCAATGAAAAATTTGGCAGATGCAGCAGCTTACCTCGCCGAGTGACGTCAGGTGGTGTCCTAGCGAAGCGAAATTCCTCCACCACATGCAAGCAAAAACCAGCAAATATGCACATATCAGGTGATGCAGGAGAAAACCGGCAAATATGCGCCAAATATGCGCATATCAGCAGATGCAAGCGAAAACCTGCAAATATGCGCCAAATATGCGCATGTCAGCAGATGCAAGCGAACACCTGCAAATATGCGCATATGAGCAGATGCACGCGATGAACATTTGGGCAGATGCAGCAGCTTACCTCGCCGAGTGATGTCAGATGGTGTCCGAGCGAAGCGAAATTCTTCTCGAAACGCGTCCAAACGTCAGGATCCTCTCCACACGTAATTTTGCAGTAAGGCGCACAAATCTGCAAAAAAAGACAGGTTGCTTCAGGTGGCGTCACGCAAATCTCAGGTGACGTACTCACCACACGTAGCGCACAAATCTTGGGTGTTGTCTCCACACGTAGCGCACAGCGCACAAATCTCAGGTAACAGCGTCTCCACACGTAGCGCACAACGCACAAATCTCAGGTGACACCGTCTCCACACATAGCGCACGGCGCATTAATCTCAGGTGATCGCGTCTCCACACGTAGCGCACAGCGTAGCGCACAGCGCACAAATCTCAGGTGGGTACTCACCACACGTAGAGCACAAATCTTACTCTCCCATCTTGTAAATTGGGGAAAAGGCTCCAACCATCAGCTTGCTTCCTCCGTAGATCAATACTGTTCAAAATCCGCGGGCAAATGCAAGGCTCGGTGACGTCACAGCCCACGTGACGCGCGGGCACAGCTCATCGTGCACGGCAATGCGCGGGCACGCCGCTGTGTCACGTGGTGCCGATTCCAGCCAGCTGATTGGCTGAATCGGCCGCGCCGGAGAACTGCGGCCTCCTTTGGTAATATGCAGGCCGCACGTCGTGCATATGGGGATCGCGGCGACAATGCAGCGGCATGCTGGGGATCGCGCTCGTGGACAATGCAGCGGCGACAATGCATGCAGCGGCATGCTGGGGATCGCGGCGACACTGCAGCGGCATGCTGGGGATCGCGCTCGTGGACAATGCAGCGGCGACAATGCATGCAGCGGCATGCTGGGGATCGCGCTCGTGGACAATGCAGCGGCGACAATGCATGCAGCGGCATGCTGGGGATCGCGGCGACACTGCAGCGGCATGCTGGGGATCGCGCTCGTGGACAATGCAGCGGCGACAATGCATGCAGCGGCATGCTGGGGATCGCGGAGACAATGCAGCGGCATGCTGGGGATCGCGCTCGTGGACAATGCAGCGGCATGCAGAATTGGCCGCCTCTCCGCCAATGCGCGCAGGGGAAGTAAGAGCGCAATTAAATGAGCAGATGCAGCAGCTTACCTTGGCTTTTAGTAGTCCTGCGTAAAACTTCCGCTGGCAAATCCACTTTCCTGTGTAAAACTTCCGCTGGCAAATCCACTTGCGCAAAAGAAATAATCACCTTTGGCAAAAGCACAAAAAATACCTGCCAAATCATTAACTGTCTGTGCACACACACGAGTGGCATGTAAACCGCGGGCAAGGCACAATCCTGTGTGCACACGAGTGCATGGCAAGGCACTGAGCACGTGAAAGCGCGGGCAAAGCACAATCCTGTGCACGGCAATGCGCGGGCACGCCGCTGTTGGCTGAATCGGCCGCACAGGAGAACTCAGGCCGCACAATCCTGTGCACGGCAATGCGCGGGCACGCCGCTGTGTCACGTGGTGCCGATTCCAGCCAGCTGATTGGCTGAATCGGCCGCACAGGAGAACTCTGGCCTCCTTTGGTAATATGCGGCCGGGGTAGAGGGGGGAGCAAGATAGAGAGAAGAAAAAAAAAAAAAGCTCGGCAACCGGAGGAACCATTGCAAAAATGCTGGAGTCTCCCATTGACTTCAATGGGGTTCGTTACTCGAATAGAGCTCTCGAATATTATGAAAAGCTTGACTCGAATAACGAGCACCAGAGCATTTTAGTGCTCGTTCATCTCTACCTGCTTCTTTTAGATATGTACAAGTTGCAAAATGTCAGATTGAGATTATGTAACCAAGCACAATACAATGTTATTGAATAGGGTTTTAAGAAACGGCTGTCACTTGCATTGTAAAAAATCTGCAGCAGATTCTTGGCGTGCTGCGAACTTTCCATGGTGCAGCATGCCCTGTTACGAGATATGCGAAAAACCTTGACTGTAGATTTCATTCATTTCAACACAATCAGTGAAATTCACAATTATTCTTGCCTAAAAATCTACATCAAAAAGCGTGTGTGTATTTCATTGCAGATTTTGGTGTGGAAATTTAGTGCAGTTTCACAGTATAATTTTACATTGTGTGTGAAAGCAGCATTATAGCCCTGTTGTGTGTTGGAGATTTGTATCCTATCCTCAGATTATATGAGCAGGTTTTGCAGCTCCTTACATTGCAGGGATAAGTTCCTATTTGTTTCTCAGTAAAATCTGAGTACTATATGAGTTGGAAATATTAAATATTGCACATTGGTTATAACAGCATCAGTACATGACAAAAACAGCATAGTTCATATAGTAGTGTCACAAAGACATAAAGCAGCACTTCAGGCAAGTACCAAGGACAGAGGCACTAGACCAGTGTTCCCCAACTCCAGTCCTCAGGGACCGCCAACAGGTCATGTTTTTAGGATTTCCTCAGTCTTGCACAGGTGATGTAATTATTGTCAGTGCCTCAGACATTGCCACAGGTGTTTTTACCATAGGATATCCTGAAAACATGACCTGTTAGTGGTCCCTGAGGACTTGAATTGGGGACCCCTGCACTAGACAATAAAACAGTGTAACAATGGAGAGTGATAGAGACAATGACAAGGGTATATGATCCAAGAAGAGGACTGGGAGCTATCAACTCAGAGAATATATAGGGAGCCCAATACCGTGGGGTCCAATTCAAATAGAATTTACCGGGAGCACAGCGACTGTATATCAGTTTTTTTTGTAGGGAAGAAATGAATTTATACAGATAACACTGGTCTACATAAGAAATATTTTTGTGCAATTTTTTACAAATTAAAATTATTTGTTTACACATTTTTCAGGTCAAGTTGAGCAATTACCAAACTTGTGAAGAACTTAACACATAATATTGGCCTCATACAAAAAGATTGTAAATAAAAAAAAGAGATTTTAATTCTGTAAATGACTACTTGAGTATTAGCCGACCCGAGTATAACAAAAAACTGGTAAAACCTATTGACTCGAGTATAAGCCTAGCTGTACTTGAGGATATACTAGGTAAAGAAAAAACGCAATACTCAACTCCCAACCGGCGTCTGTGTCCCCGGCGCGATGCTCTCCCCGGCGGTGCAGCAAGCTGCTTGAGAATTCTCCCTGCTGTCATCTCCCTGCTCAGCTTTGAATTCCCCATCAGCGCTGTGTAAGTAAGAGCTGTGATTGGATCAAGCGCGAGCCAATCACAGCCGGCGCTCGATAAACCAATCACAGCCATTCAGTGATGTCATCCATTGAATGGCTGTGTATGGTTGAGCGCTGGCTGTGATTGGCTTAACTACACAGCGCTGACGGCGGGGGAATTCAAAGCTGAGCAGAAAGGTGACAGCAGGGACAATTCTTAAGTAGCTTACTGCACCTCCAGGAACACCATCACGTTGGGGACAAAGACGCTGGCTGGGAGGTGAATATTGCTGTTTTTTGTCGTTTTTTTTTTTTTACCTCACTCGAGTATAAGCCAAGGGGGGCTTTTTCAGCATAAAAAAATCAGCTGAAAAACTAGGCTTATACTTGAGTATGTATGGTAATTGTTTGACACAAATGTTCTTTCCTTTTTTGAATATATATGATCAGGAATGTCACGCTGCAAACAGCGGCAGTACTCTGCCTTTTTTCAACAATAGTTTTTATTGAATTTTCAGTATTACATTTAAAGACAACAGTATTATCAGTTGATTGTTCATCATGTTACAATATGTTGGCTACCAGCCTTTTATCAATGAGATTTTTCAACAAAAAATAAAAATGACAATCAGATGTTAACATGCGTTGCATTTTCATTGTTGTTGTCGAGAAAGGGATTCCTCAAGAGTAAACAATGGCCTGGCCAGGGCCAATTCATCATGTAGGTAGGAAAGAATTGGTGTAGGGGGGGGGGGTTCTCTCTCTCTCAGGGCCCACATCTCAAGGGGCGGAGACCTTAGTATGCTGGCTTTAGATTAAGAGATTCGACCCCGCTGTGGGAAAGGTGTAGTTTATCCTGGGAGTCCAGATGCTAATGAATTTATCCCTTTTATCCTCTATTATCAAAGTAAGTTTTTCATTTATGAGATACCAGTTTAACTTCGGAAAAATTCAGAGTAGCTTTACGCCAGGAGTGAGCGATAGTTTGTTTTGTAGCTAGGAAAATAAATGAAATTAATTTTCTGGAATTTGGGGAAATATTCTTCATTTTTTTATTCAGTAGAGTCTCCCATGGATTTTTGCGTAAGTTGTGGAACGTTACTGAGTAGATTAAAGAATATGTCCTAATCCATAGTCGCTTGACCCTTGGGCAGGACCACCATGTATGGAGCATATCACCAGGGGACGAGTAACCCCGGAAGCAGTTCTTTGAATAGCCGGGGACCGCATGCGCAATTCGGGTGGGGACTAGATACCATCGTAGAAGGACTTTGTATGAGGTTTCCAGCATTAGTATATTGCGGGTCCCACTGTTGGTAGAACTCCATATCTGAGACCACTCCTCCTCGCTCAGGACCTCCCCCAGGTCCTGCTCCCATTTATTTACATAAGGTAATTGTATGCGGAATTTGGTGTGAACAAGGTTCAAGTAAATTTGGGAAATTAGGCCTTTTGCTTGTGGGTATTTTAGGCAGTATGTTTCAAAGGGGGTGAGGGAGTACGGAGGTTTTGTGTTCTTCAGTCGGGAAGTTGACCAATTTTTTAATTGTAGGTAGCGGAATATTTCTGTGGATGGTAAGTCCTTATTTTTTTGTAGAGTAGGAAACGTTGCCACACCCTCTTTTGAAAGTAAATGGTGTAGTTTGGTGATACCTCTCTTTGTCCAGTTTTGGAAAGCTAGGGGGGAATCTTGGCCCGGTGGAAATAGAGGATTACGTAGGATTGGTAGGAGCGGTAAATGAGGAGAAATCAGGTTTCCTGAATTTTTAATGGAGTCCCAAACTTTAAGGAAATGTTTTATGATGGGGTTAGATATGCTGGTTCTATAAGTTGGGGGGATCCATAGTAAAGAATCTAATGTGAGGGGATGAATTTCCATGGCCTCTATGGAGAGCCAAAGGGGGGCATTTCTAGTGGAATGTAGGGAGGCTAACTGGGCCACCTGGGCTGCCTGGTAATATTTTGTTATATGTGGAGTTCCCAGACCTCCTTGCTTTCTATGCCCATATTGAGTAGAACGTGATACCCTGGGGATTGAGTTATTCCAGATAAAGCGTAGGGACATCTGTTGAAATGTTTTTAAAAGGTGCCCCGGAACATGTACTGGAAGAGCTCGAAAAAAATAAAGGAGTTTTGGAAGGAACAACATCTTCAGGGAGTTCACCCTTCCTATCCATGATATGTGGTATTGGTTCCAACTTTCCAGTAATTGCGGAGGAGTGGTATATAGTTTTGTGTGTACAGTAGGTCGTAGGAGTTAGTCAGGTGCACTCCCAGGTAGTCCAGCGACCCCCCCATCCACCGGAATGAAAAGTTAGATTTCAGTTGAGAGAGTGTGCTTGAGGGCATGGTGAGGTTAAAGGCCTTTGATTTTGCTTCATTGATTTTTAAGCCGGAGATCGACCCGAACCTGGACAGTTCTGCCAAAAGATTAGGAATTGTAATGTGAGGGGATGATATTATGGCTAGGATGTCGTCTGCAAACATACTAATTTTATGGTGTACTCCGGCCAGTTCAATTCCTCTTATGTCGGGGTTGTTGCGGATTTTTATGGCTAGTGGCTCTAAAGCTAAAATGAAAAGGAGTGGGGAAAGTGGACAGCCCTGCCTCGTACCCCGCTGGATAGTGAAATTAGCAGAGCAAAAGCCTTTATAGCGGACAAAGGCTTTATGATAATTATAAAGAATTCGTAGCCAAGATAAGAATTCTGTAGGGAACTTCCAGTGTTCTAAGACTGAGAACAGGTATGACCAGCTCAGGGTATCGAAAGCTTTGTAGACATCCAGGGAAAGTAACATTGCCGGGATGTCCCTAGATATGTGTCAAATGCGTTATTCTACGGATACTATCTGCGGCCTGGCGGCCAGGGACAAAGCCTACCTGGTCTTTTCCTATAATGGATGGTAGTATTGTATTCAGTCTTGTGGCTAGGATCTTTGTGAGGAGTTTTATGTCGATATTAATTAAGGATATAGGCCGGTAATTTTGTTTGTCTAATGGGTCTCTATCGGGTTTGGGGATCATGGATATAGCTTCCCATAGTGAGGTTTGTCCTACTTGTTGGCCTTCTCGCATTGCGTTAAAATAATTTGCTAAGTGGGTGTGAAGAAACGGAGAGAATTTTTTGTAGTATGTGGCTGTGAAGCCGTCTGGTCCCAGGCGTTTGTTTACTTTTAATGTTTTTATCGCATCTTTTACCTCTTCTGGGGTGATTTTTGCAGCTAAATGTTCTAAGAATATCTCTGGGAGAGTGGGGAATGTAGTTTCTCTTAGATATGTATGTACTTGTTCTGTTGGTGTGTTTTGTGGTTGGGAGTATAACTTAGATAAGAATTGTTTAAATTCAGTTATTATGGTCAATGGATTTGCCGTAATTGCACCATGCTTCGTGCGAAGTCGTACAAAAGGGCTAATTATAGGGTTTGCGCGTAGTCTTCGAGCTAGTGGAGTTGATGGTTTGTTGTTTAAAATATAGTATCGTTGTCGGGACCAGCGTATTTTTCGTTCAACTATGTCTGTGATACATAGATCTAGTTCTGTCCTAGCTTGCATGAGCTCTCTAATATTATCTTGTGATGGGCGTTTTTTAGCGACTTCTTCTAATTGTAGTACTTTTTTCTCTAGATCCGATTGTCTTTGTAAATATTCTCGCTTTACTCGTGATGATATTTGGATCAATATGCCCCGAAGTACAACCTTGTGGGCTTCCCATAGGGAGATAGAGGATGTAACGGAAGGGCTGTTAAGGCTAAAGTACTCCTCAAGTTTTTGTGGTCGTTATTGAGGTCACTATGTCAGGACATCCTAGTAATGAGTTGTTAATAGTCCAAGAGGTGTTAGTGGGCTTCGACATTAAGGAATCACAGGTAATGGATACTGGGCTATGGTCTGACCAGGGAACCAAAAGAATCTTGGAGTGCGATATTTGTGGTAAAAATGAAGCCGGTACTAGTATATGATCAATTCTTCTGTATAAAGAGTGTGGGGCAGAGTAATGTGTGAAATCTTTAACAGTGGGATTAACTTCCCGCCAGAAATCCACAAGGTGGTATTGTTAAAGAAGCTTTTTGAAGTTGTAAGAAATGGAGTGTTGTGGGTTTATATGGGATGTCAGGAGAGTTACCGCGTTTCTGTCCAGGTTCGGATCTAATATACAATTGGAATCTCCGCACAAAAACTACTGTACCAATTTTGTTGGCTTCTACTGTTTCCAGTAGTTTTGTTAAAAAGTTGACCTGACGGGAGTTTGGGGCATAGTATGCTACTATGGTGATTGGGACATCTTGGATAACTCCCGTCAGCCTTCAGGGTCCGATATAGTGGAGGTGTGAGTGAAAGAGACAGAGCAACCAAAACAGATTGTCACTCCTTTTGTTTTAGATGGTTCAGTAGACGAAAAGAAGATAGGGTAATGAGGAGAAAGATACTGCAGGGAGAAGTGGTCCGAGAAGTGGGTCTCTTGTAGGCACACTATATCAGCATGAATGCTTTTATAATAGCGGAAAGCTTTGGACCGTTTGCTGGGGGAGTTGAATCCCTGCACATTGTGCGAGATTATTTTTAAATCCATGGGAGGGTATTTGTGGGGCTATTGTAATTGGAGAGTATTCTGATGTCTATATCCCGAGAGAATGAGAAGGGGCGGGGGAAGTGGGAGGTGGAGGGCAATGGGGGAAGGGAAAAGAGGCCAACATTGTGAAATAACATTGTACATTTGACAATGAACTTGTCTGCGAAAAGCTGCTTTTTTGAACTTAGCAGCAACTACTGTCAGAATCGGCACACCTTGTAGGTGCCAGAGAGGAACTGTACATAACAATACAATTAAGAGAATTATGGGAAGGAGACTTCCTGTGGGGGGGAAGGGTATAGGAAGGAGGGGGAAGGAGACTTTGGTAAAGGGCCGACAAGGGGGGGGGGAGGAGAGAAAAGGGGTAAGAGAAATAAGGTGGAAGAAGAAAAGAGAGGAAGGATAAAAAAAAAAAAAGGAGGGGGGTTATGAAGGTTCAAGTTAACTACTACATTTCTTTACGTGTTGAATGTGCGGTCCAAAGGAGACTGACGTCAAAATCTCGACCCTCAGGTAGTGGATCTGCTGTCAACTCTGGAGGGCATAAGTCCTTCAATATAGTTTGGAAAACATGAGGGGCGGCTGTAAAAGTAATGTTAAGTCTCGTGGGGTTGTGGTTTGGACTATGCGGGCTTTCTACTTGTCCCAAGTATTAATGTCTGGTTTTAGTTGAAGGAGAAAAAGTATCTCTCAGGCCCAATATAGCAACAAGTGGGGATATCGGAAAACCCCCCGTCTGTGGATGATGTCCTGGTCCTGCCGGTAGGTCTTGTTGCAATGAAAAGGTTAGGCCTGTCCTCTTTCTCTCTTCCTTTCGCCGGCCGCATAACAGTTTATCAGAGGGTCCAAAAAGACGTCAAACGTTTTAAGGGTAGATGTTTCAAGAAGAAATTTTTGGGGCTAAAAGTAGTGCTTCCTGCTCATAGGCAGGTCTGTGTTACGGATCATGGCTCTTTATCGTTCTCGTCGGATCTCCTGGGTGATCTAGTGGGTTGCGAGTTATTTGGAGAGTCTTGGACTGGTTGTTGGAATTGCAAGTCTTCGAAGCCGCGTCTCGCTCCTTCTGTGGATAAGACAGTGTGGGATCTATCTTGAAAAGTGAAAGTTAAGCGAAATGGGAACCCCAACCTATATTGAATTCTTCTCTGTTGAAGAATCTCCAAGTAGGGTTTGAGGGCTCTTCTTTTTGCCAGTATCGAGGGAGCCAGGTCTGGGAAAATTTGGTAGTCATGACCCTGGAAGTTTAGTTTTTGTGCCGATCGGGCTGCTCTGAGAATTTGTTCTTTTGTACCGTGGTAATGCATTTTTAGAACTATATCTCTTGGGGGACCTCCTGGTTTGCGGGCTCGTAATGCCCTATGGACCCGGTCTATTTCTAGTCTCTCTATAGGTATGTTAGGGCACAGTTCTTGAAAGAGAGCCGTTGTGGTAGATTGGAGGTCTTGGATGGATTCTGGGAGACCCTGGATCCGCAAATTATCTTTACGGGCTCTGTTTTCGACATCTTCTAGTTTGTCGTGAAGAGTTAGTATTTCCTCATGAAGCTGCTCCACCTCTTTTTTGTGGGACTCAAGGACCATCGTTGCATTATCCATCCGGTCCTCTAATACTGCTGTATGGTATCCGAGATCTCTGATCTCTTTAGTGAGTTTAGACGTGATGTCATCAGAGGTTCTCTTTAGCATAAGTTGTATTTGAGGTAAAAGAGTATCGGAAATTGAGGCTGTGATCGCTTCTGATTTAGTTGGGCCCATAGGTGTTGTGATCTGGGCGACTGGAGTGCTCTCTATTGATGAATGGGAGGACTCGTCAGAAGCAGCCGATGGCGTTGTTAATCTTGATGATCACTTGGACGTTATCTGGGGTTGTTCGCCCTTCCCTTGTTTTGTCTGTAGGGGGCGCATGGTTTTAGTGGATTATTGAGTATATCCGTAGATTGATGAAAAGGAGGAGGGGAGAGAAACGGGCTACATTTGGGCCATATGGTCACCCTAGCGGCCAAATGTCGTCTGAAGTAGTTTTAGAGGTTTTTGGACTGAGGTGGCTGAAATATGTTGCTGGTTTGGGTTTAGACGATCCAGAAATAAATTGGTTGGTTGTTTATGAACGTATTTCACTGGAGGCAAAGTATTAATTTAATTGCTAGAACCAGCTGGATGGAGTCTGCAGATGTGGATTGCAGCAGTTGAGGTAATATTGGAATATATTAGAACAGATGTGGTAGAATAGCGTTTAGCCACCAGGTGGCAGCAGCGAGGTGAGGATTCAGGGAATTAAGTAATAGTTCGTGGGATACGGCTCCCTGATGGAAATCCTAAAATGGTGGTCCTGGGATTTTCAATTCCTGATGGAAGTTATAAAGTTCTCTATGTTTGGAGAAGAGAGAAGGGCTATAATAAATCTTGATATTGATGCTATCAGCCCTAGCTTCTTTTTTTTTGTTTGTTGTATTCTTTACTTATACTCTTCTGTATTTTGAGAGACTGTGTGGGGGGGGGGGGATCCCGCTGGATAATGTCCTGCTTTAAGATGGCGGGTGCCTCATGCTCAAGGAGCCCGCTCACCCCGTACTATATAGTGTCCTAAGCAGCTGAAATGATCTTTAGTGAGTGGGGGAAGCAGAGTAATACTCACTGCAGACCTCGGTGTTCCTGAAGTTGCCTCCAGATGTGGTTCTTAGTGCAGAGGAGTCCTCTCTATAGTGTCAGCTGTCAGCGGTGCCGCGGGCGGGAGCCCCAACACAGCAGGATCTTCAGGTGCTATGAAGAAGGCTCTGT
This sequence comes from Eleutherodactylus coqui, assembly GCF_035609145.1. Lineage (NCBI taxonomy): Eukaryota > Metazoa > Chordata > Amphibia > Anura > Eleutherodactylidae > Eleutherodactylus > Eleutherodactylus coqui. The sequence continues at coordinate 157,605,103 of NC_089840.1, forward strand.
TACTCAGCGCTGGAGAGTAGAAGCAGCGCTCGGAGTGGAGAGATGTGCGGGGGAGCTTGAGGGATGCTGGCTATTATAGGAGGACCAGTTCTACAGGTGGGATGCAGGGTAGGATGCCTCTGGTCCCCGGCGCTCTGGAGCTGTCAGCGGAGCCGCGGGTGGGAGCCCCGATACAGCGGGATCTTCAGGAGCTGTGGGGAAATCTCTGTCCCCTCAGCGCTGGAGAGAAGGAGCAGCGCTCACTGCGGAGAGGTATGCAGGGGAGCTTGAAGGATACTGGCTAATACAGGAGGATCAGGGTGACAGGTGGGATGCTGGATGGGATGCCTCTGGTCCAGAGCTGTCAGCAAAGCCCAGTACTCTGCCTTTTTGCTTCTGTTCCACATGCCTAGATATCGGTGTTCTGTTGCCTTAATGACCTGGTGGAAGCGTTCTCCTGGCTCTTCATTCAAAGCTCGAAGATTTGAGGGGAAGGGGGAGTAGTTTAGATGACTGTGCAGGAAATGAATCTTAACACTCATGTTTGCTCCACATTTATTAAAGGAAGTCATCAAGGTTTGAATTAGGAGTACATTGATATTGCCAAGAAAGTTTGAGAAAGTTTGTCATGATGTCAGAAAAAGCAGACCAACCATCCCCTTCTATGCTTTTCAAGGTGTTCACAAATTCTGTCTTTGATTAGATTACTGATTTGAGGGCCTGTCAAAATATACCAGCTTCAACTTTATTCAAAACATTAACAAACGTTCATCAATCCCAATTTTATATGGAGTGGTGGGAGCAGGTTGTGAGTTCAATGGCTCAAGGTTGGCTCATCCTTCCATCTTTCAGAGGTCGGTAAAATATTTGTCACGTACAGGCGAAGAGAAGGCCTAGATTGTTGAGTGACTGGTACCCAAATCTCTGAGACTCTGCAAGTCTACCGGACAAGCAACCATCACCTATAGTCACAATCCACCTGGCACTTTATTAGGATTAACCGGTGGCTCATTCTTAATATTTTTGGTCCCAATTAGAGATGAGCGAGCAGCAAAATGCTCGGGTGCTCGTTACTCGAGTCGAACTTTCAGTGATGCTCGAGAGTTCGTTTCGAGTAACGAACCCCATTGAAGTCAATGGGTGACTGGAGCATTTTTGTATATCGCCGATGCTCGCTAAGGTTTTCATTTGTGAAAATCTGCAAAACACAAGAAAGTGATGGAAACGACACAGAAACGAATAGGGCAGGCGAGGAGCTACATTTTGGGCTGTATCTCAAGTTCCCAGGTCCCACTATTAAGCCACAATAGCGGCAAGAGTGAGACCCCCCCCCCCCCCGCACTGTCAGCATAACGATCGTTCTCCTCTGCCACAGCTGTAACAGCTGTGGCAGAGAAGAACGATGTTAGCCCATTGAATTCAATGGAGCCGTCAATACAGCCGACTCCATTGAAAGCAATGGGCTGCCGGCGATCGCGGGATGAATTGTCGGAAAGGGGTTAAATATATAAGCCCTTCCCTGCAATTCATCCAGAAATGTGTAAAAATAAAAAATATATATATATACTTACCTGGTCCCGGCAGAGCGATGTTAGCCCATTGAATTCAATGGAGCCGTCAATACAGCCGACTCCATTGAAAGCAATGGGCTGCCGGCGATCGCGGGATGAATTGTCGGGAAAGGGTTAAATATATAAGCCCTTCCCTGCAATTCATCCAGAAATGTGTAAAAATAAAAAATATATATATGCTCACCTGGTGCAGGCAGACGGAGTTCAGCGCGGCAGGCTGCAGTTCTCCTGAACTGCTCTGAACAGCTGTGAGTAGTATTCAGCAGCCGGGGATTTAAAATCCCCGCCTGCTGAATAAGATGCCTCTGATTGGTCACAGCCTGACCAATCAGAGGCCAGCCCTCACTCACACCCATTCATGAATTCATGAATGGGTGAGTGAGGGCTGCCTCTGATTGGCTCAGGGGCAGGAGAGCTATACAGAGTTTGCCTAGACTTTTAACCAAGAAGCAAATTTCCAAGGCAGAAAAGGCTTTTTAAAGCCTGAAGTCTGCTTTATGTCAGCATTCCAGTGTTTGTCACCAATGATTTTACCAGAGTTTGTTGTGCAAACAGATGCTTCGCACAGAAGTCTAGGCACAGTATTGTCCCAAATGATAACTGGTGAGGAACATCCAGTAATGTATTTGAGTCCAAAGTTGTCCCCCGCAGCTCTGAATTATGCCATTGGAGAATAAGAATGTTTTGGGGTGACTAAAATTTTAATCACATCTCATCATTTAATCATGGATTTATGTACCCATAGGAAATATTACAGCAATGTTTGATGATTCTCACTCTTAAAGCATTATTTTCCCTACTGCATATTTGAGGCCACAGGGGCACTCATAGATCACATATCCAACTCCGCAATTTAAAAATTGCTGCAACTTGATAGGGTCTTGTTCTGAACTTATAAAAATCTCTTTGTTCTGCCTTGTTCTTAAGACAACTATTGCACCTTTCAGGCCACATTTAGAGATGAGCGAGTATACTCGGTAAAGGCAATTGCTCGAGTGAGCATTGCCTTTATTGAGTACCTGCCCGCTCGAGATGAAAGGTTCGGGTGCCGGCGCGGGGGAGCGGTGAGTAGCGGCTGTCAGCAGGAGGGAGCTGGGGGGGAGAGAGAGATCTCCCATCCGTTCCGCTCCGCTCTCCCCCGCAGCTCCCTGGACTCATCTCTAGTCACATTTAAAAGAGCCATCAAGAGGCCTTGAAAGGGCACTATTCTTTTGAACTATTCATAGATGATATAATGACGGAATATGAAGGTGCCAGAATATTTTTTAAGCTCCTATTTTTTTTTTACAAAAGACAACCCTAGGATTTTCTGGGATGTGTTTACATACAATGGGGTCCCTTTTAAATATTCTCCAGTGTTAGAATATTTGTTAGAATATTTTTTATAGAATCATGCTGCGAATTATAGCGAGTGGTAAAGAGAGTTTTTAAACTAAAATTTTTTTTCTTAGTGCGGTGGTCGTCTTTTATAACTCATGTATGAGGATTCTATAAGTGTCATTGGATATTCTTTATTATTAACCCCTTAGTGACCACCCTATCATGTTTTTACGTCCTTCCTCTGCAGGATGTATATGGAGGACGCTCACGCTGCTATCTCCCTCCATACATCACAGGTATCAGCTGTTTCTTACAGCTGGCACTCGCAGGCAACAGCTCCAACTATCCACGCGGCCGATCGGGGCTGTTAACCCTTTAAATGCTGCCGTCAAATCTGACAGCGGCATTTTAATCCCCAGAACGATGTTCGGGGGTCATGTGCGGCCCCCTTGTGATAAGATTGGGAGAGCCGTGCGGGTATCATGGCAGCCGGGGTCCTTCTGAAAGGACGTAGGGTGGCTTGATAGACTGCCTGTCAGATCGCAGTATGACGTAATGCTAATGCATTACGTCATACTGCAGTAGCGATCAAAGCATCGGATGTTGTGGTCCCCCTTGGGAACTAAAAGAAAATGTAACAATAAAAATGGTAAATTTGTATTAATTATTAAAAAAAAAAGTTATAAAATTCAAAAAAAACCTTTTGCCATATTTACAATAAAAAGCTCTAAATAAGAAAACAAAAATACATATTCGGTATCACTGCATCCTTCTGCTCTATCACAGTAATGCATTATTTACTGCACACAGTGAAAGTTGTATGAAAAAAAAATAAAGAACACCTGTTGCCAAGAAAAAAATCAAATAAAAAGCGATCAAAAAGTCCTATGTATTCAAACATACCTACTGAAACTACAGGATGTACAAAATGAGCCCTTGCACAACTGTGTCGACGGAAAAATAAAGTTATTGTGCACAGAAGATGGAGACAGAAAATAATTTAAAAAAATTAAATATCTTTAAAAATATATAAGTAGTAGAGCAAAAACAAAAATACAAGTTTGGTATCTTAGTAATTGTACTGACCCATAGAAAAACGTTATTGTGTCATTTTTGTTGCAGTTTGCGCACGGTAGAAACAAGATGCACCAAAAGATGGCGGAGCTGTTCTACAGGCGGCTCCTGCTATGGAGCCGACAGTCTGATAAACATCGCAGGTCCAATCCATAGCAGTACAAACAGCTGATTAATGAGAGTGAACTGCTGCTCCTCCTCATTAATCAGTTGTTGGCTTCCTGCAAATGGTCACGTCAGAACCCGCTGGATGCGAGCCGTGCCCCTGTAGTGACCACAGCGGCTCACCTGCCCAGCTGGCACATGTGCAGAGCGGAGCTGGCGTGTCAGCCATGATGTTTCTGTGCGGGCCTCTCGAGGCTTGCACAGAAATAGGACATGCCGCGATTTGTTTACCACGTGCCTTTTTGCTCTGTCAATTTGTGGCTGTTTGCATAGGATTGCATTATCTAATGCAATCCTATTGCAGTGGACATGGGTGGAAGCTCTGTGGGAAATCCCACCGTGTGCATTTGGCTGTAGGGGGATCATGCCTGGGTCTATAGAGAAGATGATATCTCGGTCCATAGTTGTACCCCTCAGGCTGGTATTTTCCAGAGCTCTCTGGGGATGTTGGGATGGAAATAAAGCAGAGATCAGAGAACCTGTAGCTGGTGTCATTACTGCTGAACACTTGACATTCCCAAACTTGCTAAGCAGGTGCAAACAGTGACACCTGGGGCATGACATGGATTAAAGAACCCTGCGCATTCCACAGCATCTCATGGGAGAGCATGCCCTGATCACAAGAAGGAGAGAGAAAGTAAAACAGCAAGAGGAAGCCAAGGAGATAGGACACCATTAGATCTGAGCAAATAGACAACACTTATCTCCTGGCTACATAGCAGAGTGGGGAGAGAGCTGCTTGTATGGTGTATACATTTGTGCCTAGTTGTGCACAAATGTATACACCATACGTAACTATAATGAGGCATGCCATGCAGGATCCTGGAAAGTTGAGCGACAACTAATGGAATCATGAATACATTGTCACAGGATCCTGAATGCCAACTACAGAGTTATGCAAGCATGTATACAACATGCGTTGCTATAACTAGTCAAACATGGCATTCAGGGCTCCTGGAAAGCTGGGTGATAAGTAGAGATGAGCGAGCGTACTCGGATAAGCACTACTCGCTCGAGTAATTGGCTTTATCCGAGTATCGCTGTGCTCGGGGCTAAAGATTCGGGTGCCGCTGCGGCTGACAGGTGAGTCGCAGCGGGGAGCAGGGGAGAGCGGGCGGGAGAGAAGGAGAGAAAGATCCCCTGCAGCTCCCCGCTCCGTGCCGGCACCCGAATCTTTAGCCCCGAGCACAGCGATACTCGGATAAAGCCAATTACTCGAGCGAGTAGTGCTTATCCGAGTACGCTCGCTCATCTCTAGTGATAAGTAATAAAATCATCATTACATTTAACCTCGGCATTCCTGGATCCTGAATGGCAGGTTGACAAGTGGTATATACTTCTTTCTAAGTTGGTACTACTGCTCTTTATTCCTCCTGTAATACCTCCTTTACTACCTGGTCTGGGGGAGTTCAAAATATTTTTTTCTCTATTTTCCTCCTCTAAAACCTAGTGCGTCTAATAAAGCAAAAAACATGGTAACTTGATTAATTAAAGTAAGTAGGAGAGCTGTATCTTTGAAGTAAATGGATAGGCTGGTAACATACCTCTGTACATGTATATCGATTAGAGATGAGCGAGCACCAAAATGCTCGGGTGCTCGTTACTCGAGTCGAACTTCCCGCGATGCTCGAGGGTTCGTTTCGAGTAACGAACCCCACTGAAGTCAATGGGCGACCCGATCATTTTTGTATGGGACCTATGCTCCGCTAAGGTTTTCATTTGTGAAAATCTGGGAAATTCAAGAAAGTGATGGGAACGACACAGAAACAGATAGGGCAGGCGAGGGGCTACATGTTGGGCTGCATCTCAAGTTCCCAGGTTCCACTATTAAGCCACAATAGCGGCAATAGTGGACCCCCCCAACAATTTTTACTTCTGAAAAACCCTCATTAGCAAGGCATACCTTAGCTAAGCACCACACTACCTCCAACAAAGCACAATCACTGCCTGCATGACACTCCGCTGCCACTTCTCCTGGGTAACATGCTGCCCAACCGTCCCACATGACCCAGCGTCTGCTGCACACACAAAAGAGTCACTGCGCTCCCTTCAGCTGCCCCCATGCCGCACGCTCACTTCATAGCCACACCACCCTCATGTCAATTTATAATTGCCTCTGTGATGAGGAGGAACCGGAGGCACACACTGCAGAGGGTTGGCAGGGCCAGGTAGCGACCCTCTTTAAAAGGGGCGGTGCGATAGCCCACAATGCAGTTGAGAATCACTGACAAATCGACGTTCGATCTTCATTCCAATCCTGTGCCACCTCCGTCAGGAGCTGCAAATGTCGCTAAGAGTTACGTAGAGATGGGGAATCCATGTGCCCACACAGTGTTCATTCTGTCTAGGTGTCAGGTGGCTCAATTGACACTACAAGGGGAAAGCCATCTGCACTATGCCCCCTTTCCAAGTCACTCAGTGTCTTAGTGGCAGACAGGTAAAGCACCGCGATGGGAACTAAATGTGCGCCCACAGCAGGGGTGGCTCCGAGGAAGCCACTGACGGTAACAAAAAAAATACCATTGCAGTGCCTCCCTTAAAGCTGAGGTAACGCGAGAAGAAAGGAAGGTGGGCTTCGGGCCACACTGCAAGCCCTAGTCATGCAGGCTGGGTTATTTTCATAGTCAAAGGTAGGTAGAACTCCGCTATGGGAAGTCTGTGTGCACCCACAGCAGGGGTGGGTCCCAGGAAGCCACCGACGGTACATAAATAAATCCCATTGCAGCTGATAGCCTCATAGCTGATGGCACGTAAGAAGAAATGCAGGTTGGCTTCGGCCCACACTACATGCCTCAGTCAGTCTGGGTAATTAAGATTTGTCACAGATAGGACGAACTCCCCTATGGTATGTCTGCGTGCACCCAAAAGGATGGGTGGCTCCCTGGAACCCACCGACGGTACATAAATATATCCCATTGCAGTGCCTCCCTTAGAGCTGATGGAATGCGAGAAGAAATGCAGGTTGTCTTCGGCCCACAATGCAAGCCCTAGTCATTTCAGTAGTAGCAGAATAGACAGGCCCCAGTAACATATCACTAGCAGCAGTATAGGGGGAGCACAGTATTAGTTCCATTTCAGTAGTAGTAGCAGTCTAGACAGGCCCCAGTAACATATCACTAGTAGCAGTATAGGGGGAGCACAGTATTAGTTCCATTTCAGTAATAGTAGCAGTCTAGACAGGCCCCAGTAACATATCACTAGCAGCAGTATAGGGGGAGCAAAGTCTTAGTTCCATTTCAGTAATAGTAGCAGTCAAGACAGGCCCCAGTAACAATTCCGAAGCAGCAGTATAGGGGGAGCACAGTATTAGTTCCATTTCAGTAGTAGTAGCAGTCAAGACAGGCCCCAGTAACATTTCCGAAGCAGCAGTATAGGGGGAGCACAGTATTAGTTCAATTTCAGTAGTAGTAGCAGTCTAGAAAGGCCCCAGTAACATATCACTAGCAGCAGTATAGGGGGAGCACAGTCTTAGTTCCATTTCAGTAAGAGTAGCAGTCAAGACAGGCCCCAGTAACAATTCCGAAGCAGCAGTATAGGGGGAGCACAGTCTTAGTTCCATTTCAGTAAGGCCTTAGTCAGACAGGCGTTTTTAGCCGCGATTTGCGCATGCGCATGCGTCCAGCGATTTTATAAAACTATTGCTTTGCAATGGTATCGGACACATGAGCGCTTTTTATGCGCTCGTCCGATAAATTATAGAACAGAAATCGCAGATCGCACCTATCTGCGATCTGCGATTCCTGTTCTCTTCTCTATATGCGCTCAATGGGGCCGGCGGCAGCAGCGCCGACCCTATTGAGAACATATAGAAGACAAATCATTCTTCTCTGCCACAGCTGTAACAGCTGTGACAGACAAAAACGATGTTTGCCCATTGAATTCAATGGAGCCGGCAATACAGCTGCTCAATTGAAAGCAATGGGCTGCCGGCGTGCGCGGGGTGAATTGTCGGGAAGGGCTTAAATATATAAGCCCTTCCCTGCAATTCATCCTAAAATGTGTTAAAATAAAAAAAAATTGTATGCTCACCTTTCCGCTGCAGCCGGAGTCCAGCCGCGGCCGCTGTCAGTTCTCCTGAACTGCTTCTCGGCACTATTCAGCCGGCGGGGCTTTAAAATCCCTGCCTGCTGAATGATCTGCCTCTGATTGGTCACAGCCCTGACCAATCAGAGGCAGGTTTCACTCACTGAATTCATGAATGGGTGAGTGACTGCTGCCTCTCAGCGCTGAGCCAATCAGGGGCAGGTCTGACTCACATCCATTCATGAATTCATGAATGGGTGTGAGTGAGACATGCCTCTGATTGGCTCAGCGCTGAGCCAATCAGGGGGCAGGTCTGACTCACACCCCCTTCACACCCACTGCAGGACGGCTGCGCGGAGCTCTGGCTGCCGGGAGAAGGTGAGTATATATATATATTTTTTATTTTTACACATTTTAGGATGAATTGCAGGGAAGGGCTTATATATTTAAGCCCTTCCTGACAATTCATCCCGGGCTCGCCCGCAGCGCATTGCTTTAAATGGAGCCGGCTCTATTGCCGTCTCCATTGAATGCAATGCGCTGGACAGCTCCGGCCCGTTTCTAATGAAACGCGGCTAGGAGCAGATTTTCGGGCGATTTGCGGGCGACTTGCGCGCACCGGTCACGCGATTTGCGGATGCGCATCCGTCATGCGATCCGCAAATCGCGTGAAAAAACGCCCGTGTGACTAAGGCCTCATAGTAGCAGTCAAGACAGGCCCCAGTAACAATTCTGAAGCAGCAGTATAGGGGGAGCACAGTATTAGTTCCATTTCAGTAGTAGTTGCAGTCTAGACAGGCCCCAGTAACATATCACTAGCAGCAGTATAGGGGGAGTACAGTATTAGTTCCATTTCAGTAATAGTAGCAGTCAAGACAGGCCCCAGTAACATATCACTAGCAGCAGTATAGGGGGAGCACAGTCTTAGTTCCATTTCATTAATAGTAGCAGTCAAGACAGGCCCCAGTAACAATTCCGAAGCAGCAGTATAGGGGGAGCACAGTATTAGTTCCATTTCAGTAATAGTAGCAGTCTAGAAAGGCCCCAGTAACATATCACTAGCAGCAGTATAGGGGTAGCAGAGTCTTAGTTCCATTTCAGTAATAGTAGCAGTCAAGACAGGCCCCAGTAACAATTCCAAAGCAGCAGTATAGGGGGAGCACAGTCTTAGTTCCATTTCAGTAATAGTAGCAGTCAAGACAGGCCCCGGTAACAATTCCGAAGCAGCAGTATAGGGGGAGCACAGTAATAGTTCCATTTCAGTAGTAGTTGCAGTCTAGACAGGCCCTAGTAACATATCACTAGCAGCAGTATAGGGGGAGGGAACAGAATTAGTTCCATTTCAGTAGTAGTAGCAGTCTAGACAGGCCCCAGTAACATATCACTAGCAGCAGTATAGGGGGAGCACAGTATTAGTTCCATTTCAGTAGTAGTAGCAGTCAAGACAGGCCACAGTAGCATTCCCGTTGCAGCAGTTTAGGGAGATAACAGTCTCTTTCACATTTCAGTAGTTGCAGTATAGACAAGGCCCCAGTTACATTTATGTAGCAAAAGTGTAGGCCAACCCCACACACCTTGCTGTACCATGAGTGCAGGCGAAGCCCATAAAAATTACTAGGATTACACTGTAGGCGAGGGCCCAAAAAAATTGGTGTACCAACAGTGCTAATGTACCTCAGAAAAATTGTCCATGCCCAACCAAGAGGGCAGGTGAAACCCATTAATCGCTTTGGTTACTGTGGCTTAATTTGTAACTAGGCCTGGAGGCAGCCCAGTTAAAATAAAAATTGGTTCAGGTGCAAGTTTCAACGCCTTAATGAGAATTGAAACGTATAAACATTGTTTACAAAAGTAATATGACTGAGCCTTGTGGGCTTAAGAAAAATTGCCCATTCGGCATGATTACGTGAGGTTTCAGGAGGAGGAGCAGGAGGAGGAGGATGAATATAATACACAGATTGATGAAGCTAAAAGGTCCCCGGTACCGCTGCTATCCGCTGGTGGAGAAGAGAAGTCTGGGGAAATCCAGGCTTTGTTCATCTTTATGAGTGTAAGCCTGTCGGCACTGTCAGTTGACAGGCGGGTACGCTTATCTGTGATGATTCCCCCAGCCGCACTAAACACCCTCTCTGACAAGACGCTAGCTGCAGGGCTAGCAAGCACCTCCAGGGCATACAGCGCGAGTTCAGGCCACGTGTCCAGCTTCGACACCAAGTAGTTGTACGGAGCAGAGGCGTCACGGAGGACAGTCGTGCGATCGGCTACGTACTCCCTCATCATCCTTTTACAGTGCTCCCGCCGACTCAGCCTTGACTGGGGAGCGGTGACACAGTCTTGCTGGGGAGCCATAAAGCTGGCAAAGGCCTTGGAGAGTGTTCCCCTGACTGCGCTGTACATGCTGCCTGATCTCCGCGCCTCCCCTGCTACCTGGCCCTCGGAACTGCGCCTTCTGCCACTAGCGCTGTCGGATGGGAATTTTACCATCAGTTTGTCCACTAGGGTACTGTGGTATAGCATCACTCTCGAACCCCTTTCCTCTTCGGGTATGAGAGTGGAAAGGTTCTCCTTATACCGTGGGTCGAGCAGTGTGTACACACAGTAATCTGTAGTGGCCAGAATGCGTCTAACGCGAGGGTCACGAGAAAGGCATCCTAACATGAAGTCAGCCATGTGTGCCAGGGTACCTGTATGCAACACATGGCTGTCCTCACTAGGAAGATCACTTTCAGGATCCTCCTCCTCCTCCTCCTCAGGCCATACACGCTGAAAGGATGACAGGCAAGCAGCATGGGTACCCTCAGCAGTGGGCCCGGCTGTCTCTTCCCCCGGCTCCTCCTCAGGCTCTTCCCCCTCCACCTCCTCTTCCTCCTCCTCAACGCGCTGAGATATAGACATGAGGGTGCTCTGACCATCCAGCGACATACTGTCTTCCCCCGCCTCCGTTTCCAAGCGCAAAGCGTCTGCCTTTATGCTTTGCAGGGAACTTCTCAAGAGGCATAGCAGAGGAATGGTGACGCTAATGATTGCAGCATCGCCGCTCACCATCTGGGTAGACTCCTCAAAGTTTCCAAGGACCTGGTAGATGTCTGCCAACCAGGCCCACTCTTCTGTAAAGAATTGAGGAGGCTGACTCCCACTACGCCGCCCATGTTGGAGTTGGTATTCCACTATAGCTCTACGCTGCTCACAGAGCCTGGCCAACATGTGGAGCGTAGAGTTCCACCGTGTGGGCACGTCGCACAGCAGTCGGTGCACTGGCAGATGAAACCGATGTTGCAGGGTCCGCAGGGTGGCAGCGTCCGTGTTGGACCTGCGGAAATGTGCGCTGACCCGGCGCACCTTTCCGAGCAGGTCTGACAAGTGTGGGTAGCTTTTCAGAAACTGCTGAACCACCAAATTGAAGACGTGGGCCAGGCATGGCACGTGCGTGAGGCTGCCGAGCTGCCGAGCCGCCACCAGGTTACAGCCGTTGTCACACACGACCATGCGCGGTTGGAGGCTCAGCGGCGAAAGCCAGCGGTCGGTCTGCGCTGTCAAACCCTGCAGCAGTTCGTGGGCCATGTGCCTCTTCTCTCCTAAGCTGAGTAGTTTTAGCACGGCCTGCTGACGCTTGCCCACCGCTGTGCTGCCACGCCGCGCGACACTGACTGCTGGCGACGTGCTGCTGCTGACACATCTTGATTGCGAGACAGAGGTTGCGTAGGAGGAGGAGGAGGAGGGTGGTTTAGTGGAGGAAGCATACACCGCCGCAGATACCAGCACCGAGCTGGGGCCCGCAATTCTGGGGGTGGGTAGGACGTGAGCGGTCCCAGGCTCTGACTCGGTCCCAGCCTCCACTAAATTCACCCAATGTGCCGTCAGGGAGATATAGTGGCCCTGCCCGCCTGTGCTTGTCCACGTGTCCGTTGTTAAGTGAACCTTGCCAGTAACCGCGTTGGTGAGGGTGTGTACAATGTTGCGGGAGACGTGGTCGTGCAGGGCTGGGACGGCACATCGGGAAAAGTAGTGGCGACTGGGAACCGAGTGGCGCGGGGCCGCCGCCGCCATCATGTTTTTGAAAGCCTCCGTTTCCACAAGCCTATACGGCAGCATCTCCAGGCTGATCAATTTGGTTATGTGCACGTTTAACGCTTAAGCGTGCGGGTGCGTGGCGGCGTACTTGCGCTTGCGCTCAAACAGTTGCGCTAGCAACGGCTGGACGCTGCGCTGAGAGACATTGCTGGATGGGGCCGAGGACAGCGGAGGTGAGGGTGTGGGTGCAGGCCGGGAGACAGTCGTGCCTGTGCCCTGAGAGGTGGGTTGGATCTCAGTGGCAGGTCGGGGCACAGGGGGAGAGGCAGTGCTGCAAACCGGAGGCGGTGAACGGCCTTCATCCCACCTTGTGGGGTGCCTCGCCATCGTATGCCTGCGCATACTGGTGGTGGTGGCTCCCCGGCTGATCTTGGCGCGACAAACCTTGCACACCACAGTTCATCGGTCGTCTGCACTCTCGGTGAAAAACTGCCACACCTTTGAGCACCTCGGCCTCTGCAGGGTGACATGGCACGAGGGGGCGCTTTGGGAAACAGTTGGTGGATTATTCCGTCTGGCCCTGCCTCTACCCCTGCCCACCGCACTGCCTCTTTGAACCTGCCCTGCTGCTGCACTTGCCTCCCCCTCTGAAGACCTGTCCTCAGTAGGCGTAGCAAACCAGGTGGGGTCAGTCACCTCATTGTCCAGCTGCTCTTCCTCCGAATCCTCTGTGCGCTCCTCCCTCGGACTTACTGCCCTTACTACTACCTCACTGATAGACAACTGTGTCCCATCGTCATCGTCCTCCTCACCCACTGAAAGCTCTTGAGACAGTTGCCGGAAGTCCCCAGTCTCCTCACCCGGATCCCGGGAACTTTCCAAAGGTTGGGCATCGGTCACGACAAACTCCTCCGGTGGGAGAGGAACCATTTTTTCCCACTCAAGGCCGGGACCCGAGAACAGTTCCTGGGAGCCTGCCTGCTCTTCTGATTGTGTCATTTGCTGGGAGGGAGGAGGCTGGGAGAAGGGAGGAGCAGCAGCGAGAGGATTCAGGGATGCAGCAGTGGACGACGTAGAAGACTTGGTGTTGACGGCGGATAGTTTGCTGGATGCACTTTCTGCCATCCATGACAGGACCTGCTCACACTGCTCAGTTTCTAATAAAGGTCTACCGCGTGGACCCATTAATTGTGAGATGAATCTGGGGACCCCAGAAACTTACCTCTCTCCTAATCCTGCAGCAGTCGGCTGCGATACACCTGAACCAGGAGCTCGGCCTGTGCCCACACCCTGACTTGGGCCTCCGCGTCCTCGCCCGCGTCCATGTCCTCTAGGCCTACCCCTACCCCTCAGCATGGTGTATTACGAGTGGAGCAGAAACAGAACGCTGTAATTAAATGTGCCGCTTATTGGCCTGTGGTTGGAGGCTGACTTCGCTTACGGAACGCACAGCAGAGCCAGGAAACAATTATGCACAAGCCTGTAGTCAGACCTAGGTGCGTATGACTGAGCTACTGGAATTCATAGGGCAGAACCAGTCAAGTGGCCAAAGGCCAGTGGTAGGCCTTAAGTATTTTGCTTCAATTTTTTAAAATGGTGAGGTGAAAAACCAGACAGACACCGTATGCAGCGTATATATGTATACTCTTTCCCTCTGGCGGGATGACGGCGATCATGTAACGGACACAGCAGAGCCAGGAAACAATTATGCGCAAGCCTGCTGTAACGCTTAGCTGGGTAATAATGAGTGACTACTACCCCCAGCAGACAGGCTATAAACTGTACATGGTCACAGGCTTGGCTGGGTAATAATGAGCGACTACTACCCCCAGCACACACGCAGTTAACTGAAGACGGTCACAGGCAGCCCAAATATAGTATTTTTTTTCCAATTTTTGGGAAAAAGCCCACTGCCTATATAGCCTCTATATGGATTTCCCTGTTGGAGGATGACTGTGGTTATTGAAAGCACAGTGCAGCCAGAAAAAATTAAGCGCAAGGCTGGGTATTAATGAGCGACTGCTACCCCCAGCAGACACGCAGTAAACTGTAGACGGTCACAGGCTTAGCTGGGTAATAATGAGCGACTACTACCTCCAGCACACACGCAGTAAACTGAAGACGGTCACAGGCAGCCCAAATATAGTATTTTTTTGCAATTTTTGGGAAAAAGCCCACTGCCTATATAGCCTGTCTATGGATTTTCCTGTTGGAGGATGACTGTGGTTATTGAAAGCACAGTGCAGCCAGAAAAAATTATGCGCAAGGCTGGGTATTAATGAGTGACTACTACCCCCAGCAGACACGCAGTAAACTGTACATGGTCACAGGCTTGGCTGGGTAATAATGAGCGACTACTACCCCCAGCACACACGCAGTTAACTGAAGACGGTCACAGGCAGCCCAAATATAGTATTTTTTTCCAATTTTTGGGAAAAAGCCCACTGCCTATATAGCCTCTATATGGATTTCCCTGTTGGAGGATGACTGTGGTTATTGAAAGCACAGTGCAGCCAGAAAAAATTTAGCACAAGGCTGGGTATTAATGAGCGACTGCTACCCCCAGCAGACACGCAGTAAACTGTAGACGGTCACAGGCTTAGCTGGGTAATAATGAGCGACTACTACCTCCAGCACACACGCAGTAAACTGAAGACGGTCACAGGCAGCCCAAATATAGTATTTTTTTCCAATTTTTGGGAAAAAACCCACTGCCTATATAGCCTGTGTATGGATTTTCCTGTTGGAGGATGACTGTGGTTATTGAAAGCACAGTGCAGCCAGAAAAAATTATGCGCAAGGCTGGGTATTAATGAGCAACTACTACCCCGAGCAGACACGCAGTAAACTGTAGACAGCCACAGGCTTAGCTGGGTAATAATGAGCGACTACTACCCCCAGCACACACGCAGTAAACTGAAGACGGTCACAGGCAGCCCAAATATAGTATTTTTTTGCAATTTTTGGGAAAAAGCCCACTGCCTATATAGCCTGTCTATGGATTTCCCTGTTGGAGGATGACTGTGGTTATTGAAAGCACAGTGCAGCCAGAAAAAATTATGCGCAAGGCTGGGTATTAATGAGCGACTACTACCCCCAGCAGACACGCAGTAAACTGTAGACGGTCACAGGCTTAGCTGGGTAATAATGAGCGACTACGACCCCCAGCACACACGCCGTAAATTGAAGACGGTCACAGGCAGCCCAAATATAGTATTTTTTTGCAATTTTTGGGAAAAAGCCCACTGCCTATATAGCCCGTATATGGATTTCCCTGTTGGAGTATGACTGTGGTTATTGAAAGCACAGTGCAGCCAGAAAAAATTATGCGCAAGGCTGGGTATTAATGAGCGACTACTACGCCCAGCAGACACGCAGTAAACTGTAGACGGTCACAGGCTTAGCTGGGTAATAATGAGTGACTACTACCCCCAGCACACATGCAGTAAACTGAAGACGGTCACAGGCAGCCCAAATATAGTATTTTTTTCCAATTTTTGGGAAAAAGCCCACTGCCTATATAGCCTGTATACGGATTTCCCTGTTGGAGTATGACTGTGGTTATTGAAAGCACAGTGCAGCCAGAAAAAATTATGCGCAAGGCTGGGTATTAATGAGCGACTACTACCCCCAGCAGACACGCAGTAAACTGTAGACGGTCACAGGCTTAGCTGGGTAATAATGAGCGACTACTACCCCCAGCACACACGCAGTAAACTGAAGACGGTCACAGGCAGCCCAAATATAGTATTTTTTCCAATTTTTGGGAGAAAGCCCACTGCCTATATAGCCTGTATATGGATTTCCCTGTTGGAGGATGACTGTGGTTATTGAAAGCACAGTGCAGCCAGAAAAAATTATGCGCAAGGCTGGGTATTAATGAGCGACTACTACCCCCAGCAGACACGCAGTAAACTGTAGACGGTCACAGGCTTAGCTGGGTAATAATGAGCGACTACGACCCCCAGCACACACGCCGTAAATTGAAGACGGTCACAGGCAGCCCAAATATAGTATTTTTTTTCCAATTTTTGGGAAAAAGCCCACTGCCTATATAGCCCGTATATGGATTTCCCTGTTGGAGTATGACTGTGGTTATTGAAAGCACAGTGCAGCCAGAAAAAATTATGCGCAAGGCTGGGTATTAATGAGTGACTACTACCCCCAGCAGACACGCAGTAAACTGTAGACGGTCACAGGCTTAGCTGGGTAATAATGAGCGACTACTACCCCCAGCACACACGCAGTAAACTGAAGACGGTCACAGGCAGCCCAAATATAGTATTTTTTCCAATTTTTGGGAAAAAGCCCACTGCCTATATAGCCTGTATACGGATTTCCCTGTTGGAGGATGACTGTGGTTATTGGAAGCACAGTGCAGCCAGAAAAAATTATGCGCAAGGCTGGGTATTAATGAGCGACTACTACCCCTAGCAGACACGCAGTAAACTGTAGAAGATCACAGGCTTAGCTGGGTAATAATGAGCGACTACGACCCCCAGCACACACGCCGTAAACTGAAGACGGTCACAGGCAGCCCAAATATAGTATTTTTTTCCAATTTTTGGGAAAAAGCCCACTGCCTATATAGCCTGTATATGGATTTCCCTGTTGGAGGATGACTGTGGTTATTGAAAGTACAGTGCAGCCAGAAAAATTTTTGCGCAAGGCTGGGTATTAATGAGCGACTACTACCCCCAGCAGACACGCAGTAAACTGTAGACGGCCACAGGCTTAGCTGGGTAATAATGAGCAACTACTACCCCCAGCACACACGCAGTAAACTGAAGACGGTCACAGGCAGCCCAAATATAGTATTTTTTTGCAATTTTTGGGAAAAAGCCCACTGCCTATATAGCCTGTATATGGATTTCCCTGTTGGAGGATGACTGTGGTTACTGAAAGAAAAATTTATGCGCAAGGCTGCAGTAACACCTAGCTGGGTAATAGTGAGCGACTACTACCCCCAGCAGACACACAGTAAACTGAAAACGGTCACAGGCACCCCAAAGATTTTTTTTCAAATTTTTTTGAAAAAGCCCACTGCCTATATAGCCAGTATATCTCTTTCCTTGTACCACTGTCCCTGCCTCACCAGTACTGCCCCTATACTCAGTAAAATGACTGCAGACTGAGGACGCTATGGTCTGCACGCCCGATATACAAAAAAAATGTGCAAAACTGCTAAAAGCAGCCTCATCAGTACTGCACACGGTCAGATGTGGCCCTAAGAAGGACCGCTGGGGTTCTTGAAGACGAAGATAACAGCCTAACACTCTCCCTACAGCAGCTACAGCAGGACAGCACTTTCCCTAATGTCTCTCAGCGTGCATCTGTGGCGAGCCACGGCTGGCCCCAGTTTATATACTTGGGTGTCACCTGATCTCCCCAGCCACTCACTGCAGGGGGGTGGGATAGGGCTGGAACTTCACAGGAGGAAGTTGTAATGCCTTCCCTGTGTTTCTATTGGCCAGAAAACGGCGCAAACTTTTCTGGGAAGAAAATGGAAGTGACTGGAACACCGCGTGGTGCTCGTCTCGAGTAACGAGCATCTCGAATACCTTAATGCTTGAACGAGCATCAAGCTCGGACGAGTACGCTCGCTCATCTCTAATATCGATGTATTTGGATAGAGTACCACTGGGTAGGTCCCAGAATTCTGAAAATGCTGAATATCACCATAATGCAAGGTATTAATCAAATTTTGGGGCGCAAAGTGAATCTTAGTTCTGGCCCAAACTTACCTAAACTGCATTAGAAGATAATTATGTTTGTTAAGGAGGCTAGATACCTGGCCCTTGCAAATATGATAAATCTTGGGTCAGATATAAAGAGTATAGAAAACCTAGGGTCAGATATTTACAGTGATAAAGCATTGGTTTTGAATCTGCAAACCCTGTATTGGCTAAGACTTTCCCAATGTAAGATTTGATTCTGTTGCACTGCCAAAAAGTAAAGTTGAAAGTTAGGAACTGCCATTTTCGTACAATCCCATGGATTCTGTAGGATTAACCAAGCTAGATTTTCTGGTCCCTAATACCATATGAAGAGTTCAGAAGAGCTAAGTTGTTTAAATACAGTGTGAGGAAGGTATATAGGGAACAGATGAGTGATATAGAAAATTTTAGGTAGCAGGGTCATCTTATGAAGGTTTATGCATCCCACTACCAAAAACAGAATACCCAAGAACATGCTTCAGGTCATTCAAATATATAGAATAAGAAGCACAATATTTAGCTACAAGAATCCTTACTTAGCAATATGAGGGAATTAGTCTAGGGCAGTGTTTCTCAACTCCAGTCCTCAGGGACCCCAACAGGTCATGTTTTCAGGATATCCTATAGTAAGAACACCTGTGGCAATGTCTGAGGCACCGACAATAATTACATCACCTGTGCAACACTGAGGAAATCCTGAAGACCTGACCTGTTGGGGGGCCCTGAGGACTGGAGTTGAGAAACACTGGTCTAGGGGCATGTTGTGCACTTTAAGACCAGTTGATTGTAAGACAGGGCATAAAAACCAAATCTGTTGTCTATATGAAGAGCCTGTTTGAAGGAATTGCCCGGGTCTCCCAAGTAAAGAACCATGTTGTCTGCATAGAGAGCAACTTATTCTTAAAGAGTATCTTTGTAATGATGCTCAAGGTTGAGGCTTGTGTCGAGACAATGGGCTAAAGTTTTTGACCGTTTCAAAACTGAGGATCCATTGGAGTAGTTACTGCTGCTATGGGAAATTTTAAGAGAATCTCAGCTCAACAGGCTGTCCAAATTGCAGTCAGTATGTTATAGAGTAAGAGAACTCGAGCACATTGATATTTAATTTTATGGAGAAACATCAAAACACACACTTGTGTAAAGGTACCTTAAAAATGTAAATGTGCAGTGTGGCTTACCACACCCAGGCAATCCATAGCCAGGAAATTGCCAGCAAAATCATGCAGCGGCTATTGGCAGCGGTGGGTAAACGGGGTCTAGCTGTATGTGGTCAGACCTACAGAGTCTCGGTAACTTGTTTAACTAAGTACAACATTAGAATAAACCTCTGTACATAAATATAGCACCACAACCAATATAATACCAGAACCAAGGACATAAATGGGGCCTCGTAACAAAACTCAGAATATAGCAACCACATTCCACCAAAAAGAAATCGAGAGAAAGCTGTTCAGCTCTAGAGTATGGTACGTCTAGCTAACACACTTATCACAGAATCATTGAATGGTAGCGTTGGAAGGAACCTCCAGGGTCATCTGGTCGAACCTCCTGCTCAGTGCAGGATTCACTAAATCATTCCAGGCAGATATTTGTCCAACCTTTGTTTGAAGACTTCCATTGAAGGAGAACTCACCATCTCCCATGACAACCTGTTCCACTCATTGATCACCCTCACTGTCAGAAAGTTTCTTTTAATATCTAATCTGTGTCTCCTCCCTTTCAGTTTCATCCCATTGCTTCTGGTCTTTCCTTGTGCAAATGACAATAGGGCTGATCCCTCTGCACTGTGACAGCCCTTCAGATATTTGTAGACAGCTATTAAGTCTCCTCTCAGCCTTCTTTTTTGCAAGCTAAACATTCACAGATACTTTAGCCATTCCTCATAGGACATCTTGTTAACTCTTCTGTGAACTTGCTCCAGTTTGTCTACGTCTTTTTTTAAAGTGGACTGACTAAGAAAGAGTAGAGGGGGATAATTACCTCATGTGATCTAGACTCTTTGCTTCTTTTAATACATCCCAGAATTGTGTTTGCCTTTTTGGCTGCTGCATCACATTGTTGACTCATGTTCAGTCTATGATCTATTAGTATACCCAAATCTTTTTTACATGTGCTGCTGCTTAGCCCAATTCCTCCCACTCTGTATGTGTTTTTTTTTTTTTTTTTCATTTTTCTTGCCTAGATGTAGGACTTTGCATTTCTCCTTGTTAAATACCATTCTGTTAGTCGCCGAACCAGTGTTCAAGCTTTTCTAGATTTTTTTGAATACTCTCTTTCTCTCTACCCTAGTGTTAACTATCCCTCCTAGCTTTGTGTTGTCAGCAAATTTGATCAGTTTCCCATCAATTCCCTCCTCCAGATTATTTATAAAAATGTTGAAAAAGACTGTGCATAGAACAGAGTATGTTCCATCTACTTTTTGAGAGAAAACCGATACAAAATAGGAATTTAAAAGTTTAGCCTTCCCAACATAATTCTTAACCAATTCATTATTTCCATCTTGTTTGCATCCAATAGAATCTTTGACTTTTCTTTTGCTTTTGACATGTCCCCAAAATCCTTTTTTTTAAATTTCTTTTGGCCTCTGCTGCAAACCTCAATTCATTATCAGCTTTAGCTTTTCTGACACTTGCCCTACAGTTTCTGCAGACCGCATTATATTCTTCTTTAGATATTCCCCCCTCTTTCCATTTGATAAACATACTTTTCTTTGTTTTTAACATGTGTGCAAGTTCTGTGTTCATCCCTCTTGATCTCTTGATAAACTTGTCAGCAAGAGGGAATAAGAATTTGTTAGATCCATTACTTTTACCTGAGAGAGATTTCCAACAAATGTCTGAATAGTTAAAATCCCCCATAATCACTAGGTAATGCTTTTTTGAGAGCTTGGCCATCTGGTGTAGAAAGAGTTCATCAATGTCTTCCACTTGTCCAGGTGGCCTATAGTAAATGCCTATAATGGTGTCCTTTCCGTTGTTCTTTCCTTGTATTCTTACCCAAACAGTTTCTATAGAACTATCATGCTCTGAAGCTTGAATCTCTGTGTAGATGAATGTTTTCCTAACATACAACACAATACCTTCTCCCCTTTTTTAGGACTGTTTCTTATAAATAAGTTGTATCCATCAAGCCTTGTATTTCCAATCATGTGTATCATTCCACCAGGTTTCCGTGATGCCTATGACATCATATTTCTCTTCCTGGGTTAGGAGCTCCAATTCTCCTTGTTTCCCATGCTCTGTGCGTTTGTGTAAAAACATCTTAGTTTGTGATTGGTGTCTCTTGCTCCTCTACTTTCCTTCTGAATTTTTTGTCTTTGTACTTTCTTTCCAATTCTTATAGCAAGGTTCTCAAATGTATTAATTAGCTGTGTATTTTTACCTGGCCTTTCACTTGCCTTCCCCTACAATCATACAATGTACTCAAGTACCGGTATCTACACAATGATAATAAGTTCCATAGCCAAGCAAATTGCTGGCAAAATTATGCAGCGGCTATTGGCAGCCGTAGGTAAACTGGGTCTAGCTGTGTGTGGTCAGACTTACCGAGTCCTTCTATTCTTAACTTATCTATTTAACATAAATACTACATTAGAATCAACTTCTGTACATTACTATAGCACCACAACCAATACAGTACCAAATCCAAGGACCTAAATGGGGCCCTATGACAAAACTCAGAATATGCCATCCCCATTCCACCAAAAAGAAAGCAAGAGAAAGCAGTTAAGCTCTAGTGTATGGTACATCTAGCTAATACATTTATCATACAATGTACTCAAGTACTGGTATCTACACAGTGATAATAAGTTCTTTATTTGTTGTTTTTTTTTTGTCTCTGGTTCCAAACTGTCACTGAGATTTCTCCAAGCTATAATATGATTTTGAACACTCTCCCACCCTGCTGCTGCAGCTCTTATTGTATTAACTCCACCAGTGGCCTAACTCTTAAGAGCAGGAGCTAGGCAGCCCTAAACCTTGGGGGCTGGCAAAGCCAGCAAGTGATGCTATTCTAACATTTGTCCTGGAATATCTGGGATAAAACATTCCAAATATTTGAGTAACAGAAGCGCTACAGGTAAGTGTTTTATCAACTGAAACCTAAGTGAGAGTGTGAGCCGAGTGTGCATGGCTGACATAACTGTACTGTATTGTACGTGTACTGTGTTATAAGAGTGACTTGAGATTAGTGGAATTGCTGAGTGTGTATTACCCTATTCAATTTGCATTTGTCCATTTGTGTTTTATAGCAAGTCACAGTAATCGTTAAGCCAATTTATTCCTACATGTTAAATACATTGTGCAAAGGGGATGTATTGGTAGGTTATATTGATAAGCATTAACATTGTAACATAGTGTGCAAGGCTGAAAAAAGACAAATGTCCATCCAGTTCATCCTGTTTCCACCCCCCTTGTTGATCCAGAGGAAGGCAAAAAAATCAATGAGGCAAAAGCAAATTTACCCCATTCAGGTAAAAAAAATTCCTTCTTGATTCCATAATGGCTGTCAGAATAATCCCTAGATCCCCAGGTTCAAAAGCTAGCTATGACAGCGATCCAGTTGACGACTGCCATTTCAGTGAAATTGAAAAGACAATTGGTCCACGTCAGCCACTGTATGCGAGTGCCCATCCAAAAGAGAGAATCAAGTACCCACTAGACTATGCATATCTTTTAAGCTATGATTATAGTACCATGGGTTTGGGCTTGAATACATTAAAGAATAATATGTTAGAAAATAATTTAGACAATATGTGTCATTCAATAAAATCATTGAAGTACTTGTAAAAAATCAAAGAACTGTTTTATGTATACCCATGCTCCTATAATATCCTCCTCTACACATTTGTGTGTATACCCCTTGTTACCTCATTATGAAGGAGGTCAGGTCATGTTAAAAAAATAAAAATTCTATATATATTTTTTTGTATTTATGTGCATATGTATCTGCATATATTTCCAGAAAATGGTTACACATGCTTCGGTGACCCCTGGTTAGTTCTCGTGAACAGGGGATCATCATGCCATCTCATTTTTGCAGGAAAGTGTCACTATAGACTGTATCGCTCCTGGACAAAATGTGCGTGTGGAACTCACAAATAATGTAGTGCCTCTGTTTCCTAATCACATCCCCTGTGGGAATTACAATGAGCTGCCTAATAAAATAGTATACAATATGTGAGAGAAAATGGAACAAAATCGGGCCAGAGGTATGCTCTGCCTTTTAGATAACAAATTGTCTAGAGCCCTAGATCACACGGTAGTAGTCATGCTAAACTTTGTGTTACCGCAAAATGGTTTGCCATAAATGGTGAGCGCTGTGAGTTCCCCTTTTTTCCAGGGGAGCTGCAGATAATTGGCTGAGGATGATCGTAAGCCTCGTGTAATGTTTATGGACTAGGCCCTACTGAATGATTTTATTTGCCCAATGAAACTATGGATGAGAGATTAGTTAATACAAGTTACTGATTGTCTAGATCATAACATTTTCTGAATATTAGGGTTAGCTAAGCAAGTAATGCAATTCATGATTAGTTAATTTTTGTTGTTAATTAACCAAAATACAATAGCGCTAGTATGTTTTGTATTTTGTTACATTTAGGTATTCTTATGCATCATAAACCTGACTACAATTTAGAGCTACAAGTAATCCTGTGCACTGGTTGAAGCCTGTGATAGACCTTTCACACTACTGAGCAATAGTGAAGTATTAGCTCTGGGAGTATCACTAGTTTGTGGGACAAGCGATAGCTAGAGCACTTAATGCTGCCTTATAGACCTTTGACTTATTACTGGTGGATGTACAAGGTGCTTAGGATGCTATTCTACAGAATAGAGCTATAATTGATATTATTTGATTATAGATGTAAGAAATTTTGTGGCATTTGTTTTTTCAACCTAACTACTTGATACATAGTAACATAGTATGTTAGGCTGAATGAGGACACTGTCCATCTAGTGCAGCCTGTTTCGACCCCTCCTTGTTGATCCAGAGGTAGACAAAAGTTCATTTGGAGGAAAAAATTCCTTCCTGACTCCATAGTGGCAGACAGAATAATACATTTTGATCAATGTTTGAGTTCCTACTTGGCAGTTTTGATCTTTTCTTTACATAATTAGTTTTTCCCCTGTATGTTTTCAGCGCTTCTTTGCTGCCTTCTTGCATTAGTAATGTAATGTAAAAGTAATGTAAAAAAAGCTTTCTTTTTTTCCGCTTATTGCCCCTCTTACAGTCTTGCTGGGTCACATTGGTTTCCTTCTACTTGTAGTTCTTTTATTTTTAAAGGGTATGAACTGCTCAAAAGAGCTAATTCGGATGTTTTTGAACTACTCCCATTTGTCATCTGCACTGTTATTTTTGAGGATGTTGTCTCAATTAATGTTTCCAAAAGTAATTCTGAGCTGATCAATTTTTCTTTACTGAAGTTTAGTTTTTGTCGCTCCCCGATAGGGCTTCCTATTGAATGACGGTTGGAATTTAATTATATTGTGATCACTATTTCCCAAGTGTCTCTCAACCTCCACCCCCTATTATTCGGTCCGGTTTGTTAGTTAACAGTTTAATTGACTTCCCAGTTCAGTGTATTTTGGGGTTTTCGCTTATCTTTCAGCATATTTTGTAGTATAGGGTAAAATTGTATATTCCTTAGCTGTTGCATTCCGTGCATACCTGTTCTAATATTTATAAAATAATTGTCTCATGGGTCCGTTAGTACACAGATTTGTAGTTTGTTAAAAAGAAAAAATATGGTTAAATTGTGTAGGTGACATCCAACTCAGATACAATTAAATGGTTGCGTCAGGCTTTATCTATACCAATATGCGGCATATATGCTTCCTCTACTCTCAGACCCAGGGTTAAAATAGAAGCCTTAGGGACGGGTTAGGACCCCCTTACGTGGGTGTAATCAGACGACCATGGTAACTCCTAGGTAACTCCATCTTCCTGGTTATGTAAGGCAACACATTCCCTAGTGGTTAGCTCAAGCTTTTGGAAAGAGAGAGGAGGTCATGTCATTGACAGTATGGGGCAGGAGAAGTGTATCAAGATGAATCAGCCGCAAAAGGGGGGACTATTAGTGAAATGAATAGAACTCCATGTTCTATCCTATGTGTAGCCATTTTGTTAGCAAGTAGCCATCTTTCGTGTGAATTATTTTGTACTTTTCCTTTTACAAGATTTACTAAAATGTAATGAAGAATAAGAAGGGACCTCGATGACTGGATAATTCCAAGGTCCTAGAGTAAATGTCTCGGGTCCTGTTCTCCTGTTTCTCTAAACAGTTATTGTTTATAATTAAAGTACCTTTGTGCTCTGAGAAGTTAATCACGTAGGATTCTACTGCGTCTGTGCTGCTTTCCCTTCAGCAATTTAGATGTTAAATTTCTTATCTTGCATGTTTAGGTTTCTTTGACCAATGGTAATAAATGAATTATAATAGATTTGAATTACTGTAATTAATGTGCCTCTAAAATAAAGCTGCTATCTGTCAATCAATAAACAGATTACTTTGGATCACATCCCATGTTGTTTGTGGTGAGAGTTCATCTCCTGAACTCAGTTTACCTCTAACTATGAATTTGGAACCCAAAAGCATATTGTATGGCAAATATTGTTTTTTGCATTAACAGCATACAAAACAAACTGAATATAGTCAGGATAGCTGCAGCAGCAGCTCGCATGCAGTCATACAAGGAAATAGACAACAACAAGCACTTTGGAAAGATCTGGGTAGTTTAAATAGGAGGATGACTGCACATAACCTCCAGCTCGATGGAGAAGCCAGACACAATAACCCTGCGGATGCAGGAACACAGCAAAGCAAAATGAGTAAGCATCTGACAGACCTGACAGTAGCAATCCAAGAGGACATCTAGTCCCCTCTTAGGCCTCGTGCCCATGACTGTGACAGGCTCCACAAGCGGAAAACTGCAGCGGAGTCGTCACAGCGCTCCCACAAAGACCCCATACTTCCCTCCGGATCCTCTGCGTAGCTCCCACATGACACTGCCGGCGCACATGCGCAGTACAGCGCATGATGCGCTGGCAGCGTCATATGATGCGGCAGGGGTGGACGGAGTGTGAATTCATGCTATACTTCTGCTGCAGCAGAAGTATAGTGTGACGGGTGGCTTCCATTGACTACAATGGAAGCCGTCCTCGCGTATTCCCAAGGCAAATAAGACATGCCGCGGGTAATTTCACGCTGCGGAATTCCACAGTGGAATTCTGCAGTGTGTACATTGAGCTATTAGGTTCAATAGAACCTAATAGCTGCGGTAAAATGTCGTGGAGGGAACGTCAGCCTGCAGCAGCGCAGCAGATCATCGTAGAACGCCACGGGGGGTGAGTATTAATTTTCTTTTCTACAGCTTATTCCTGGCGTATAAGGCGACCCCCAACTTTGGACAAGATTTTTCCAGGGTTAAAAAGTCGTCTTATACGCCGGAAAATACGATAATTAATTATCTTATTATTGTTACATTTAAAAAGCACGTATAGTCCACTTGTGAGTTGCAGTCACAATTGCTTTGCACAGGTGAGTAATTGGGGGCTGAGGTTACTCAAGCAGGGTCCTATGAGGCCTCCTTCACACAGGCGAAAAAGTCGTGCGATTTTGCAGCAATGCTACAAATCGCATGTATGAGAAGCCCATGCTTTCCTATGGGTTCCTTCACATGTGCAGTGTTTTGTAGCATGCAACAACCCGACACAAAAAAATCGTGGGTCAGGCGATATGCCTGCGACATGCGAGGTTTTGTAGCCCATGTTTCCCTATGGAGCTTTTCTCTCTGTTGCATCGCATTACACGAAAACGCGTTTCGTGTGGTACGATGCAACTTGCTACTGTCATAGCAATAACTTAAGCCTCAACTGCAAGGAAAAATAAAAAAATACACATACATCACCTCTCCCACGCTGTCAGCCTGACTGCATCTTCTCTCCGGGTCCCCGACACTGATAATTTTTTTCTTTTCTGGCTGGGGATTCAAAAATCGCCACCTCCTGGAAGCGCTGGCTGTGATTGGCTGACACTTAGCCAATCACAGCCAATGATCGATGAATGTCAGTGATTGAACCAATCACAGCCATTCATCGAGTGCTGGCTGTAATTGGCTAAGCGTCAGCCAATCACAGCTAGCGCTTCCTGTGGTGGGGATTTTTGAATCCCTGACCAGAAGAGAAGATGATCAGTGTCGGTGACCTGGGGAGAAGATGTGGTGGGGCTGACAGTGCGGGAGAGGGATGTATGTGTATTTTGTTTTCTTCTTTAGCTTATTTTGAGGGTAGGGCTTGTATTTCAAGCCCCCCCCCCCTGAAAATCCTCGCAAGTGATGCTACAAAGTTGCACGACTTTGTAGCGCTACAAAATTATGGGATTGCCGCGAGAAAACGCAGTGATATTGCACAGACCAGCGATGCGATATCACTGAGATTTTCTCACGGCGATGCTGTGTCGCCCATGTAAACGAGGCCTAAATTGCATCTGTGGAAATTCATGTGTCCATTCCAAACAGAGGAGGAAGTGCTACAGGTGTCTTATCAACCCAAACCTAATTGAATGTGCGAGCTGAGTGAGTGTGTGCCTGACATAACTGTACTGTGTTGTAAGTGTCCTGTCACTTGGGACTTTGGGAAAGTCATTTGTATTTTATTACTGTTTATCTATTTAAATTTTTGCATATACTATTTTCATCTGTTCTATCTGAACTACTTTCATCTACTCTATCTGTATGGTCTCCATTTAGAATGTGCTCCATGACTGACAATGCCATCTAGTGAAGATCTTGTGCCATGTATGCAGTCCTTGAACAGCCATTTAAACGTGCATACTGCTATACTGTGCTGTACTGTGTTGTGCATTTGGAAGCCCAGATCCTGGATCTAAATGAGCAGCTTGCAACACCGAGATCCATTGGCAACATGGAAAGGAATTTGCTGCTCACTGAGCACTCGCTGGGGTAGATGGATGGTAGTTTGGGACAGCAGGATGAGCAGGCAACTAGTTGGATGACAGAAGGAGAGGTAAAGAGAAGAGATTCAGGGAGGCTAGTCTTGAACTGGCATACCCCAACAATTTTGCAAAGTTGACAGATGAGGCGGATGCCATTACAGGATTAGCATTGCTGCAGCAAGACATGCCCTTTGACTGCAAGGGGGGTGCCTGCTCCAGTAAAAAGGTGAATAGAAGGGCAGGGCAGGCTAGACAGGTCCTGGTAGTGGGAGACTCAATTATTGGGAAGGATAGGGCAATCTGCCACGAGGACCCTAGATTGTCGAACAGTGTGTTGGTGTCCTGGCGCTCAAGTTCGACAAATCGTGGATCGGGTTGACAGATTATTGGGAGATGCTGTGAGAATCCAGCAGTCTTGGTACATATTAATGACAAAGTTAGAGGTAGGTGGAAGGTCCTTAAAAATTATTTCAGGGAACTAGGATGTAAGCATAGGGCAAGGACCTCCAAAGTAGTATCTTCTGAAATACTACCTGTACCATAGGCCACACCAGAAAGGCAGCAGGAAATTAGGGAGGTAAATAAGTGGCTCCAGAGTTGGTGTAGGAAGGAGGAGTTTGGGTTCCAGGAGAACTCGGCTGACTTTGCTGTTAGCTACAGGCATGGGCTGCATCTCAATGAGGAGAGTGTACTGGGGGAGAATATGGCTAGACGTTTGGAGGAGTGTTTAAATTAGGGACGGGGGGGGGGGGGGGGATAGGGCAATCAAAAAAATAGGGGGAAGACAGTGACCTGGAACTAAGTAATGGAAATGGGGGTGGAGCGGTGGGAGGGGTTAGTACAGTTAGAACGCGCAGAACAGTTAGTAGGAATACACATAATATAAAAAAATAAAAACTTTTTAAACTGTATGGTGAGTAATGCTAGAAGTCGAAACCAATAAAGTAGACAAACTAGAAATAACAATGTCTGAGGAAAACTACGACTTAGTGGGAATAACGGAGACCTGGAAGAATGAAAGCTGTGACTGGGTGGTGAACTTAAAGGGGTGGTCTCGCGAAACCAAGTGGGGTTATACACTTCCGTATGGCCATATTAATGCACTTTGTAATGTACATTGTGCATTAAATATGAGCCATACAGAAGTTATTCCACTTACCTGCTCCGTTGCTAGCGTCCTCGTCTCCATGGTTCCGTCTAAATTCGCTGGCAGCTTGCTTTTTTAGACGCGCTTGCGCAGTCCGGTCTTCTCCATTCAGCACGAGCCGCTTCAGTGTGCTCCCCGCTACAGCTCTTCTGCGCATGCGCAGACGAGCTGTCACTGCTCGGGAGCGCGCTGGAGCGGCCATTCTGCACCATCCTCTGTTAGAGGAAGGTGCAGAAACTGGAGCTGCCCAGCGGAGAAGCCCAGCCCAGCCCAGCCGCCCCGAGAAGCCTTCCAGGTAAGTGATGGGTCGGGGGGGGCTGCCGCTGCGCCGGGCTGCGCCGGGGGG
This sequence comes from Eleutherodactylus coqui, assembly GCF_035609145.1. NCBI lineage: Eukaryota > Metazoa > Chordata > Amphibia > Anura > Eleutherodactylidae > Eleutherodactylus > Eleutherodactylus coqui. Next base: position 157,634,411 of record NC_089840.1, read on the forward strand.
GGGCTGCCGCTGCGCCGGGCTGCGCCGGGGGGGGGCTGCCGCTGCGCCGGGGGGGCTGTCGCTGTGATGGGGGGGGCTGTCGCTAGGCCGGGGGGGCTGTCGCTGCGCCGGGGGAACTAGCGCTAGGCCGGGGGGGCTGTCGCTGCGCCGGGGGAACTAGCGCTAGGCCGGGGGGGCTGTCGCTGCGATGGGGGGGGCTGTCGCTAGGCCGGGGGGGCTGTCGCTGCGCCGGGGGAACTAGCGCTAGGCCGGGGGGGCTGTCGCTGCGCCGGGGGAACTAGCGCTAGGCCGGGGGGGGGCTGTCGCTGCGCCGGGGGAACTAGCGCTAGGCCGGGGGGGCTGTCGCTGCGATGGGGGGGGCTGTCGCTAGGCCGGGGGGGCTGTCGCTGCGCCGGGGGAACTAGCGCTAGGCCGGGGGGGCTGTCGCTGCGCCGGGGGAACTAGCGCTAGGCCGGGGGGGGCTGTCGCTGCGCCGGGGGAACTAGCGCTAGGCCGGGGGGGCTGTCGCTGCGATGGGGGGGCTGCCGCTAGGCCGGGGGGGGCTGCCGCTGCGCCGGGGGAACTAGCGCTGGGCTCCGGAACCTAGCGCTGGGCTCCGGGGCCTTCACCTGGGCTGAGGGTCTAGCGCTGGGGAGCCGGGGGCTAGCGCCGGTTACCTGCTGTCTGGTCGGCGGCTGCGGGGCGTCTGGTCGGTGGCTGCGATGCGTCCGGTTGCCATGGAGACACAGCTGGCGGCGTCTCGGGAGCGCGCACGTCGGGCTGCAGCGAGCGACGGGGAAAGAGCCGGCGGCCATCTTGAGGAAACTTTTATAACTTGCTGAAACGCTGGAACGGTAAGTACGAACCAGCTAGAAATGTCATTTACAGGGGTAATTAGTAATGTATGTTTAATGGGGGGGACTGGGCAAAAAAAAAAATTAACTGCTTCCTCGAGACATCTCCTTTAAAGGGTTACAGTATTTTTAGAAGGGATTGTAAAAACCAGAAAGGCGGAGGGGATTGTCTCGATGTAAAATAAATTCCTGTTTAAAGAAAAAATCTCTATGGCTGGAAATACATGGAGGATAAAACAATAAAAAGACCACCAAATATAATAGAAGCTACTGAAAATCTGTTATTGAAACAAATAGATGAAGCAGCAAATCACAATGAGGCAGTTATTATGGGTGACATTAACAATCAGTATATAAACTGGGAAGCCGAAACCTGCTGATCTCAAAGGTAGCAACTTCCTGTTAATTACTAAAGATAATTACCTCACCCAACTTGTCACCCAACTAGAGGGACGGCCAATTTGGATTTAATATTAACCAGCAGACCTGACAGAATAAGAAGGGCGAAGATTGGGGGGCACCTGAGAAAAAGATAGTGACCATAATATAATACATTTCCACTTGTCCTTCAAGAGAGAGTTTTATAGGGAAGCTATAGTGATGCCCTTAACCTTATTGACTAGGATAATGTCCACAAAAATAAGAGTATGAACAATAAATAGAAAACATTTAAAAACATCCTAATTATCACTGGTTAGAGGTTCATATCTTACAAAAATGAAAGTCTTAGTAATAGGAGAAAATCAGTATGGCTTAAAAAAAGATGCAAATGAGGCAATAAACAGCAAAAATAAAGAGTAAAAACTACAAAAACAAGAGGGCCGTGGAGCAGCACTAAAAACCTGTAACAAAAAAAGTAAAACTCAGATCATAGAATCATAGAATGGTAGAGTTGGAAGGGACCTCGAGGGTCATTGGATCCAACACCCTGCTCAGTGCAGGATTCACTAAATCATCCCAGACAGATGTCTATCAAGCCTGTGTTTGAAGACTTCCATTGAAGAATTCACCACTTCCCATAGTAATCTGTTCCACTCATTGATCACAGAAAGCTTTTTCTTATATCTAATTTATGTCTCCACCATTTCAGTTTCATCCCATTACTTCTAGTCTTTCATTGTACAAATGAGAATAGGGAGGATACCTTCACACTGTGACAGTCCTTCAGATATTTGTAAACAGCTATTAAATCTCCTCTCAGCCTTCTTTTTTGCAAGCTAAACATTCCCAGATCTTTCAACAGTTCATCATAGGACATGATTTGCAGATGTAGTGTCCCAGCGGACACTACAAAACACGCACAGCACACTGTCCTGCCTTACCTGTCTGTATGCCATTCCTGGATACAAACGTTGTTGTCTGTGGGAGAAACCCTGTGCCTCCCCCTTCTGCTTTAAGCAATAAAAATGGAGTAATTAACCAGAGCTAGAATGGGTTTGTAACAAACAAGTCAGGCAAGACGAATTTAATTTTCTTCTATGACAGAATCACTTACTGGGTTGATCAGGGAAATGTGGTGGATATAGTATATCTTGACTTAAAGAGTTGTCATAAATGGCTGCACATCCAAGTGGAAGAATGTATCAAGTGGGGTACCACAAGACTCTGTCCTAGGCCCAGTGTTCAACATTTTTATAAATGATCTGGAGGAGGTTATTGATGACACATCAAACTGATTAAAATTGATGATGACACAAAACTAGGAGGGATAGCTAATAGAGATGAGCGAGCACCAAAATGCTCGGGTGCGCGTTACTCGAGACGAACTTTTCGCGATGCTCGAGGGTTCGTTTCGAGTAACGAACCCCATTGAAGTCAATGGGCGACCCGAGCATTTTTGTATATCGCCGATGCTCGATAAGGTTTTCGTTTGTGAAAATCTGGGCAATTCAAGAAAGTGATGGGAACGACACAGCAACAGTTAGGGCAGGCGAGGGGCTACATTTGGGCTGCATCTCAAGTTCCCAGGTCCCACTATTAAGCCACAATAGCGGCAAGAGTGGGCCCCCCCCTCCCAACAACGTTTACTTCTGAAAAGCCCTCATTAGCAATGCATACCTTAGCTAAGCACCACACTACCTCCAACAAAGCACAATCACTGCCTGCATGACACTCCGCTGCCACTTCTCCTGGGTTACATGCTACCCAAACCCCCCCCCCATGACCCAGTGTCCACAGCGCACACCAAACTGTCCCTGCCCAGCCTACAGCTGCCCTCATGCCACGCCACCCTCATGTCTATTTATAAGTGCGTCTGCCAGAGGAAAAGCAGGCACACACTGCAGAGGGTTGGCATGGCTAGGCAGCGACCCTCTTTAAAAGGGGCGGGGCGATAGTCCACAATGCTGTACAGAAGCAATGAGAAATCCAATCCTGTGCCACCTCCATCTGGAGCTGCACACGTGGGCATAGCAATGGGGAACCTATGTGCCACACACTATTCATTCTGTCAAGGTGTCTGCATGCCCCAGTCAGACCGCGTTTTTTTTATAAATAGTCACAGGCAGGTACAACTCCGCAATGGGAATTCCGTGTGCACCCACAGCATGGGTGGCTCCCTGGAACCCACCGGCTGTACATAAATGTATCCCATTGCATTGCCCATCACAGCTGAGGTAATGTCATGTTTAATGCAGGTGGGCTTCGGCCCACACTGCATGCCCCAGTCAGACTGGGGTTCTTTAGAAGTGGACACATGCAGTTACAACTCCCTGTGGACCCACAGCATGGGTGGGTGCCAGGAAGCCACCGGCGGTACATAAATATATCCCATTGCATTGCCCAACACAGCTGATGTAACGTCAGCTGTAATGCAGGTGGGCTAAAAATTAATTTGATTACTCTGTAGGCGAGGGCCCCCAAAAATTGGTGTACCAACAGTACTAATGTACATCCGAAAAATTGCCCATGCCCAACCAAGAGGGCAGGTGAAACCCATTAATCGCTTTGGTTAACGTGGCTTAATTGGTAACTAGGCCTGGAGGCAGCCCAGTTAAAATAAAAATTGGTTGAGGTGAAAGTTTCAACACTTTAATGAGCATTGAAATGTATAAAAATTGTTTACAAAAATTATATGACTGAGCCTTGTGGGCCTAAGAAAAATTGCCCGTTCGGCGTGATTATGTGAGGTTTCAGGAGGAGGAGCAGGAGGAGGAGGAGGAATATTATACACAGATTGATGAAGCAAAAAGGTCCCCGTTTTTGATGGGGATAGAGAACAATGCTTCCATCCGCGGGTGCAGCCTACGTATTGCTTAGGTATCGCTGCTGTCCGCTGGTGGAGAAGAGAAGTCTGGGGAAATCCAGGCTTTGTTCATCTTTATGAGTGTAAGCCTGTCGGCACTGTCGGTTGACAGGCGGGTACGCTTATCTGTGATGATTCCCCCAGCCGCACTAAACACCCTCTCTGACAAGACGCTAGCCGCAGGACAAGCAAGCACCTCCAGGGCATACAGCTCGAGTTCAGGCCACGTGTCCAGCTTCGACACCCAGTAGTTGTAGGGGGCAGAGGTGTCACGGAGGATGGTCGTGCGATCGGCTACGTACTCCCTCACCATCCTTTTACAGTGCTCCCGCAGAGTCAGCCTTCACTGGGGAGCGGTGACACAGTCTTGCTGGGGAGCCATAAAGCTGTCAAGGGCCTTAGAGAGTGTTCCCCTGTACATGCTGCCTGATCTCCGCGCCTCCCCTGCTACCTGGCCCTCGGAACTGCGCCTTCGGCCACTAGCGCTGTCAGATGGGAATTTTACCATCAGTTTGTCCGCCAGGGTACTGTGGTATAGCATCACTCTCGAACCCCTTTCCTCTTCGGGTATGAGAGTGGAAAGGTTCTCCTTATACCGTGGGTCAAGCAGTGTGTACACCCAGTAATCCGTAGTGGCCAGAATGCGTGTAACGCGAGGGTCACGAGAAAGGCATCCTAACATGAAGTCAGCCATGTGTGCCAGGGTACCTGTACGCAACACATGGCTGTCCTCACTAGGAAGATCACTTTCAGGATCCTCCTCCTCCTCCTCCTCAGGCCATACACGCTGAAAGGATGACAGGCAAGCAGCATGTGTACCCTCAGCAGTGGGCCAAGCTGTCTCTTCCCCCTCCTCCTCATCCTCCTCCTCACCACGCTGAGATATAGACAGGAGGGTGCTCTGACTATCCAGCGACATACTGTCTTCCACCGGCTCTGTTTCCGAGCGCAAAGCGTCTGCCTTTATGCTTTGCAGGGAACTTCTCAAGAGGCATAGCAGAGGAATGGTGACGCTAATGATTGCAGCATCGTCGCTCACCACCTGGGTAGACTCCTCAATTTTTCCAAGGACCTGGCAGATGTCTGCCAACCAGGCCCACTCTTCTGAAAAGAATTGAGGAGGCTGACTCCCACTGCACCGCCCATGTTGGAGTTGGTATTCCACTATAGCTCTACGCTGCTCATAGAGCCTGGCCAACATGTGGAGCGTAGAGTTCCACCGTGTGGGCACGTCGCACAGCAGTCGGTGCACTGGCAGATTAAACCGATGTTGCAGAGTGCGCAGGGTGGCAGCGTCCGTGTGGGACTTGCAGAAATGTGCGCACAGCCGGCGCACCTTTTCGGGCAGGTCTGACAAGCGTGGGTAGCTTTTTAGAAAGCGCTGAACCACCAAATTAAAGACGTGGGCCAGGCATGGCACGTGCGTGAGGCTGCCGAGCTGCAGAGCCGCCACCAGGTTACGGCCTGCTGACGCTTGCCCACCGCTGTGCTGCGACGCCGCGCGACACCGACTGCTGGCGATGTGCTGCTGCTGCTGACACATCTTGATTGTGAGACAGAGGTTGCATTGGAGGAGGAGGAGGAGGAGGATGGTGCTTTAGTGGAGGAAGCATACACCGCCGCAGATACCACCACCGAGCTGGGGCCCACAATTCTGGGGGTGGGTAGGACGTGAGCGGTCCCAGGCTCTGACTCGGTCCCAGCCTCCACTAAATTCACCCAATGTGCCGTCAGGGAGATATAGTGGCCCTGCCCGCCTGTGCTTGTCCACGTGTCCGTTGTTAAGTGGACCTTGCCAGTAACCGCGTTGGTGAGGGCGCGTACAATGTTGCGGGAGACGTGGTCGTGCAGGGCTGGGACAGCACATCGGGAAAAGTAGTGGCGACTGGGAACTGAGTAGCGCGGGGCCGCCGCCGCCATCATACTTTTGAAGGACTCCGTTTCCACAACCCTATACGGCAGCATCTCCAGGCTGATAAATTTGGCTATGTGCACGTTTAACGCTTGAGCGTGCGGGTGCGTGGCGGCGTACTTGCGCTCCAACACTTGCGCTAGCGACGGCTGGACGGTGCGCTGAGAGACATTGCTGGATGAGGCCGAGCACAGCGGAGGTGAGGGTGTGGGTGCAGGCCAGGAGACAGTAGTGCCTGTGTCCTGAGAGGGGGGTTGGATCTCAGTGGCAGGTTGGGGCACAGGGGGAGAGGCAGCGGTGCAAACCGGAGGCGGTGAACGGCCTTCGTCCCACCTTGTGGGGTGCTTGGCCATCATATGTCTGCGCATGCTGGTGGTGGTGAGGCTGGTAGTGGTGGCTCCCCGGCTGATCTTGGCGCGACAAAGGTTGCACACCACTGTTCGTCGGTCGTCTGCACTCTCAGTGAAAAACTGCCAGACCTTTGAGCACCTCGGCCTCTGCAGGGTGGCATGGCGCGAGGGGGCGCTTTGGGAAACAGTTGGTGGATTATTCGGTCTGGCCCTGCCTCTACCCCTGGACACCGCACTGCCTCTTCCAACCTGCCCTGCTGCTGCACTTGCCTCCCCCTCTGAAGACCTGTCCTCAGTAGGCGTGGCAAATTCAGGTGGGGTCAGTCACCTCATTGTCCAGCTGCTCTTCCTCCGAATCCTCTGTGCGCTCCTCCCTCGGACTTACTCCAATTACTACTACCTGAGTGATAGACAACTGTGTCTCATCGTCATCGTCCTCCTCACCCACTGAAAGCTCTTGAGACAGTTGCTGGAAGTCCCCAGCCTCATCCCCCGGACCCCAGGAACTTTCCAAAGGTTGGGCATCGGTCATGACAAACTCCTCCGGTGGGAGAGGAACCTTTGCTAGCCATTCTGGGCAGGGGCCCGGGAACAGTTCCTGGGAGTCTGCCTGCTCCTCAGAATGTGTCATTTTCATGGAGTGAGGAGGCTGGGAGGAAGGAGGAGCAGCAGCCAGAGGATTCAGAGTTGCAGCAGTGGACGGCGCAGAACTCTGGGTGGTCGATAGATTGCTGGATGCACTTTCTGCCATCCACGACAGGACCTGCTCACACTGCTCATTTTCTAATAAAGGTCTACCGCGTGGACCTATTAATTGTGAGATGAATGTGGGGACGCCAGAAACGTGCCTCTCTCCTAATCCCGCAGCAGTCGGCTGCGTTACACCTGGATCAGGAGCTCGGCCTGTGCCCACACTTTGACTTGGGCCTTCGCGTCCTCGCCCGTGTCCACGTCCTCTAGGCCTACCCCTACCCCTCAGCATGCTGTATTACCAGTAGTGCAGAAGCAGAACGCTGTAATTAAATGTGCCGCTTATTGGCCTGTGGTTAGATGCTGACTTCCCTTACGGAACGCACAGCAGAGCCAGGAAACAATTTTGCGCACGCCTGTAGTGAGACGTAGGTGCGTATGACTGAGCTAGTGGAATTTACAGCGCAGAAGCAGTCAAGTGGCCAAAGGCCAGTAGTAGGCCTTAAGTATTTTGCTTCTATTTTTTTTTTAATGCTGAGCTGATACAGCAGACAGATACTGTAGGCAGCGTATAATATTATGTATACTCTTTCCCTCTGGCGGGATGACAGCGCTGATGTAACAGAGACAGCAGATCCAGGAAACAATTTTGCGCAAGCCTGCTGTAACACTTAGCTGCGTATTAATTAGGACTACTACCCCCAGCAGATAGATACTGTAGGCAGCGTATAATATTATGTATACTGTTTCCCTCTGGCGGGATGACGGCGATCATGTAACAGAGACAGCAGATCCAGGAAACAATTTTGCGCAAGCCTGCTATAATGCTTAGCTGCGTATTAATTAGGACTACTACCCCCAGCAGATAGATACTGTAGGCAGCGTATAATATTATGTATACTGTTTCCCTCTGGCGGGATGACGGCGATCATGTAACAGAGACAGCAGATCCAGGAAACAATTTTGCGCAAGCCTGCTGTAACGCTTAGCTGCGTATTAATTAGGACTACTACCCCCAGCAGATAGATACTGTAGGCAGCGTATAATATTATGTATACTCTTTTCCTCTGGCGGGATGACGGCGATCATGTAACAGAGACAGCAGATCCAGGAAACAATTTTGCGCAAGCCTGCTGTAACGCTTAGCTGCGTATTAATTAGGACTACTACCCCCAGCAGATAGATACTGTAGGTAGCGTATAATATTATGTATACTCTTTCCCTCTGGCGGGATGACGGCGCTCATGTAACAGAGACAGCAGATCCAGGAAACAATTTTGCGCAAGCCTGCTGTAACGCTTAGCTGCATATTAATTAGGACTACTACCCCCAGCAGATAGATACTGGAGGCAGCGTATAATATTATGTATACTCTTTCCCTCTGGCGGGATGACGGCGATCATGTAACAGAGACAGCAGATCCAGGAAACAATTTTGCGCAAGCCTGCTGTAACGCTTAGCTGCGTATTAATTAGGACTACTACCCCCAGCAGATAGATACTGTAGGCAGCGTATAATATTATGTATACTGTTTCCCTCTGGCGGGATGACGGCGATCATGTAACAGAGACAGCAGATCCAGGAAACAATTTTGCGCAAGCCTGCTGTAACTCTTAGCTGCGTATTAATTAGGACTACTACCCCCAGCAGATAGATACTGTAGGCAGCGTATAATATTATGTATACTCTTTTCCTCTGGCGGGATGACGGCGATCATGTAACAGAGACAGCAGATCCAGGAAACAATTTTGCGCAAGCCTGCTGTAACGCTTAGCTGCGTATTAATTAGGACTACTACCCCCAGCAGATAGATACTGTAGGTAGCGTATAATATTATGTATACTCTTTCCCTCTGGCGGGATGACGGCGCTCATGTAACAGAGACAGCAGATCCAAGAAACAATTTTGCGGAAGCCTGCTGTAACGCTTAGCTGCATATTAATTAGGACTACTACCCCCAGCAGATAGATACTGGAGGCAGCGTATAATATTATGTATACTCTTTCCCTCTGGCGGGATGACGGCGATCATGTAACAGAGACAGCAGATCCAGGAAACAATTTTGCGCAAGCCTGCTGTAACGCTTAGCTGCGTATTAATTAGGACTACTACCCCCAGCAGATAGATACTGGAGGCAGCGTATAATATTATGTATACTGTTTCCCTCTGGCGGGATGACGGCGATCATGTAACAGAGACAGCAGATCCAGGAAACAATTTTGCGCAAGCCTGCTGTAACGCTTAGCTGCGTATTAATTAGGACTACCACCCCCAGCAGATAGATACTGTAGGCAGCGTATAATATTATGTATACTCTTTTCCTCTGGCGGGATGACGGCGATCATGTAACAGAGACAGCAGATCCAGGAAACAATTTTGCGCAAGCCTGCTGTAACGCTTAGCTGCGTATTAATTAGATAAAAATTGTGCAACACTGGTAAAAGCAGCCTCAACAGTACTGCACACGGTCAGATGTGGCCCTAAGAAGGACCGTTGGGGTTCTTGAAGCCTAAAATAACTCCTAATGCTCTCCCTATAGCAGCTCCGGCACCAGCAGCACTTTCCCTGATCTCTGTCAGAATGCATCTGTGGCGAGCCGCGGGAGGGGCCGATTTATATACTCGGGTGACACCTGATCTCGCCAGCCACTCACTGCAGGGGGGTGGTATAGGGCTTGAACGTCGCAGGGGGAAGTTGTAATGCCTTCCCTCTCTTTCTATTGGCCAGAAAAGCGCGCTAACGGCTCAGAGATGAAAGTGAAAGTAACTCGAACATCGCGTGGTACTCGCCTCGAGTAACGAGCATCTCGAACACGCTAATACTCGAACGAGTATCAAGCTCGGACGAGTACGTTCACTCATCTCTAATAATAACATAAAAAGCATTATACAAAAAAACTGTAAGTGTACCGTCAGTAGATAAATGGCCCTATTGGAAATAACAGTCATGGAGACAGCAGAGCACCATGTGCCATTAATGTGAGAGGTCAATGTCAATTATGAAGGTGCATGAGAGCCGATCGATACGATACAGTGGAGCAGCTCACCATGAAAAGGAACCAGGGGGCCAACATGTCTAAAACAGTTCAGTGGACCATATTGTATATGGGGCTCCAAAGCAGACGGAGAGTCACTGCCCCTAGGGGCATCAGAAGAAAATGCTCAAATTTACATTGCTTTATCATAATTGTACTACTGCTGATTGGCAAAGGGTTGCCTTCGCCGATGAGTCAGTTTTCTGCTTCATTGAACAGCTGGAAGTTTGCTTGTCAACCAAGAAACATCAAGGAACCAATACTCTGCAACCATTTCTGTAAGAAAGCAAGCTCGTGGCAACAGCTTTATGGTCTAGAGAATTTTTTCATGGTATTCTCAGGGCCCACTCACTCATGTAGAAAACACTATAACCGATTTGGTTAGGAATCCATCCTTGCAGATCACATACAGCCATATCTTCCATTTGTCTTCCTTGGGGAAGAATGGGATCATGAAGCATGACAAAGTGACATGTCATATGGCTAGGAGTATTCAACAGTGATTGGAAGAGCACGACCAAGACTTCAAAGTACTTCCTTGGCCCCCTAATTGCCCAGACTTGAACTCAATTGCACATCTGTGGGTCCACCCCAATCATTCTGTTCTCTCTATTGGTCCTCCAGCAACTGTAGGAAGCACTAGAATCATCATGGCTGCAGATACCTGAAACAACTAACCAGCACTTATCAAGTTAGGCCTCCTGTCCACGAGTGATTTTACATTGCATTATCTGCAGCGATAATTCGCATGCCGGTAATGCAATGAACGCTTTCCATAGGATGACTATGGAAAGCGCTGCTCAATGTACAGGAGCAGAAATCCACAGCGATTTTCCACTCGCGTATAAAAAAATAAATAAATAAAAGCAAAAAACATGCAGCGATTTGCTGTGATAAATGATAGGTACACCGCGGAAAATTGCGGTGGAAATCCACAGCGTTAAAGTGCAACAACCGTGGACTGGCAGCCCAACTCCCAGCCCCTCAAGCTGCTGTCCATGCAGAACACAGTGTTTACTGCGGATATTAGCTAGTTGCCAAAATAATGTGACTCTGCTCTGTATTTATTAACGTTGTGGAGGGATTGTACAATAAAATATCAGTATTTGCTGATAATAAAAAAACTATGTAAAGTACTTAAACACAAGAGGACAATATACCGTTGCAAATGGATCTGGCAAATGAGGTATAACACTGATAAATGTAAGGTTCTACACATAGGCAGGGAACTACATGTCATCATTACACACTAAATGGGAAACCACTGGGGAAAAATGACATGGAAAATGGGATTTTATAACTGTAAGCTTAACTGGAGCTACCAGTGTCAGGCAGGTGCTGCCAAGGCAAATAGGATCATCAAAAGAGGTCTAGGGGCACATGACAAGAACATCGTTCTTCCTCTTTACAAGTCCCTGGTCAGACCACACATGGAATATTGCACGCAGTTTTGGGCACCATTACTCAGGAAGGATATTTTAGAGCTTAAGCAGGTACAAAGGTAGGCAGCTAAACTAATAAATGAGATGGGCAGATTATAATACCCTAAGAGGTTATCAAAATTGGGGTTATTTAGTTTAGAAAAAAAAGATAGCTGAGGGGGCAACACAATAACTGTGTTTAGATATATCAGGGGTCAATACAGAGATCTCTCCCGTCATCTCTAGATTCCTAGGACTGTAACAGGTGCTCTAATAACTATGTATAAATATATCAGGGGACAATACAAAGATCTTTCCATTCATCTATTATACCCAGGAATGTAACAAGGGGGTGCTTCTCTATGTCTAGAGTAGAGGTTCTCAAAGTTGTCTATATGGACCCCCCAGCAGTTGATTTTGACTTGCTGGTGGTCCATGTGAGCAGACTCCATTTAGGCAGGTCATCATGAACATTTGGGCATTCTATAAATAACACAATATACCTTACAAAGATTGTGTGTACATAAAACTTGGACATAAAAATTACCTCTGATCTATATATATAAAATTGAATGTATGTCTGTGTGTGTGTGTCTGTCTGTTTGTCCTTTATGCGCTACTACACCATTCATCCGATCGCCATGAAACTTTGGGAAGTTGTTGAGTACACTCCTGGGAAGATTATAGGCATAGTACAAATATTCTATGATAAATGGCGCGTGCGCGAGCGTCGTCGACAGTTACGACCCCCCCACGTAGATCGTTCGATTTCCATCATTGCCACTAATTCTCTCACTTCCCGATGTTGTAGAAACATGAAATTTGACACGAGCATTGATTATGTCATAAATAGGAAAAGCTAATGGGTCCCAACTCGATTATTCAATTCTAAGCGCCAAAGAATTAGCGTCAAAATTTTACGTACGGAATGTAATTTCTCACTTTCCGGTGTCATAGAAACGTGAAATTTGGCACAAGCATTGATTATGTCATAAATAGGAAAAGCTAATGGGTCCCAACTCGATTATTTAATTCTATGCACCAAAGAATTAGCGTCCAAATTTTACGTACGGAATGTAATTTTCTCACATAGAAACTTGAAATTTGGCACGGGCATTGAATATGTCATAAATAGGAAAAGCTAATTGGTCCTAACTCGATTATTCAATTCTAAGCGCCAAAGAATTAGCGTCCAAATTTTACGTACGGAATCTAATTTTCTCGCTTTACAATGTCATACAAACTCGAAATTTGGCACGAGCATTGATTATGTCATAAATAGGAAAAGTTAATGGGTCCCAACTCGATTATTCAATTTTAAGCGCAAAACAATTGGCGTCCAAATTTTACGTACGGAATCAAATTTTCTCGCTTCCCAATGTAATAGAAACTTGAAATTTGGCACGAGCATTGATTATGTCATAAATAGGAAAAGTTAATGGGAAGTTGTTGAGTACACTCCTGGGAAGATTACTGGCATAGTACATCTATCCTACGATAGGTGGCGCGCGTGCGAGCATCGTCGACAGTTATGCCCCCCAGACAAAGATAGTTTGATTTCCATCTCAAGCACAAAAGCAAAAGGCATTACGAGCAACGGGATGCGTGTTCAACTACAAAATAATGCATCCGCCGAACGTTTCGCAAGACAATTCCTGGATATTGAGAATGCTGAGGTAACATGAAAGCTGCACTGTGATTGGTTGTTATATATTATACCACTGAGGTAACATGAAAGCTGCACTGTGATTCGTTGCTATTTTTTATATTGCTGAGGCAGAATAAAAGTTGCGCTGTGATTGGTTGTTATTTCTCTTACTGCTGAGGTAACATGAAAGCTGCACTGTGATTGGTTGTTATATTTTATACTGCTGAGGTAACGTGAAAGCTGCGCTGTGATTGGTTGTTATATTTTATACTGCTGAGGTAACGTGAAAGCTGCGCTGTGATTGGGTGTTATATATTATAAAGCTGAGGTAATATGTAAGCTGCGCTGCGATTGGTTGTTATATATTATACCACTGAGGCTCCACAGCCTGCCTCCTACCTCCGCAAAGCCGCCGCTGCCTTCGCCCCGCGGCCGGCGCCGGAGATACCCGCCGAGCATCCACAGCTCGCTCCCCTCTACCTCCGCAAGCCGCCGCTGCCTTCGCCCCGCGGCCGGCGCCGGAGACCCCCCACCGAGCCTCCACAGCCCGCCTCCTTCTTCCTCCGCAAAGCCGCCGCTGCCCTCGCCCCGCGGCCGGAACCGGAGATCCCTGCCGAACCTCCACAGCTAGTCTCCCTCTACCTCCGCTGAAGATCGGAGGACGGTCCGGGCCCCCGCTGAGCGAACCGCACCTGAGGGAACTGGGGGGGGGGGGGCAGAGCGGCACATCGGCACCCCTTCACTGCTGACTCTGAGCACAGGTGACAGATTGGACCGCTCTCAACCCCTGCGAGAGCTAGTGGGCAAACGGCGCTAGACAGACCCCATTAGAAGGCTACCACCTCCACCCCCCCACTTTCTGCCGACAGGGGGATTCTCCCGCTCCCAGCCGTAACATCCGCCTCGCGGGAAAAGACTGCAACACGCGCCTCCACCCCCCGCTGCCGGCCCTAGGCGCATCACACGCGCCGCGCAGCACTTTGCCCCTGCCGACACGAAGAGATCGCCCTACCCCTCATCTATATCCTGAGACCATAGACCAGGAAAACCGGAGGGAGACCGCAGCATCCGCATCGAACATTCGGCCGCGCAGAGCTCTCGGACGCAGAAATCCACGGCCTAGAGACTACCTGGTGCACTTTCTGGGAAGACCCCCGCACCTAAGGAACGGGGAAGACCGATCGAGGCTGGACCCCAGCTCCGGGAGGAGCCACCCAAAAAAAGTGAGTAGACGACGGGGGAAGGGGGGACATCCTGGGAAGTTTTACCAACCACATAGTCACAGAGAAACCCCCTTCCCCCAGAAGACACTGTCTGGTAATCAGCCGGCAACTATAGCCAAAAACACAGAGGACTATCATAGACCTTTCAGTAAAAAGACTATGCAGTCTGCGATAACTACAAATTAATTTGATCTACATCAGCAAACAATACAGTTATACTCCTTACTTACCAGGCACTATACAGCTACACTAGCCCAACGTCACTGAAACTAAACGACCACCTGGGATCTCATCCAGAACTAGAGAGTAACCCCTAAGACCCATAAAGGAGAAACACGACCGGCCCCATTAAATTAAACAAGACAACGATACGAGCAAGGATCCTACCAATAATATAGACTACATAGCTACTCACCATGAGCACCCGCACTAAAGGCGGCGCCGCCGCAGAACGACTTAAAGAATTCTCCCGCACCGAGGGAACAGAACAGTCACCACGTCCGTCCCGAGCCGAATGAGCCAGAGATAACGAAACCGACTCGGGACAAAATACAGAACCTACATTGCGCCAACTATTAGACGCCATAAATACCTGCAAGTCCTCCCTTACTGGGAAAATAGATGAAGTTAAACCAGATGTTACTTTATTGCGTCAAGATCTACAAAACATACGGGGCAGGATGCACGAAATGGAAGACCGAATCTCGAAAGTAGAAGACACCCTGCATCCGCTCCCTAAAGCAGTCCAAAAAGCCGTGAGGCAAGCAGAATTCTGCCAATCCAAAACGGATGATCTTGAGAACCGGCTTCGACGTAATAACGTACGCATAATAGGTCTCCCAGAGAGAGTCGAAGGCTCCCAACCAGAATCCTTTGCAGAAAACTGGCTCAAAGCTATGCTGGGCGAAGACATCTTTTCAGCCTCCTTCATGGTAGAAAGAGCCCACCGAGTCCCGACCAAACCACCAATTCCGGGGCGCCCCACCACGGCCATTTCTGGCAAGAATTCTGAACTGTAGAGACCGGGACATAATACTACGCCAGGCCAGGCTGAAAGGCCCCCTCAAATATAATAATGCGGCAATTTACATCTTCCCTGACTTTTCAGCGGACTTACAAAAACAAAGAGCCTCCTTCATGGACATCAAAAAGAAACTCCGAGATAGAGGCATCCAATACTCAATGGCATATCCAGCTCGCCTGCGGATCGTGGCGAACGACAAAGTGATCTTTCTGCAGTCCCCAGCCGAGGCCACGGAATGGCTCCACATGCATCCGGTGTCACCCGAGACGAAATAACTCGTGCAGCAACCCAAAGATAATGTGGATTTTCTTTAAAGTAGATCTAGATTTATAATTCACTGGCATATAGGTGATAGCAGAGAGAAAAAGAACATGTCAAGGAGCGGCAGATCTCCTTTAATTACAGATGGGCTCCGAGGCACCGGCCGGCAGTCCGACTACCGCCATAGCGGTAATAGCCTATGATCTAAAGTCCGGAACTAATCCCCTATAGGCCAGAAGAATTTCCCCCACTCACAACAACAGCTACTCTCAACCAGATTGTAGCTTATTTCTTTTTCTAAATTCAGATATCTGCGACATATTTAGGTCAAGCAGAATGTTAATTGTTCAAACTGTTATAAATGTGTACTAGTTGAGGTACAAGCCAATCTGTGCTGGTATAACATTTCCTCCTTAATGCACAAAGAAATGCATCCCAACTATCCGAAACATCCGAATAAGCCATATATCACAATACTTTTTAATGTCTCTGATATGTCTTAGCTGGAATGTGAGAGGGCTAGGCGCTACTAACAAACGCAAGGCAGTCTTCTCACACATCAAACAATTTAACCCCCATATTGTGGGCCTGCAGGAAACTCATCTCACCGCAGATAAAGCAGACTCCCTCAAAAAACCCTGGGTACAATGGACGAGCCATTCCTTCCACACCTCTCTCTCCAGAGGGGTTTCTATACTTATACACAAATCACTAAGATGGAACCCCATAAATGTAAAAAGAGACCCTGACGGCAGATTTGTATTCGTATACGCCGAAATCGATTCTAAACCATATGTTATTATGTGCATCTACAACCCGCCCCACGATAGCCTTCACCTTTTACAGGCGGCAATAACGTTCGCCCATCAGTTCCCCTCGGCATACGTTATCTGCATGGGAGATTTCAATCGGGTAATGAACCCAAATAAAGATAGATTCCACCTGTCTCCCAGACCACATGTCCCAATTAACTCCCCAATGCAACAACTTGTGGAAAGCATAGGATGGATAGACCTCTGGCGATCAAAACATTCAGACACCCTTGAATTTACATGTCACTCTACAGGCCAAAACACACTGTCAAGAATAGATTACATATTATCTTCCCCGACATTAGCACTTTATGCAACAGATGTAACACACTGCCCACGAGGCACGTCTGACCATAGTCCAATACTATTAACCCTTAAATTCCCCAGCTGTAGACTCGCCCCCACCTGGAAAATACATCCCTTTTGGCTCAAACTCCTAAAAACTAATGACCAAACCCCAATACATATTTCAATGTTTCTAGAGGCCCATGAGAATAACACCCACTACGCCTTGAAGTGGGATACCTTCAAGGCATACCTTAGGGGAAGCCTCAAATCAGCCATCTCCTATATTAAAAAATCAACATCCCAGGCCGATAAAGATCTTGAGACTCAAACATCAGAAGCTGAAAAAATCTATGTTGCCAACCCCACGGACTTTAATAGAACAAATTGGCTCGGCCTAGCCCGCCTATACAAAATCCAAATACATGAAAAAAATAAACGTAAATTATTCTTTACGAAACAACACTACTTTGAATTGGGTAACCAATCAAGTCATTTACTGGCGAATCTCATCAAACAGGAAGATCAAACAAATACGATCTTAAAAATTCAAAACACGCAGGGCATAAAACTAACAGATGCACAATCCATAACAGCTCGCTTCCAAGAATACTATGCAGACCTTTATAAGTCATCCTCGGATAAATCACTCCTGGACACTCTTAATTATCTACAAGACCTAAAATTTCCAACACTATCAACCGAACAAATAGAACAGCTGGAAGCCCCAATAACAATAGAGGAAATTCAACAAACAATTAAAGATATGGCACCCAATAAATCCCCTGGACCTGACGGCCTCCCAATAGAAATATATCGGAAATACAGCGAGCAAATAGTCCCACTTCTACACGAAACTCTTCATCAGGCCCAACTAGGAAATTCCCTCCCTCCTTCTCTATATGAAGCGTCTATTATAGTCCTTTTAAAACCTGACAAGGACCCAGTGGACTGTAACTCATACCGGCCCATCTCATTGGTAAATGTAGACTATAAAATCCTCACCAAAATCCTAGCTACCAGGCTGAACCAAGTAATACTATCCATTATACATCCTGACCAAACCGGTTTCATGCCAGGTAAATCCACCACGATTAATATTCGAAAAGTACAAACAGTGATCCAGCTGGGCAGGAAATACAACATGCCTTGGGCCCTCGTCTCACTAGACATGAAAAAAGCATTCGACTCCCTGGAGTGGAATTTTCTGGAAGCCTTCCTAACGCGTTTCGGGTTCGGTCCCAAGTTCAGACAATGGATCAACATCATATACAAATTCCCAAAGGCTAACGTAATAGTGAATGGGGTCCCCTCGGCAGAATTCCCACTTACGAAAGGCACCCGTCAAGGGTGCCCATTATCCCCAGCTCTGTTCGCCATAGCTATAGAAGCTTTGGCAATCCGGTTGAGATCTTCCGATAATGTGACGGGTGTCAGATGGGGGGGGGAGTAGAAAGCAAAGTGAGCCTATATGCGGACGATACCATTCTTTTTCTTTCAAACCCGGATATCTCCTTCTCCCAAGCCATGACCTACATAGACCAATTCTCCCAATTCTCCGGACTATTTGTGAACTGGACCAAATCCACAATTCTATACACTGACCTTAATCCCAAAACTGATCCCTATGTTACCAAATATAACCTGGCAATAGTCTCCAGATTTAGATATCTAGGGATAATCATGGCGCGTGAACACCATAATGCCATAGAAGATAATATTATTCCCTTGCAAGAAACTCTAAGACACAAATTTAAGAAATGGGCCAAATTACCATTATCAGTAGCAGGCCGTATAAACCTAATCAAAATGGCGATTCAACCTAAATGTTTATATATATTTCAACACATGCCACTACAGATCCCTAAACGGCTCTTTCAATCCTTCAACTCCCTCATCACGTCATTTGTGTGGAATTCCACCCGCCCCAAACTAAGCCTTACGACACTACAAAGGCCAAAAGACCGAGCGGGGATGGCCCTCCCAGATCTCCGATTATACTATCTAGCAGGACAGCTGAGGAATATCCAACCATGGTTCCGCTCTAAAAAGATGCCCACGGCAGACAGTTACTTGGCGGAACAAGTAAAAGGCAACAACCTACTAAATTACTTAGAATTCCCAGAATGCTCAAACTCAGCCGAAGTATTACCCCTACACAAGCTGGCACTCAGTGTCTGGAGAGAAGTTAAAAAACTACAAAATTTCCACGACGTGATGTCGGATCTCCCTCTCTGGGATAACCCCGGTCTGACCGCCTTACTTTCCATACCAGATACCCACTATTGGACCAACTTGGGAATTACTACGATAGGCGACATATATAAGGAAGGAGTATTCCCTACATTTACCCAGATATGTGAACAACTCCAGACCCCCCAACTGCAACTATTCAGGTTTTTTCAGCTGAGACATGCGCTGAACACTCAGTTCCCTCCGACCTCTACCCAAATATCAAAATTCCCCACGATCGGCATACTAAAATCACAAGGCCCCAAGGGTCTGATCTCAACCCTTTACACACACCTACTCTCTGCAAAGCTAAACTCTAATCCACTTCCCGCCTTCGATAAATGGAAAACTTGTATTCCTTCCCTAACACCGGAAGAATGGACAGAAATAGAGGAATCCCACTTAACAGTATCCCCCGCTATAAACAACAAATTGATTCAACTATACATTGTCCATCAAGCATATATAACCCCCAGTCGTCTATTTAAAATGGGAAACACCCAGTCAAACTCCTGCCATAGGTGCAACCAACCAAACGCGGACTTCTGGCATCTAATATGGAACTGCCCAGCTATCAAGACCTACTGGTCCAATGTAATAGTCCGAATAAACCAACTATTAGTACCTCCCTACATTATAAATACTGACCCCAAGATAATTCTGTTTGGCATGCTGGAGGAGGAGCACTGGCCAAAATACACCTCTATATTTCTTAAAGAAGTGCTTTTCCTGGCACGCAAAGAGATAGCCATGCACTGGATGGCCACGGACCCACCCTCGACCACACAATGGATTCAATTGGTAAACTCGATAATCCCATACGAAAAAATTATATATAAGAAGAGAGGGTGCCCAAACAAATACCACAAGATCTGGGGCACATCGCTGGAGTCCTACTCCACGCTATCTACAGACTAAACAGCATATAATCAGAAATAAAAACAAGACCAGCATGGATTGCTTCAGTTCAATTGTTTATAGTTATTTAGTTATCTCAGACTTTAGACATATACAACACAAGATTTATTTTGTTAAATAAAAAATAATAAACATGTGAATAAAACATGAAGATACAGCTAAAGTAAACCCCAGACGGGAAATTCTAAGTACAGCATTGAATTGTATTCTGATATCCTATATTTCTTTCTTCTGTATCGTATAATATGTGTGATAAATAAAGAGAAGTTAAAAAAAAAGTTTCATGGCGATTGGATGAATGGTGTAGTAATGTATAAAGGACAGACAGACAGACATTCATTCATTTTTATATATATAGATGACATCAGGAAGTGAGAGAATTAGATTTCGTACGAAAAATTTGGACGCTAATTCTTTTGCGCTTAGAATTGAATAATCGAGTTGGGACCCATTAACTTTTCCTATTTATGATATAATCAATGCTCGTGCCAAATTACATTGGGAAGTGAGAGAATTAGATTCCATACGTAAAATTTGGACGCTAATTCTTTTCCGCTTAGAATTATCGAGTTGGGACCCATTAACTTTTTCTATTCATGACATAATCAATGCTCGTGCCAAATTACATCGGCAAGTGAGAGAATTAGATTCCGTACGTAAAATTTGGACGCTAATTCTTTGGCGCTTAGAATTGAATAATCGAGTTGGGACCCATTAGCTTTTCCTATTTATGACATAATCAATGCTCGTGCCAAATTTCATGTTTCTACGACATCGGGAAGTGAGAGAATTAGTGGCAATGATGGAAATCGAACGATCTACGTAACTGTCGACGGCGCTCGCACGCGCGCCATTTATCATAGGATAGATGTACTATGCCAGTAATCTTCCCAGGAGTGTACTCAACAACTTCCCAAAGTTTCATGGCGATCGGATGAATACTGTGGGAGGGATGGACGGACGGACAGACAGTCCAATTTTATATATATAGATGAGTTTAAAATGGGTGCCAGCTGTCAGAAGCAGCCAGCTCCAACCAGCTATGGTGTGGGCTTGGCTCCCTATACCTGCAACCACCTGCTGTATATTTATGGGTGGTCCTAAATGGACTAAATGCACCTAAACCAAAAACTGAAAAGCATGAAGATTGTATTAAATGCTTTAATAAGAAACACACACTATATATATCATACATATATACACATACATACATTATATATATATATATATATATATATATATATATATATACACACACACACACACACACACACACACACACACACGCTATTTCAATAGGGAAGCATTTTGTTAGCTGGTCAGTGTTCTGTTCATTGTCAATTTGACCTTCACGGGAATGCTCAAGATTATGAAGATAGGTCAGTTTTTTCCCCGTGAAACGGTGCCATGTCTGGTGGTGCAGTTCACTGCCAATCCCTTGAATTGGAATGAGCTAGCATACAAGAAAGTCCATAAATTCAGCATGGTGCGGTTTCTGGAAAACATTGCAAACCCTTTCTTCTAATTTTGAGTATTCCCTTTAACTGGTTTTAAATATTTCTAAGACCTCGTTCAGATGGCATCATTTTGATTTAGCAATTGTAAGTGAAGACCAGAAGTGTAATCTACATTACAAAAACTGTAAAGGAAAGCTTTGCAACCCCTTCTGTGTTTTGGCTTACAAACATGGATCCAAATTACTGATTAAAATACAGCCATCTGAATGAGGCCTTAAAAACAGGCCTTGTAAAAATGTTATTAAGAAAATCACAATATTCATCTGCTTTTCTTTGTAGAATTATTGCTAAGTTGTAACACATCAAAATTACATTTAATATATAATTTCAGCCGATTGCCAAGTTTACTTTATTCTTGTATATTTCATTCGAGCCACCAGCCAATAACTTCAGCTTTGCGCAGTTACATATCATTTCTCGTTCTTCACATGTCCTTTGCTAGGAATATAATTATACAAAACAGATCGAAGATGAATTGCAGAGGTCACTTTATAAACAAGACATAGAAGGCCATGGCAAAACAGGACAAAGCAACGGGTAGATGCAGACGGGATCCAATCACTGCAGCTAGAAAAGAAAAAAAATTATTATTAACAACTGAACCAATAAACAACATTTATTAAAGAAGCACTGTGTGATTTTTCTTTTTTTTTTTTAAAGATTTTGAGAAAAACAATTACAATTTGAATGTGAAAAATCCAGTTCTGTAGCTCGCCTCCTCCAGACTATGTATTTTGCACTTTTTCCTTTGGTCTCCAGGTCACATGTCTCTGCTCTGTGCCCTGCAGGTAAAAGGTCAACTGCCATAAAAAAACTGCCTTTCTTGCCCATTGCACAGCTGTCATTTTGTAATCTGATCTTCAAAATGAAAGTTGCATTGTGATTGATTGCTGTGGGCAAGAAACAGTTTTTCTTTATTATCTGCAGGGCACAGAGTGCTGCTCATGTGACCTGGAGGACAGAAGAAAAGGGCAGAACACATGGCCTACAGGAGGTGAGCTATAGAAATGGATTCTTCACCGATATCGTGATTGATTTAGCAAAAATAAAAAAGGGGGCTTCTTTAAAAGGAGTTTCCCACTGTCCAGAAAACCTTACACAGAAGCCAGAATTTTGTATCCAGTGTCTCTTCCTCATGGTGCCAATTATAAAAACATATCTCATGGTGCCAATTATAAAAACATATTATTTCTCCTTAACCCCCAACACAGGGGTCCCCAGCCACCGGTCTGCGGACCAGGACTGGGCCGTTGGGGCTTTCTTGCTGGTCCACGGCGCTGCAGCAGACCAGCACAGTACTGTTGCACCTTGATTCCGCCGGAAGCTAGGGGCTGAGCGGGCTTTGGTGGAGTGAACACCCCCTAGCTTCCGATTGGCTAGTCCTGCGGCAGGAAGGACACTGACAGGCGAGCTATTCTGCCTACAGTAGGGAACACCGTCCGATGTGTACTACACCTGCTGCTGAGTGCTACCGCCGAGCCGACAACAGAGGAAAGTAAGGCTGTCCTGCAGAAAAGTTGTGTGGCTCGTTGTGCTGGGCTGCTGCTGCCCGCAGCGCCTCCTACGCTCCATCGTGTGCTGTCTGCTACTGGTGGCGGAGGGATTGCGAGCACAGTGGTGAGCGTGCAGGAGCGGAAAACCTAGCGTGGACCTCAGGAACTCCGCCGTCGGAACTGAACTGCCCTGCGCCGGAACAGGGACAATGCAGCAGGGCCAGATCAGCGCAGGATCAGAGATGACTGACACAAAAACTGACGGGGGTCGCTAGAGTTCTTGCAGCACAGGGGGGGGGGGGGGGGGGTGGACATGGCCACACGGACAGCACTTTGGATCCAGTGAGCGCACATCTGAGGGTGTCGGGGAGTGTAGCAGGCAGTGATTATGCATGTGTAACACACAGACTTCCCCCTCCAGCAAATCTTCATGGAATCCCAGCAGCTACTCTGAGAAAATCCTGCAGCCAATCAGGGACTGGGGGTGTCACCTGGCTGTCAAGTAGCCTAAGCCTTTCGGTGGTGACATAATATAACAGTACTGACCAGCACTAAACACTAACAGTGTGCTCTGGCGGCCCAGAGCACACTGTGTGGGCTGGCCTCAGTAGACACAACTCCCGGCAAAGAACATTATGCGGGGTGTTCCGGGGAGACCTCAGTGGTGCGGTTCCCAGCACAACACATGTGGGATGCGTTGGGACAGTTCGGCATGAAAATAAAACCAATGATTTTTAAGGATTTCATTCTCATTTGCGATGCTTTTACTGCACACTCGCATCGGTAAGGAAAATCTGCGCTGTCGACCATTGTTTTCAATAAAGTCGGCACCAGCAGCGCTGGTCACATTGAAAGCATATGGAGTACATCGGGCTCCCCTGACACAGCTGTGACAGCTATGGCAGGTGATTCCTTTATCCCCATGGGAACCATGGAGGTGAAGGAATCCCTTGCCACGGCTGTGGCAGGGGTCCGCAATGCTATTCCATTGCTTTCAATGGGGCCAGCGCTGCTGCCTGCCTATTGAAAGCAATGCGTTGCAGGCAACCCTCGAAAATCATCGCTGCGGGGGTTGCCTGCAACTCATTGCTTTCAATAGGCAGGCAGCAGCGCTGGCCCCATTGAAAGCAATGGAATAGCATCGCGGATCTCTGCCACAGCTGCTACAGCTGTGTCAGGGAAGCGCGATGTACTCCCTAAGTTTTTAATGAAGCCAACGCTGCTGGCGCCGACCCCATTGACAACAATGGTATAAAGGTAGAAAAAAGTCTGCCCACGCTGGCTCAACAATCCACCAGGATAACAATAGATCTTCTATTTGCCATAAATTTATTAAAGATAGTTTGTTCAACGCGTAGTTTGTACAACATCTCTTTATATAGTAGTTCACTTACATGTAATTGTGGCATCCCATACTGGTGGTGTTTCCGGGATCGGCATGACAGCGTGACGTATTCGTCATGTGAACGGCGTCACAATGCGGCCGTGACTTGCGGGGACATCATTACGTCACTGCGTGATGGACACGTGACCGGCGTGATTACGCCAGCTGGTTATAGTTACCTAATTGGCACGGGATCATACGGGGAGTTAGTGTAAAATGTCATGGCGTCATTACGTCATGGCGTGCAGATGTCACGGGACCGGTGCGATTACATCAGACTGTGAGAATCATTTGGAAATGCTGTAGTATAAGTATATAAACCCCGATGATTACTGCCATCCTACGGACCACAAAAGAAACCGCCATATCATATAATAATTGTTTCATAAGGCCATAAAGTACACAATATGCAATAAAAGACTTATTTAAAACAAAGACAAGGACGATAATGATGACTAAAAACATATACAATTTTTTCTATCAGTAACCGGATTCCCAGATTGGATGCTATTTACATCATATCAAATAACAGATAGATAATATATATAAATTACATCAAGTATATGTTACAACCAAAACTCTACATAGAAAATTTTTTAAAAACCATATAATGCGTAATATTATAAAATATATAAAAAAATTATGAATATATGTTTAAAATAATTCCCATATACATGTCATTTTCTATACATGTATATAAAAATCCTGTCAATAAAAGTACATAATATTAAAAAATACATCAGATTTTTTCTAATACCTCGTTAAGGCCATTTGGTACCAATGTGTCGAGTCTGAATATCCAATACATTTCCTTCTCGCGAAGTTCTTGTATAGATTTCGAATATATGGATTCAAGCGGTGTCACTTTTAGGCCCGTGTAGTCCCCGTTATGAAAATGTTAAAAATGACGGGACACGCTGTGTTTTAAGAAACCATTTTTTTATATTGCTTCTATGTTTGCAGATCCTTTCTCTTAAAGTGTTAATAGTTCTCCCTATGTATTTCATTTTGCATGGGCACTCTAATAAATAGATAACAGATTCAGTTTTACAGGGTAAATGGTGTCTAATGATTACAGGTTCCCCTTCTAATATAATTTCTTTCCTTCTATTAGTTGTTTTAGAGCAACATTTGCATTTTGTCCCGCCACATTTGTAGACCCCTCTAATTCCATTGTCTACTTTACGTATGTTATAGATTTTATTTTTTTCCTTTTTATGACATGATGGTGCCAAAAGGTTTTTCAGGGTTTTATTCTTCGTGAAGATGCATAGTGGGTTGTCTGGTATGCATTTTCTTAAGAGAGGATCTTCTTTCAATAAAGGCCAGTTTGAACGTATAATTTTCTTAATTGTACCATATTGCCTACTGTATTTGGTAGCAAAAGCTAATCTAAATTTATTTGTTGCCTCCTTATTTCCTTTATTACTCATATTTTGTACACATGTATCTGATTCTTGGTGTTCCCTATCTTTCTCTATTATATGCTGAATCAACTAAACTTTTTGGGTAACCTTTATTACAGAATCTGTCCTTTATTACTTCTGCTTGTCTTTTAAATTCATCAAAGTCTGTACAGTTTCTTCTTACTCTCTGTAGCGGTCCATAGGGTACATTCAGTTTCCACTTCTTATAATGACAGCTTCGAAAGTCTAAATAACTGTTTGTGTCAACAGGTTTAAAGTGAGTGCGAGTCGTAACTCTTTGTTCATGTGACATTAATTCAAGATCTAAATACACTATCCTATTTGAACTAATCGTATGTGTAAATTTGAAACCAAATTCATTATCCATTAGATTTATGATAAATGTTTTAGTTCTTCTTCATCTCCATCCCATATTAGCAGTAAGTTATCTATATATCTCCTAGGTAAGATCTTTTCCATGGTATCCCTTTGATAATCTGTAGTAGATGTCTCGAGTGCTTTATATATGATGGAAGGTTCTTGACATAGTTTTGCAATTGTAGGTCGATATATTCAGATAGGCGATTGGTAATCGCCTGCATGCCTGCTATGATTGGACGTCCAAGGGGGTTATATAGATCTTTATGAACTTTAGGAATGTGGTAAAAATAAGGCATACCCACTGGTGTTTCATGAATGTATTTATATTCTGGTTTCGTAATACAATTGTTAGTATGGGCCTCTGTGAGTAGTTTGTAAAATTCCACTTTGGTCGAGTCAGTTGGGTCCTTTTTTAATATCTTGTAATACTTCTTGTCACTCAATATTCTTAACGCTTCATTATTATATTGTTCGTAATCCACGATGACTATCACCCCCACCCCCTTTGTCAGCACCTCTAATGACTACGCTGTCCTCTTTAATCAAATGATTGAGTGTAATTCTTTGATTTTTAGTTAAATTATCTATCTTTGAATGTGTTCAAGTTCCTTTTTCACACATTTCTTTGAACTCCTTCAATTACGCAGTTTAAAAAAATAAAATAAAATTTATATAGAGTTTTTGTTGTAACATTTGTGATGTAATTTATATTTATTCTTCTCGATATAGAAGGAACACACTGCAGCATTATACAAATTACGGTATATATGTACACACATTATATATACATATACACACATATTAGTTATTTGATATGATCTAAATAGCATCCAATCTGGGAATCCGGTTACTGATATAACAAATTGCATAGAAGTAGGCATTGTATATGTTTTTACTCATTATCGTCAGTCTTTGTTTTAAATAAGCTTTAAATAAGTCTTTTCTTGCATATTATGCACTTTATGGCCTTCTGAAACAATTATTATAGGATATGGCGATTTCTTTTGCGGTCCGTAGGATGGCAGTAATCATCGGGGTTTATATACTTATACTACAGCATTTCCAAATGATTTTCACAGTCTGATGTAATCGTGCCGGTCCCCTGATATCTGCACGCCATGACGCAATGACGCCATGACATTTTACACTAACTCCCCGTATGATCCCGTGCCAATTAGGTAACTATAACCAGCTGACGTAATCACGCCGGTCACGTGTCCATCATGCAGTGACGTAATGATGTCCCCGCAAGTCATGGCCGCATTGAGACGCCGGTCACATGACGATTACGTCGCGCTGTCATGCCGATCCCAGAAATAGCACCAGTATGCGATGCCACAATTACATGTAAGTGAGCTACTATATAAAGAAGAGATGTTTTACTTTTGATATGTACTTGATAAAGTCGCCACATAGCGACGAAACGCGTTGTACAAACTATCTTTAATAAATTTATGGCAAATAGAAGATCTGTTATCCTGGTGGATTGTTGAGCCAGCACGGGCAGACTTTTTTCTACCTTTATACCATTAACCGTGTGGGTCCAACCTGACAGTTGGACACAGAAGGCCTGCAGCACACTCCAGACACCAGAAGGATCGACGAGCACTACTGCAAGATCCATTGTGATCTTATAAGTCCACTTGGATTTGGAGGTGTTGGTGAGGCTCCTTTTGCAGGAGATCTCACTATACACCGGGTGAGTCCTATCATTATTTACGGTTTTACTCTCTCAAATCAGTTTCTATTTTTCCTAATACTCCATGCTGCCCTTTGAAGCGCCTTCCTGACGTATTTATGTTTTCCATTGAAAACAATGGGCGATAGAGAAGATTTTTCTTAGCGCTGCGAGTGTGCTGTAAAAGTATTGCAAATGAGAATGAAACCATTGGAAATCATTGGTTTCATTTTCATGTGCTTTCACTCACTCTCGCAATGCAAGATAGGCTATCACCAGTGAGAAACCGGCCTTAACCTCATGGCCACTTGCCAGCACCGTTGAGATGGAGTCAGAGTTAGTAGAAATGTACCGACCCTGACTTAGTCTGAAAAATAAGGTACATCTATTTTATAAGTCACACCTAAGTTTTAGTTGGAAGACAGAAAAAAGAAAAATAGTTCAAACCTTTTACATGCTGTGGTTGCATTGACCGCAGCATGTAAATGGTTAAACAGAGGAGGATTGAAGGTTTCTCTGGTCCCCACTCACCAAACAGCCCAGTCCCCGTTCCTACGGCCTTAGGGAGAGCTGTGCAGTTATTCTAATGCAGCACCGTAATAAGGTACCGCAACAGAAAAAAATCCATTAGAGACCGCCGGAAAAAGGTGTATGGGTGATCACTCAGTAAAATAATATTTTCTGTCATGGATTCTGATCTCCCCCCCCCCCCCCCCCCTCACTAATCTCAGATTGTTTTCCTAATAAAACACTTCCTGAACCTTAGGTAAGCTTCATATGAGCATTAGTGTGATGACTGACTTTTTTTCTCAAAAATTCTTTCCTGTAGGACGAGTGAATTAAAATTTTTTCCTCTTAATGACTAAAATGACATTTATTCCATTGAAATATTGAAAAAGGTCACGCACAAACCACATTGAAATGTTATGTAGGCCATTTGTTCATTTTATTTAATTGTATTAAATAAATATTTATATATAAGTCATCAAACAGA
Source organism: Eleutherodactylus coqui (assembly GCF_035609145.1). NCBI lineage: Eukaryota > Metazoa > Chordata > Amphibia > Anura > Eleutherodactylidae > Eleutherodactylus > Eleutherodactylus coqui. The sequence goes on from NC_089840.1 coordinate 157,663,151, forward strand.
CTTAAGTAATAATTTAATGTACCAGAGAATAGTATAGAATTTTCCAGATTATAGAATCCTCTGCGCCGTCCGACCGGACAGTGACGGCACGCTGACGTAATTGCTCGGAAAGCTTCTGTAGAGTTCTAAAATTTTCTTGAGCTGTTTTGCAGTGTGGTATAAAACTATTATATAAGCGAGGTGTTCAAAGCAGGTAGTTGAGTTTTAACTAGCTTAATTTGATGTCAAAATTATTATTGCCTTACTATAACTATTGCGTATACTCCAGTGTTTAATTTATTATAGAGAGATCCTTGTATTATTTGATGAGCTGCATTTAACTCTCTCGGTAATTATAATTGAACAGTGAGCAATGAACATATAATTTATTAGTTTGTGGATTTTATTTTCTATAATTGGTATTTGCTTGTTATTGAGCTTTAATATATTTTATTCAATAACAGTTTCTTTAATTTGTTACGTACTTAATATTTACGTTAAGACCTTTTATATTTCAGTTGCTGATTAAAAGTCAACATGTGGTTCAGGAAGAGCTCTTCCAGCACAGAGAAGAATAAGGAAACCTGGACAAAGAACTTAGTGCAGTTTCAAGTGCCATCAAAAAGAGGCAAATTGGCAATTTATGAAGCACCCTTCAGTGAACGGACTCACATGCCCCTGAAAAGACACCTTGTTACAAGCTCAAAGCTGTCATCCCCCCCAGCAAAGGTGTGCCGCCATCATTCGGGTGAGGGCATTGAAATCCCAACCCCATATCAGTCAGCTATCTACACAAGAGTTGCTCAGGTGAAGAAGCACTTGATGAGCACGCTGCATCTGGAGAATTGGAACATACACTTTGACGGCAAACACATTGCGAACATTGAATGTCAGGCTGTGGTGCTCTAAAATGAAGCAAAAGAAATTAGGTTGACTGCGCTCACATTGAAAGATGGGAAAGCTTAAAGGGGTTGTCTCGCGGCAGCAAGTGGGGTTATACACTTCTGTATGGCCATATTAATGCACTTTGCAATGTACATCGTGCATTAAATATGAGCCATACAGAAGTTATTCACTTACCTGCTCCGTTGCTAGCGTCCCCGTCACCATGGATCCGTCTAATTTTGTTTTCTTCTGGCGTTTTTAGACGCGCTTGCGCTGTGCGGTCTTCTTCCTGGTGAATGGGGCAGTTCGTGCCGGAGAGCTGGTCATCGTAGCTCCGCCCCGTCACGTGTGCCGATTCCAGCCAATCAGGAGGCTGGAATCGGCAATGGACCGCAGAGCCCACGGTGCACCATGGGAGAAGACCCGCGGTGCATCGTGGGTGAAGATCCCGGCGGCCATCTTGGTGAAGGAAGAAGTAGGAAGAAGGAAGACGTCGCAGAGCGGGATTCGGGTAAGTAATATAATTTCTTTTTTTTTTTTTAACACATCCATTGGGGTTGTCCTGCGCCTATGGAAAAAAAAAAACCCCGTTTCGGCGCGAGACAACCCCTTTAAACTATCGCAGGAGGACTTCAGGATGTGTTAGAGGAGTTCAACCTGTGGGGATCAATTGTGATGAATAATGCCTACAAAACAAGCGTGAATACTGGCAGGAAGACAGGAGTTGTTGTTCGGCTGCAGCAAATGTTCAAAGAGAAAGGTCAACCCAAACCCAAGTTCATCAGTTGCCAGCACCATGTTTCATATAAATCATATTATAGCTTAAACCTACATGATTAGGAACATGTATAATTCTGATTTACAAAAACTGCTGGATATTCAGGCCCTGCAGACGCTACAAAGCCTGTGCAAAGTGAAAGTGTTGCAAGCGAGCATTATTTAGCCCCTTAATGACTGCTGATATGCCTTTTGACGACCTGTATCGGCGGGCTATGTATCAAGAGAGATCGTGCAGAGATACATCACGGGCGGCGCCTGTTTCTTACAGCAGACCCCTGGTGGCAGCAGCTCCAATACTCTTATAAGGGGTTATAACTATCAAGTAAGTTACTCAATACTCCGATAGGGGGTTAATATAATCGAGTATATATGATAAAGTCATTGTCAACTAGACTGGGAACACTAGTGCCCTAATGACCACCGATACGTGTTTTCACATCCTGGGTGTCTGGGCTTTGATCTACAGGGCCGTAAAAACACACTGGCCTGTAGATTAAAGCAGCGGGGTTGTGGAGTGTGATAGCTCCCGATTATCGGCTGCTGAGGGTAGTCGATAGCCTAAAGCGGTCATTGAGGGCCAACGTGTGCGATCCCCAGTCAGGCGACGGATATTATCCAATGGATAACGGCTAACAGATAGCAGTTTAAGAAGAAAAAAAAGTTTAAAAAAGTTAAAGCTTCATCTTCCCCAATAGATTGAAGCTCAAACTACTCATCTGCAGCTTCTGTGATGTCCCGCAAGGACCTGATGCCACCTTCTGCATATGAGGGCCAAATGTCAAAGTGCCGTGCACATGCGCAGAAGGCCATCAACAAAATGGCAGATGCAAGCGCAGAAGACGTGGAAGGTCTGGGAAATTTAAAATCTTCTTGCTCCTAGAGCAGTGACCAGAGGCCTCGTTGAAAGGTCCCCGGTACCATGATCACCATTATCAAATTGTATAAAAAGGAAGGCTGATCTGACACAACCAGATAGGAGTTGCGGAGTCTGCATGCATTTTAACCGCAGTAATATGGAGATCAATTAAATGCATTGCACTACACAATTTCGCTCACATTAGTGGGTCGGAATCATGTAATCCACTCACAGAAACCAGAACGCACTATGTTCTATTTTACCGCAGATATCCACGCCATAGAGCCCATGGAGCTCTATGGTAGCGGATATACCCACAGCCCATATGCAACTACATTACATTACTACATTACATTCCAGGCCATTACATTATTTTCCCGCGTAAATCGATAAGCGACGGCACAGGAAATATAAACAAACAGGTGTACTGCGCATGACTTCTTGTGTGAGTACGCAGTTATGTGCAGTACATTACGCGTCCCTACGCAGCGCCACGGCCAGGCTCATTGCTGGGATCTGCTGTGGGCCACCGAAACCGGATTCCACAGTCAGACGTGTGAGTCAGGCATTATTCAGATCACTACCTGTAACGTGTACGTAATTTACAAGTCGTCCTTGGGAACGCTCGCCTTTGTGCAGATCCAGGAGCAGCTTATTGAGAGCCTTCTGTGTGAGACTGCTGCACCTCAGTAAGCTTACGAAGCCTCAAAGAGCGCCACTTTTTACACCCCATCCCTGCCACTGAAGTCAAGAAATACCTCCCAAAAAGCATTGGGTTTGAAGCAAGCATGAGAGTGGGGGGACACTCTGTTTTGTGCCCATCCCAACCAGACCTTAGTAATCATCCGTTTTGAGACATATCACACAGTTTAACATTATTACTTTTATCAAAGATTTACGAAATGCCAAAGAAGTTGGGGGGTGGGGTGGGGGGTATATTTTTAGGGAGTATTTTTTTTTCTGCGCAATTGTGCAATGGGGCCAGGAATTTATTCAGTTGTGCCCTGAAATACAATGGGTGTTCCTCCATTACACGCCTAGCCATGTGTCCTGTTAGTAGATTGGGGCTACAATGGGAGTATTGCTGAACACAGAAGAACTAGTGCTATAACACTTGGGCTGCATCTACCCAGTTTTTGCTGCTTGAAACAAAGGAAGCGGTCATAAAAAAACTATTTATGAAAAAATTAAATTTTATTTATTTTTCACATGCTTTATAATAAATTTTTGCAAAAAATGCTTAGTACACACCTAAATAAATTCATTAGGGGTCTAGATTTCAAAATGGGGTTACTTGTGGGGGACAGTCTATTGTTTTAGCAGCTTGATGGCTCTACAAGTGAGCAATGGGGCCTGGAATTTATTCAGTTGTCTGCACATCACCAAAAGAGCCCCATACCCGCAGTGAAGATGCTGGGGACAGCATTATGTGGGGGGCTGTTTTTTTGCTGCTGGAACTGGGGCTCTAGTCAAAGTGTGTATAAGTATGAACAGTTCCAAGTATCCCTCCATTTTGGCACAAAACCTTCAGGCCTCTGCTAAGAAGCTGGAGATAGGAGTAATTTCACCTTTTAGCACAACGATTAACCAAATTAGGCCTCAGAGAAAAATCAAAAGAATGGCTTCACCAGAAGAAAATTAAAGTTTTGGAAGGGCCCAGCCAGAGCCCTGACTAAATCATATTGATGACCTGTGACCGACCTAAAATATTAGTTTCACGGTGTGAATATTTATACAACTGTATATTGTGGAACTGCCTCTCCTAATACTAGAGCTTTATACGAGTCCTAGTATCCCAAATATTATAGTCTTTGGTGGGTCAAACTATCACTTTAACATAGGATAACTCCATTAAGGTTTTGCATATCCAAGTGATTCTGACATTGTTTTTTCACCACATATTGTACTTTATTTAGGTAGTAAAAATAGACCGATAGATTTGTGTATATGTAATAAAAGCACCAAAATTGGGAACATTTTGAAAAACGCTTAATTTTTTTTACATTTTCAACTGAAATGTGTCAAATATGTGCAAACATACTGTACAAATTTTTGATCAGATATATATTTCTATCTGCTTACTTTATTGAAGAAGAACATTTGAAAAACTTTAGTTTTTCTAACCATTTAGGAGACACTTTTTTAAACAATAGTTTTTATTGAATTTTCAATTATGCATACAAAGGCATAGCAGTATGAAAAGATTTCCTATCATAACACAATAATGTAGCTATGAGCCCTATATCTTCTTTTGACACACAACATTAATTACTAACATTTTGAGGAACATTTTGTTTTCCTGCACCAATACAAGATTTCAAAGGCTCATAGGTGTCAGAATGAGAGATACCCCCCAAAATTACCCCATTAAAAAATACACTACTTAATATATTCACTGAGGGGCGTCATGAGTATTTTGACCCCACAGTTTTTTTTTCAGCCGTTGATGCAATTTAAAGGAGAAAAAAAAAAAAATTTCATATTTTTGCAAATTTGTCATTTTAAAGACATAATTTTTTTCTATAGTGCATAAGAAAATAAGGATTTACGCCCCAAAATGGATACCCCCATTTGTCCTGTGCTCAGAAACATACCCATTGTGGAACTAATCTTATGTCTGTATGCACAACAGGGCCCAAACCGAAAGGAGCAGCTGGTGGCTTTCAGAACAGAAATTTAGCTTCAAGGTGATTTAGACCCCATTGCCCACTTGTAGAACTCTTGAGCGGCCAAAACGATGGAGAACCCCCATAAATTACCCCATTTTGAAAACTAGACCCCTTAACAAATTCATCTAGGAGTGTGTTGCATTTTGTGGCCCCACAGTTTTTGAATAAATCTAAGCAAAGCAGAAGGAAAAAATTAAGTTTTTCCTTTTTTGAGTATTTGTGTCATTTTAAAAACTGTTTTTTTTTTTTTGTACAGCACACATATTAATGAAGACTTCTACCCCAAAACTGATCCTCCTCTTTTTCCCTTGTTCAGAAATCTACCCATTGTAGCCCCGATCTGCTTATAGGACGCATGGCTTGGCCTATAATGGAGGGAACACCCATTGGATTTCCGGGCACAACTGAATAAATTCCAGGCCCCATTGCTCACTTGTGCGGGAAAAAAATGACTCCCTAAAAATATCCCCCCCTCCCTTTTATGGCATTTCCTAAATATTAGATAAAAGTAAGCATGTAAAACTGTGTGGTATTTCTAAAGACAGGGGTAATTATGTGGGCCTGGTTGGGATTGGCACATGGGGCAATAAAACCGGATGTCCGCCGTCCTCCCGTGCTTTTTTGGGGGGTATTTCTTAACCTCAGGGGCAGGGATGGGGTGTAAAAGTGGCGCTCTATGAGGCTTCGTAAGCTTGCTGAGGTGCAGCATTCTGAAACAAAAGGCGCTCAACAAACTGCTCCTGGAACTGCAGAAAGAGAGCGTTCCCGGGAACGTCTTGTAAATTACACTTTAATAGGTAGCAATCTGAATAATGCCGGGTTCACACGGCCGGATGTGGAATCAGCTTGCAGGGCCCACAGCCGATCCCAGCTGTGAGCCCGGCTGTAGCCCTGCGTATGGCTGCATAATGTACTGCGGATAACTGCGTACTCACACCGGCGGTCATGCGCAGTACACTTTTTTTTAGTTTATACATCGCTTAGCGATGATGCGGGTACCCTCAGCCAGTACACAATGTAGTTGCGTATGGCCTGTGGGTATATCTGCGGCCGTGGAGCACAATGGGCTCTATGTCGCGGTAAAATAGAACATACTGTGTTCTGCTTTTTACGAGTGGATTATATAATGCAGACGCGCTGATTTGAGTAGAATTGTGTAATCTAATGCATTCGATTGATGCGCGCATTACCACAGATCAAACACATGTGGAATACATAATTCTTATCCAGTCACGTGAGACCAGCCTAAGGTAAATCGCTTTTTTTTTTTCAGTTGACCGGTGACCAGTCAATGAGGCTACCGGTCACTGCTCCAGGCTCTCTGCTACCATGGGTAAGGAGATTTTAAAATTTTCTGGGCTCCCCGGCTGTTGTGCATGTGTCTGGCATTTTGCCAGCGGCCGCATACACAGAAGCCTGGAAAGTCCACGAAGGACGATCGGGTCAGGGTTCAAATACGGAGGCCTCTGATAAGACATTTCATCTCCTCTCACCGATCGCATCAGTGAGGGGAGGTGAAACTTCAACTTTAACGTGATTGCCATTATCAACTGGATAATGGAGCTCACGTAACCAGGGACCGCATACCGCGGCATCCCGTGACATCTCCAGGCTCTTGGCTACCTTTGGTAGCCATGAGCAGGGAGATTTTAAATTCACTGGACAATTCTTGACTTTTGCACATGCGTCCGCCATTTTGCTGATGGGTGCAAGCACCAAAGCTGAGAAAGGTCGTCGGATAAAAGGTCTGATTAGAGAACAAATCTGGGGACCTTGGGTATGTCATTTTATCTCCCCTCATGGATACGATCTGTAAGGGGAGATGAAACTGACAGGTTTTTTTTTTAAACACTTTTTAACTTTAATTGATCACTGTTATCCAATGGATAACAGTGATCTTGTGACCAGGAACCATACAGCGGTCCCCGGTCACATCTCCCTGTACTCTGCTATTTTTGACAGCCCGGTGCAAAGAGATTTTGCATTTGTTGGTCCTTCCAGCCTTATGCACATGCGTGCCCCCCATCGGCGCATGCGCACAAGCCTGCGACAAGTGCAGATCGCCGTGGGACATCACAGAGGACAGGGGTGAGTATTTTCAACTGCTATCATGGAATCCAATCCATGGGGGCAGCTGAAACTAACTTTTTTTTTTTTTTTTTAACACCTTTCCATGATCTCTCAGTGATAGCTCCTGCCTGGGAGATATAATGCAGGTTTGTCTGACTTTAAGAAGTGTTATATTTGTAACTTTCTCCGGGGGTAGAGGATATTGTGAGTTTAGTTGCTTGAATGGGAAGAGAGAATCTTCTTGTGATCTAGAGGATGACCTGAGGATAGTTTATCAATAGAATTCTCCCTGGAAAACCCCTTAAACTCTTTGAAAAAAATTAAGGTTTTTGATCATTCCTTTTTCTGTCCTGATAAAGAAGCCCCATATGTATGCTTTATGGGCATCCCATAAGACATGGGGATTTATATCAGGAGAAGAAGTGCAAGTACTCCACTAAATATTTTTTCCAAATTAATCCTATGACTTAACGGAGATATAAAAATAAATAAATAAGTTTTCCGCTAAAAATATGTCAGCATTTGATTAGAGCAGAGGTTATCTGATCTCCTAAAGATTTGTAAGACCTGTAAATAGGTTAGGACTGCATGGTGTGATGTCTAAGTTGTGCAAACGCCGTTTTTTGTCATTTTTAAAATCCTGACAAAAAAAAGGGCATATTTATTACCTTTTCCATTTGGAACATCGACACCACTTTGTGGAAAAAAGGAGGGATCTAGTCTCATTGTCTAGTACAATTAAGTAGAACTCTCTATTGGATAATGCCCGTATCTCACCAATTCGTCTAGAGGTTGTAATGTGGAGCTTTTTTCTGGCTCACTAGTGTGCTAAACTGGTTAACCATCCGGATAAAGCATCCCGTAATGATGTCAGATGCCAGACAACGGGCGCCAGGAGTGGGGGAGCTAGCAGGGAGCAGGGGACACAGGAGCCAGCGCCACCAGGAGTCCAAGGATGCGGCCCATCAGTGGGCAGAAGCGGAGGAGCGGGTTACAGGAGGACAGAGTGCGGCCGTCAGGAGAGAGGTCCTGCTGGCGAGACTGCAGGAGCTGCCGACAAAGCTGATAAGTATAATCTGTGTGTCTTAGTGTGTGTGCCTGTGGGTCTAAGTGTGTGTGTGTCTCTAAGTGTGTGTTTTAGTGTGTGTGTCTGTGACTAAGGGAGGGGGTGTTATAGTGTGAGTGTAAAAGTGTCTGTATGCAAGGTGTAAATGCAGCAGGATTAGGGGATTGAGTGAGAGTGCGAGCGTTAGTTAAAAAAACAAAACAAACCAAAAAAAAAAGTGTGTGAACGGTTGCAGGCGGCAGCGTGTGAGCAAGTCTATCTTCACTACTTCCGTAATTTAATTGTAGATCCCCATTAAGCTGAGCTCCATGCCTGGCAATGTCATCCAGTGTGCTACTTGTGCAATGTATGCGGTCCTTGATCAGCCGATCGAGGGTGCATATTGCTGCGAAGATGCATGCACGTCGCACATTTTGAAGCCCAAATCCTGGATCTAAATGGGCAAATGGCAACACTGAGAGCCATTGACATCCTGGAAAGGAGTTTGGTGCTTACTGAGCAGACACTCGCTGGGGTAGAGGCAGGGGCAGATGCTAGTACGGAAGAGCAGGGGGAGCAGGCAGTAAGCTGGGTGACAGATAGAAGGAGGGGTAGAGGGCTAGTCCTGAACTGGCACAACCCAACAAGTTTGCAAAGTTGGTAGATAAGGGAGATGCCATTACAGAGCCAGCACCGCTGCAGCACAACATGCCCTCTGAACGCCAGGAAGATGACTGCTCCAGTGAGATGGGGACAGGGAGCAGGCTAGACAGGTCTCAGTGGTAGGGGACTCAATTATAAGGGGGACAGATAGGGCAAACTGCCATAAAGACCGGGATCGTCGAACAGTGTGTTGTCTTCCTGGTGCTCGATTTCGACACATTGCGGATCGGATTGACAGATTACTAGGAGGGGCTGGTGAGGATCCAGCGGTCATGGTGCACGTTGGCACCAATGAACAAGAGGTCAATGGAGGGCCCTCAAAAATGATTTCAGAGACTTGGGGTTCAAGCTTAGAAATACTACCTGCACCTAAAGCCACACTAGAAAGACAGCAGGATCTTAGGGAGGTGAACAAGTGGCTCCGGAGTTGGTGTAAGAAGGAGGGATTTTGGTTCCTGGAGAACTGGGCTGACTTTGCTGTCGGCTATAGGGTCTACCGTAGTGACGGTCTGCATCTTAATGGGGAGGGTGCAGCTGTGCTGGGTGAGACGATGGCTAGAAGGCTGCAGGAGTGTGTAAACTAGGGACTGGGGGGGGGGGCAAAAAGAGAAATAAGGGGGTAGTCAGTAAAAGTCAGACGTACGTAAAATTTGGACGCTAATTCTTTGGCGCTTAGAATTGAATAATCGAGTTGGGACCCTTGAACTTTTCCTATTTATGACATAATCAATGCTCCTGCCAAATTTTAAGTTTCTATGACATTGGGAAGTGAGAGAATTAGATTCCGTACGTAAAATTTGGACGCTAATTCTTTGGCGCTTAGAATTGAATAATCGAGTTGGCACCCATTAACTTTTCCTATTTATGACAATCAATGCTCGGGCCAAATTTGATGTTTCTACGACATTGCGAAGTGAGAGAATTAGTGGCAGTGATGGAAATCAAACGATCTACGTGGGGGGGGGGGGGCGTAACTGTCGACGACGCTCGCACGTGCGCCATTTATCGTAGGATAGTTGTACTATGCCTATAATCTTCCCAGGAGTGTACTCAACAACTTCCCAAAGTTTCATGGCGATCGGATGAATGGTGTAGTAGCGCATAAAGGACAAACAGACACGCACGCAGACACGCACGCAGACAGACATACATTCAATTTTATATATATAGACTAGCGTACCCGTCGCGCGTTGCTGCGAAGACAGACATACATACATACTACGTTTTTATATATCTAGATGACGGCAGCAGCGACCACTGAGGTTTACCGCTGGGGTATGTCACTCTTATTACTAATGGGGGGAGTGTCACTATTATTACTGCTGTGGGATGTCACTATTATCGCTGGGGTGAAGGTGTCACTATTACCGCTGGGGTATGTGTACATGTGGCAGAAATGGGCAGGGCTCTTTCAGAATAGACCGGGTGCAGATTTTGACTGCTTTTTAGATGCGGAAATGCTGCAGAATTTCATTCTGCAGTATTTCCGCGTCCAAAAAGCAGTCAGAATCTGCACCCGGTCTATTCTGAAACAGCCTTGTCCTTTTTAGAACGACGGGGGTAAAATCATACGTTGTGATAAGCCCCGCCCCCTGACGTGTTGGCACTTTGCGATACATAAGTGGGTTTTGGGTTGTAGTTTGGGCACTTGGTCCCTAAAAGGTTCGCCATCACTGGCCTAGTACATGTTTGCCCACTTCCAACTCCAATGGAGACTGACTGTAAATGGCTGGCGTGCTCTAGTATTTATGGTTTCAAGCTGTACGTGTCATTGCATACAGTCTATCTATCTATCTATCAGGGTTATTGCATACAGTCTATCTATCTATCTATCTATCTATGACATCAGGAAATCAGAGAATTAGATTTTGTAGGCCGCTGCTTCCCCCTTGCGGGCTGAATAAAATAGCCGTTGGGTGGAACATACAATTTATCCGGCTGCTGTGGCTTCTTAGGAAGATATCCTAGTACTTGTTTACCCACTTCCAACTCCAATGGTAATTGGCTGGCGTGCTCTAGTGGTTCCAAGCTGTACGTGTCATAATACAGCCTTAATGACATCACAATGCAGCTTTATAGAACATGTTGGGGCATGTTCAAGGGCGTCCGATGTTGATGACATCAGTGATGACATCACAATAGCAGGTGGCTTACTTATTCGATCTACGTGGGGGGGGGGGCGTAACTTTCGACGACGCTCGCGCGCCATTTATCGTAGGATATTTGTACTATGCCTATAATCTTCCCAGGAGTGTACTTAACAACTTCCCAAAGTTTCATGGCGATCGGATGAATGGTGTAGTAGCGCATAAAGGACAAACAGACACGCACGCAGACAGACATACATTCAATTTTATATATATAGATAACGCTGGGGTAACATAAGCTGCGCTGTGATTGGGTGTTATCTATATATATAAAATTGAATGTATGTCTGTCTGCGTGCGTGTCTGTTTGTCCTTTATGCGCTACTACACCATTCATCCGATCGCCATGAAACTTTGGGAAGTTGTTAAGTACACTCCTGGGAAGATTATAGGCATAGTACAAATATCCTACGATAAATGGCGCGCGAGCGTCGTCGAAAGTTACGCCCCCCCCCCCACGTAGATCGAATAAGTAAGCCACCTGCTATTGTGATGTCATCACTGATGTCATCAACATCGGACGCCCTTGAACATGCCCCAACATGTTCTATAAAGCTGCATTGTGATGTCATTAAGGCTGTATTATGACACGTACAGCTTGGAACCACTAGAGCACGCCAGCCAATTACCATTGGAGTTGGAAGTGGGTAAACAAGTACTAGGATATCTTCCTAAGAAGCCACAGCAGCCGGATAAATTGTATGTTCCACCCAACGGCTATTTTATTCAGCCCGCAAGGGGGAAGCAGCGGCCTACAAAATCTAATTCTCTGATTTCCTGATGTCATAGATAGATAGATAGATAGATAGATAGACTGTATGCAATAACCCTGATAGATAGATAGATAGAGACTGTATGCAATGACACGTACAGCTTGAAACCATAAATACTAGAGCACGCCAGCCATTTACAGTCAGTCTCCATTGGAGTTGGAAGTGGGCAAACATGTACTAGGCCAGTGATGGCGAACCTTTTAGGGACCGAGTGCCCAAACTACAACCCAAAACCCACTTATGTATCGCAAAGTGCCAACACGTCAGGGGGCGGGGCTTATCACAACGTATGATTTTACCCCCGTCGTTCTAAAAAGGACAAGACTGTTTCAGAATAGACCGGGTGCAGATTCTGACTGCTTTTTGGACGCGGAAATACTGCAGAATGAAATTCTGCAGCATTTCCGCATCTAAAAAGCAGTCAAAATCTGCACCCGGTCTATTCTGAAAGAGCCCTGCCCATTTCTGCCACATGTACACATACCCCAGCGGTAATAGTGACACCTTCACCCCAGCGATAATAGTGACATCCCACAGCAGTAATAATAGTGACACTCCCCCCATTAGTAATAAGAGTGACATACCCCAGCGGTAAACCTCAGTGGTCGCTGCTGCCGTCATCTAGATATATAAAAACGTAGTATGTATGTATGTCTGTCTTCGCAGCAACGCGCGACGGGTACGCTAGTCTATATATATAAAATTGAATGTATGTCTGTCTGCGTGCGTGTCTGCGTGCGTGTCTGTTTGTCCTTTATGCGCTACTACACCATTCATCCGATCGCCATGAAACTTTGGGAAGTTGTTAAGTACACTCCTGGGAAGATTATAGGCATAGTACAAATATCCTACGATAAATGGCGCGCGAGCGTCGTCGAAAGTTACGCCCCCCCCCCCACGTAGATCGAATAAGTAAGCCACCTGCTATTGTGATGTCATCACTGATGTCATCAACATCGGACGCCCTTGAACATGCCCCAACATGTTCTATAAAGCTGCATTGTGAGACCTCCTGCTCATCCTCATATACTAATATATTACACAAGACGACCTCCTCCTCATATACTAATTCTATGCGCAAAAGAATTAGCGTCCAAATTTTACGTACGGAATCTAATTCTCTCGCTTCGCGATGTAATAGAAACTTGAAATTTGGCACGAGCATTGAATATGTCATAAATAGGAAAAGCTAATCGGTCCCAACTCGATTATTCAATTCTAGGCGCAAAAGAATTAGCGTCCAAATTTTATGTACGGAATTTAATTCTCTCACTTCCCAATGTCATAGAAACTTGAAATTTGGCACGAGCATTGATTATGTCATAAATAGGAAAAGTTAATGGGTCCCAACTCGATTATTCAATTCAAAGCGCCAAAGAATTAGCGTTCAAATTTTACGTACGGAATCTAATTCTCTCATTTCCTGATGTCATAGATAGATAGAGACTGTATGCAATAACCCTGATAGATAGATAGATAGATAAATAGATAGATAGACTGTATGCAATGACACGTACAGCTTGAAACCATAAATACTAGAGCACGCCAGCCATTTACAGTCAGTCTCCATTAAGGCTGTATTATGACACGTACAGCTTGGAACCACTAGAGCACGCCAGCCAATTACCATTGGAGTTGGAAGTGGGTAAACAAGTACTAGGATATCTTCCTAAGAAGCCACAGCAGCCGGATAAATTGTATGTTCCACCCAACGGCTATTTTATTCAGCCCGCAAGGGGGAAGCAGCGGCCTACAAAATCTAATTCTCTGATTTCCTGATGTCATAGATAGATAGATAGATAGATAGACTGTATGCAATAACCCTGATAGATAGATAGATAGATAGATAGACTGTATGCAATGACACGTACAGCTTGAAACCATAAATACTAGAGCACGCCAGCCATTTACAGTCAGTCTCCATTGGAGTTGGAAGTGGGCAAACATGTACTAGGCCAGTGATGGCGAACCTTTTAGGGACCGAGTGCCCAAACTACAACCCAAAACCCACTTATGTATCGCAAAGTGCCAACACGTCAGGGGGCGGGGCTTATCACAACGTATGATTTTACCCCCGTCGTTCTAAAAAGGACAAGGCTGTTTCAGAATAGACCGGGTGCAGATTCTGACTGCTTTTTGGACGCGGAAATACTGCAGAATGAAATTCTGCAGCATTTCCGCATCTAAAAAGCAGTCAAAATCTGCACCCGGTCTATTCTGAAAGAGCCCTGCCCATTTCTGCCACATGTACACATACCCCAGCGGTAATAGTGACACCTTCACCCCAGCGATAATAGTGACATCCCACAGCAGTAATAATAGTGACACTCCCCCCATTAGTAATAAGAGTGACATACCCCAGCGGTAAACCTCAGTGGTCGCTGCTGCCGTCATCTAGATATATAAAAACGTAGTATGTATGTATGTCTGTCTTCGCAGCAACGCGCGACGGGTACGCTAGTATACTAATATATTACACAAGACGACCTCCTCCTCATATACTAATTCTATGCGCAAAAGAATTAGCGTCCAAATTTTACGTACGGAATCTAATTCTCTCGCTTCGCGATGTAATAGAAACTTGAAATTTGGCACGAGCATTGAATATGTCATAAATAGGAAAAGCTAATCGGTCCCAACTCGATTATTCAATTCTAGGCGCAAAAGAATTGGCGTCCAAATTTTACGTACGGAATGTAATTTTCTCACATAGAAACTTGAAATTTGGCACGAGCATTAAATATGTCATAAATAGGAAACGCTAATGGGTCCCAACTCGATTATTCGAGATTCTATGCGCAAAAGAATTAGCCTCCAAATTTTACATACGGAATGTAATTTTCTCACATAGAAACTTGAAATTTGGCACGAGCATTAAATATGTCATAAATAGGAAACGCTAATGGGTCCCAACTCGATTATTCGAGATTCTATGCGCAAAAGAATTAGCCTCCAAATTTTACATACGGAATGTAATTTTCTCACATAGAAACTTGAAATTTGGCACGGGCATTGAATATGTCATAAATAGGAAACGCTAATGGGTCCCAACTCCATTATTCAATTCTATGCGCAAAAGAATTAGCGTCCAACATGTTCTATAAAGCTGCATTGTGATGTCATTAAGGCTCTATTATGACACGTACAGCTTGGAACCACTAGAGCACGCCAGCCAATTACCATTGGAGTTGGAAGTGGGTAAACAAGTACTAGGATATCTTCCTAAGAAGCCACAGCAGCCGGATAAATTGTATGTTCCACCCAACGGCTATTTTATTCAGCCCGCAAGGGGGAAGCAGCGGCCTACAAAATCTAATTCTCTCATTTCCTGATGAGATAGATAGATAGATAGATAGACTGTATGCAATGACACGTACAGCTTGAAACCATAAATACTAGAGCACGCCACCATGCCCCCCTCCCCCCAACGATTCTCCCAGCAGTCATGCCTCCGCTCCCCCGCCAGCGATTCTCCCAGCAGTCAGAATGTCTCCCATCCCCCCCCCCAGCGATTCTCCCAGCAGTCAGAATGTCTCCCCCTCCCCCCCCCCAGCAATTCTCCCAGCAGTAAGAATGTCTCCCCCCCCAGCGATTCTCACACAACGGCTATTTTATTCAGCCTGGAAGGGGGAAGCAGCGGCCTACAAAACCTCAGTGGTCGCTGCTGCCGTCATCTAGATATATAAAAACGAATGTATGTATGTATGTATGTATGTCTGTCTTCGCAGCAACGCGCGACGGGTACGCTAGTATACTAATATATTAAACAGACGACCTCCTCCTCATATACTAATATATTACACAGACGACCTCCTCCTCATATACCAATTCTATGCGCAAAAGAATTAGCGTCCAAATTTTACGTACGGAATCTAATTTTCTCACATAGAAACTTGAAATTTGGCACGGGCATTGAATATGTCATCAATAGGAAACGCTAATCGGTCCCAACTCGATTATTCCATTCTATGCGCCAAGCGTCGTCGAAAGTTACGCCCCCCCCCCCACGTAGATCGTTTGATTTCCATCACTGGATGTCTGACAGTTAAAGCTGCATTGTGATGTCATTAAGGCTCTATTATGACACATACAGAGCCACGTAGATCGTTCGATTTCCATCATTGCCACTAATTCTCTCGCTTCCCAATGTAATAGAAACGTGAAGTTTGGCAGGAGCATTGATTATGTCATAAATAGGAAAAGCTAATGGGTCCCAACTCGATTATTCAATTCTATGCGCAAAAGAGTTAGCGTCCAAATTTTACGTACGGAATCTAATTTTCTCGCTTCCCAATGTCATAGAAACTTGAAATTTGGCACGAGCATTGATTATGTCATAAATAGGAAACCCTAATGGGTCCCAACTCGATTTAATTCTATGCGCAAAAGAGTTAGCGTTCAAATTTTGCGTACGGAATGTAATTTTCTCACATAGAAACTTGAAATTTGGCACGGGCATTGAATATGTCACAAATAGGAAACGCTAATGGGTCCCAACTCGATTATTCAATTCTATGCGCAAAACAATTAGCGTCCAAATTTTACGTACGGAATCTAATTTTCTCGCTTCCCAATGTCATAGAAACTCGAAATTTGGCATGAGCATTGAATATGTCATAAATAGAAAACGCTAATGGGTCCCAACTCGATTATTCAATTTTATGCGCAAAAGAATTGGCGTCCAAATTTTACGTACGGAATCGAATTCTCTCGCTTCCCGATGTAATAGAAACTCGAAATTTGACACGAGCATTGATTATGTCATAAATAGGAAAAGCTAATGGGTCCCAACTCGATTATTCAATTCTAGGCGCAAAAGAATTAGCGTCCAAATTTTACGTACGGAATGTAATTTTCTCGCTTCCCAATGTAATAGAAACTTGAAATTTGGCACGAGCATTGATTATGTCATAAATAGGAAAAGTTAATGGGAAGTTGTTGAGTACACTCCTGGGAAGATTACTGGCATAGTACATCTATCCTAGGATAGGTGGCGTGCGTGCGAGCGTCATCGACAGTTATGCCCCCCAGACAAAGATCGTTTGATTTCCATCTCAAGCACAAAAGCAAAAGGCATTACGAGCAACGGGATGCGTGTTCAACTACAAAATGATGATGCATCCGCCGAACGTTTTGCAAGACAATTCCTGGATATTGAGAATGCTGAGGTAAAATGAAAGCTGTGCTGTAATTGGTTGCAATTTCTTATACTGCTGAGGTAAAATGAAAGCTGTGCTCTGATTGGTTGCTATTTCTTATACTGCTGAGGTAACATGAAAGCTGTGCTGTGAT
Organism: Eleutherodactylus coqui; assembly: GCF_035609145.1. Taxonomy (NCBI): domain Eukaryota; kingdom Metazoa; phylum Chordata; class Amphibia; order Anura; family Eleutherodactylidae; genus Eleutherodactylus; species Eleutherodactylus coqui. The sequence goes on from NC_089840.1 coordinate 157,680,310, forward strand.
TGATTGCTATATATTATACCGCTGAGGTAACATGAAAGCTGTGCTGTGATTGGTCGCTATATATTATACTGCTGAGGTAACATGAAAGCTGCTGTGCTGTGATTGTTATATATTATACCGCTGAGGTAACTTGAAAGCTGCGCTGTGATTGGTTATCTAGATATATAAAAACTATTGTATGTATGTCTGTCTTCGCAGCAACGCGCGACGGGTACGCTAGTTTTATATAAAGTAAACGTCACATGGTTACCTCCACGTGGTGTTTCCTGGGTAACGCAGAGAATTATGCAAAATGGTGAACATATGGTTTTCCGGTATCTCTAAAGTAAGCACGACTTCATAAGATTTTCCGTGTGAACACCAGATAAACACCAGTACCAAATTAACTCTGGCGAGGTCGGGTATATCAGCTAGTATATATATATATATATATATATATATATATATGTCTGTCTGTCCTTTTATGCATTACTACACCATTCATCCAATCGCCATGAAACTTTGGGAAGTTGTTGAGTACACTCCTGGGAAGATTACTGGCATAGTACAACTATCCTTCGATAAGTGGCGTGCGAGCATTGTCGACAGTTATGCCCCCCAGACAAAGATCGTTTGATTTCCATCTCAAGCACGAAAGCAAAAGGCATTATCAGCAACGGGATGCGTGTTCAACTACAAAATGATGCATCCGCCGAACGTTTCGCTTGACAATTGCTGGATATTGAGAATACCGAGGTAAAATGAAAGCTGCGCTGTGATTGGTTGCTATTTCTTATACTGCTGAGGTAACATGAAAGCTGTGCTGTAATTGATTGCTATATATTATACTGCTGAGGCAACATGAAAGCTGTGCTGTTATTAGTTATATATTGTACCACTGAGGTAACATGAAAGCTGCGCTGTGATTGGTTATCTAAATATATAAAAACAAAATGTATGTCTGTCTGTCTGTCTTCGCAGCAACGCGCGACGGGTAAGCTAGTCTATATATATATATAAAATTGAATGTATGCGTGTGTGTCTGTCTATCTGTTTGTCCTTTATGCGCTACTACACCATTCATCCGATCGCCATGAAACTTTGGGAAGTTGTTGAGTACACTCCTGGGAAGATTATAGGCATAGTACAACTATCCTATGATAAATTGCGCACGTGCGAGCGTCGTCGACAGTTACGGCCCCCCCCACGTAGATTGTTCGATTTCCATCATTGCCAATAATTTTCTTACTTCCCGATGTCGTAGAAACATGAAATTTAGCACGAGCATTGATTATGTCATAAATAGGAAAAGCTAATGGGTCCCAACTCAATTATTCAATTCTAAGCGCAAAAGAATCAGCGTCCAAATTTTACGTACGGAATCTAATTTTCTCAGTTCCCAATATCATAGAAACTTGAAATTTGGCAAGAGCATTGATTAGGTCAAAAATAGGAAAAGCTAATGGGTCCCAACTCGATTATTCAATTCTAAGCGCCAAACAATTAGCGTCCAAATTTTACATACGGAATCTAATTTTCTCACTTCCCAATGTCATAGAAAAATGAAATTTGGAATGAGCATTGATTATGTAATAAATAGGAAAAGTTAATGGGTCCCAACTCGATTGTTTAATTCTAAGCGCTCAACACTTAGCGTCCAAATCTTACGTACGGAATCTAATTCTCTCACTTCCCGATGTAATTTGGCACGGGAATGATGTCATAAATAGGAAAAGCTAATGGGTCCCAACTCGATTATGCAATTCTAAGCGCAGAAGAATCAGCGTCAAAATTTTACGTATGGAATCTAATTTTCTCACTTCCCAATATCATAGAAAATTGAAATTTGGCACGAGCATTGATTATGTCATAAATAGGAAAAGCTAATGGGGCGCAACTCGATTATTCAATTCTAAGCGCAAAAGAATTATCGTCCAACTTTTACGTACGGAATCTAATTCTCTCACTTCCCAATGTAATAGAAACTTGAAATTTAGCATGAGCATTGATTATGTCATAAATAGGAAAAGCTAATGGGTCCCAACTCGATTATTCAATTCTAAGCGCCAAACAATTAGCGTCCAAATTTTACGTACGGAATCTAATTCTCTCACTTCCCTTATGTCATATATATATATATATATATATATATATATATTTTTTTTTTTGAGTACACTTCTGGGAAGATAACTGGCATAGTACAACTATCCTACGATAGGTGGCGCGCGTGCGAGCGTCGTCGACAGTTATGCCCCCCAGACAAAGGTCGTTTGATTTCCATCTCAAGCACGAAAGCAAAAGGCATTATGAGCAACGGGATGCGCGTTCAACTACAAAATGATGCATCCGCCGAACACTTCGCAAGACAATTGCTGGATATTGAGAATGCTGAGGTAAAATGAAAGCTGTGCTATGATTGGTTGCTATTTCTTATACTGCTGAGGTAACATGAAAGCTGTGCTTGGTTGTTATATATATTATACCGCTGATGTAACTTGAAAGCTGCGCTGTGATTGGTTGTTATCTAGATATATAAAAACAAATGTATGTATGTCTGTCTTTGCAGCAACGCGCGACGGGTAAGCTAGTTTATTTATATAGTTGCAGGACAATTTAGGGTTAGTTTTATTCTCCTTGGCAATAAGTCTCACTGTCTCAATCTTTGCTGCTTTTATCTGATTTTTACATTATATGTTTTTAGTGCATCTTTGCTGCCTTTTTGTTTTAGTGCTCGAAACGCTTTATTTTTGCTGTTTAATTCCCCCTTTATAGCTTTATTAAAGGGGTTGTCCCGCGCCGAAACGGGTTTTTTTTTTTTTTCAATAGCCCCCCCGTTCGGCGCGAGACAAACCCGATGCATACGTTTAAAAAAAGAAACGGATAGTACTTACCCGAATCCCCGCGCTCCGGTGACTTCTTACTTACCTTGTGAAGATGGCCGCCGGGATCTTCACCCTCGGTGGACCGCAGGTCTTCTGTGCGGTCCATTGCCGATTCCAGCCTCCTGATTGGCTGGAATCGGCACACGTGACGGGGCGGAGCTACGAGGAGCCGCTCTCCGGCACGAGCGGCCCCATTCAGAAGGGAGAAGACCGGACTGCGCAAGCGCGTCTAATCGGGCGATTAGACGCTGAAGATTAGACGGCACCATGGAGACGGGGACGCCAGCAACGGAACAGGTAAGTGAATAACTTCTGTATGGCTCATAACTAATGCACAATGTACATTACAAAGTGCATTAATATGGCCATACAGAAGTGTATACCCCAACTTTGTTTCGCGGGACAACCCCTTTAAGCTATATTGTTTTTTCTCCTATTAACAAGTCTTTTATTTCTGTAAAGGTATGAACTACTCACAATAAGTAATTAGGGTGTTTTTAAATGTTTCCCACTTATTGTTTGTACTCTTATTTTTGAGGACATCCCAGTCAATAAGGTAAAGGGCATCACTAAGCTGATGGAACTTTGCCTTCTCAAAGTTTAGTATTTTCATAGCTCCCCTATAAAACTCTCTTGTAGGACAAGTTGAAATATTATTAGTCTATGGTGACCATTTCCCGGGTATCCCCAACCTGCACCCCTGTTAGGCCCAATGTCCACGGGCGGATTGAAGTCAATGGAAGCCATCTGATCCGTGTACCGCCCGCAGATGTCACTGTGTACGTGCCGCGGATCCGTGGAAAGCAGATTTGAAAGAGAAAAAAGCATTTCGCATGAGTTGGGCGCATGAAGAAAGAAGGAGACCTGCGCTGGATCTGGAGAGATAAGAAAATATCTTTTCCTCTCCATGTCCACGTACACGCAAGGATTCCACTGCGGGATTCAGCAGTAGAATTCGTGCGTGCAAGTAGACATTGGGCCTTTTCTGTCAGGTCTGCTGGTTAATATTAAGTCCACAATGGCCATCCCTCTTGTTGGGTCCGGTACAAGTTGTGTAAGGTAATTATCTTTAGTAATTGACAAAATCTTGTTACCTCTATGAGATCCACAGGATTCGGCTTTCCAGTTTCTATCCGGATATAAAGTGCCCTATAATAATTCATCATTGTGTCAGCCCCCTTACCAGTCAGACTGCCAGTATTAGGGCTTATGTCTATAAGCGTAGGTATAAACCATTGCGGGTTTTCCACATTGCTTTACACATACACAGCCCTTTGACTCTGCTGGCAGAGAACACATACGAGCTGGATAAGCACTGCGCATATCCAGTAATCTGATGACACGGACTTGCGCATTGTGATTTTTTTTCCCAAATTTCCCTCTATTCATAGCAATGCATGCGTATCAAAATGCTACCCTCTCACAGTGCAACACTTTAGATACCCTGACAAATTCCCCAACCACCTGCTTACCCTCGCTACCCTAATAACCCTAGCCGTGGGGGACATATCACCCAACCCTGGCCCACCCTGCACTGCTCTCTACCAACTCCCCCCCCCCCCATTCATTCCAAACCACCACACTAGGCCATGCGACCCCCTCTGCCCCGTTCAAATGTGCCTTATAGAACTCCCAATCTGCGTCCAACAAACTCCGAACTATCCACAAACTTTTCAACCAAACACTTCAACCTGCTCACCCTCAATGAAACATGAATAGAGCAGTCTGATTCAACCTCCCCCGATGCTTTGGCCTATGATGGTCTGCAGTTCTCCCACACCCCCAGTTCGGAACACAGACACAGCGGAGGAGTAGGCATCCTCCTCTCGCCAAACTGTACCTTCCAGGTCATTCTCTCTGCACCCTCGCTCACCTTCCAGTCATTCGAAGTCCGCACCCTACAACTCTTCCGCCCACTATCCCTGCGTGTCGCAGTTATCTACCGGCCCCCAGGTCCCATCCACTTGTTCGTAGACCACTGCGCCGCCTGGCTCACCCACTTCCTATACTGTGAAATCCCAACCCTCATCCTTGGCAATTTAAATATCCCTACTAAATGACCCCAGCTCCTCATCTGTCCCCCAGCTTTTAACACTCACCTCCTCCCTTGGCCCATCACAACTCTTGATTTAATTTTCCTCCGCCTCTGCTCTGCCTCCCACTTTAACTCCCCCTTTCCACTCTCATATTACAACCTCCTCTCTTTCTCCATCAGGCACCCTAGCATCTCCTGTGACCCTCCCATTTATTGCACCTCTAGAACCTCCAGACTGTCCACACCCAGCATTTCTTTGAGACCATCCAGTCCCCCCTGTCTCATATCTCTCTCTTCTCCTGCCCTAACCTGGCTGCGAAAAACTACCACACCACCCTCAGACGTGCTCTGGATGAAGCGGCACCCCCCCCGTGACGCAAGCAGTCAACCACAGCAACCATGGCTCACACCCCAAACACGCTTCATCCAGCGGTGCTCTAGGTGCGCTGAACGGCCGTGGAGAAAAACAGATATTTTTGGTATAACTTACCGTAAAATCTTTCTCATCCGTATCATTGGGGGCCACAGCCTAGACCATGGGATATAACCACTGCCCTAGGAGGCGACACTAAGCAAAAAAATGTTAGCTCCTCCCCCCTGGCTATATCCCCCCTGCAGGCACTCAGCTAATTAGTCTTTAGCTTAGTGTCTGCTAGGAGGCAGACGTGGTCAGTCGCGGGAAACCGGGGAGTCGGGGCTCTTCCCTGGCTCTACTGGCCTCCCGAGGGAGACGCAGGCAGGGGGTATCTCCACCACTTCTGCGGCGTCTCACCCAGAGAAGAAAAAGGGGCCCGACCCTGCAATGCGCATTGGCATCGGTTACCCGCCAGCCATAGGTTACCCGTCAGCTAATTAGTCTGTCTGCAAGGAGTAGGAAGCCAGTGGGAGTACGATTATACATATGTTTTATACATACCAAAATACCGTGTTTTGGCATAATTTTCTGCCAAACAATGACCGAAGAACAGAAAGTTCCAGCAACCGCTTAAACAAACAAGGGGTGGGTGCTGTGGCCCCCAATGAACGTGACGAGAAAGAGATAAGTTATACCAAAAATATCTGTTTCTCGTCCGTATCATTGGGGGCCACAGCCTAGACCATGGGACATCCACAAGCAGTCCCGAAAATATATTGGGTGGGCATTTACAAGTTTGACCGTGTGGTCAATGGACCGCCGCCTGCAAAATCTTCCGGCCGAGAGCGGCGTTCGATGATGCAGATATGTGAACCTTATAAAACTTTGAAAACGTATGTAGCGAAGTCCAGGTGGCTGCCTTACATACCTGAAGCGCCGAGGCTCCGTGACGGACCGCCCAGGAGGCCCCTACCGCCCGTGTGGAGTGGGTCGTAACCCGAAATGGTGGCGTGCGTCCTGAGGTACGATACGCCTCTGTTATCAAGGACCTTATCCATTTAGATATGGTGACTTTTGAGGCTGCCGAGCCCTTCCGGGCCCCCTCCAGGATCATGAAGAGGGTATCAGTTTTACGGAATTCTTTGGTTCTTTGGTTTTACATAAATCTTCAACGCCCTCACCAAGTCCAGGCGGTTCAGTGTTTTTTCCCTTGTGTGTACTGGCGTTGGACAGAAGGAAAGCAAGACAATATCTTCATTGATGTGGAAATCCTAAACTACTTTTGGTAGAAATTCTAGCGATGGTCTCAGTACCACTTTATCTTGGTGGAAAGTCATATAGGGGGTCTGTATAGACAAGGCCGCCAGTTCCGAGACCCTACGAACAGAGGTAATAGCGACCAGGAATATTACCTTCCAGGTCAGTAGTCGCATAGGAATCTCTTTCAGCGGCTCAAATGGTTGGTCTGTCATAGTCTCCAATACGAGATTAAGATCCCATGCTTGAACCGGAGTTTTCAACGGGGGTGTCGTATGGGCGACTCCCTGTAGGAATGTACGCTCAGCCATTCTGTTTGCGATTGGCCTCTGAAACAGCACCGTCAGTGCTGACACCTGCCCCCTTAGCGAGCCTACCCTTAATCCTATTTCGAGACCGATTGTAGGAATGCCAGTATTCTGGCCACCGAAAATTGCATCGGCCGCACTCGCCGCTCCTCACACCAGGTGAAGAAACGCTTCCAGACTCTGTAATAAGTAGCCGACGAGGCCGGTTTCCTGGCCCGTATCATTGTTTGAATCACCTTCTCCGAATAACCTTTTCTTAACACCTCGGTCTCAACGGCCAGGCTGTCAAAATGTAGAGACCTGGAATCCGGGTGTAGCAAAGGCCCTTGGGATAGCAGGTCTCTTCGATCCGGTAGGCGCCATGGTGTGTCGGTCAACATTTCTATGATGGTCACGTACCAGCTTCTTCTTGGCCAATCTGGCGCTATCAATATCACTGGACGCCCTTCCTGTTTGATTTTCCCTAAGATTCTTGGTATGAGAGGGATTGGTGGAAACACGTACAGGAGTTTGTATCCCCTCCACGGGATGGTCAGTGCGTCTGTTGCCGCCGCTTGCGGATCCCGTGCTCGGGCCACAAATGGAAGGATTTTGTAATTCAGTCTGGACGCCATGAGGTCCACGTCTGGTGTATCCCATTTCTGACATATCGTCCAGAATACTTCTGGGTGTAACCCCCATTCGCCGGGATCCACCGTTTCCCGACTTAGGTAATCTGCCACCTAGTTGTCTACTCCGGGAATGTAGACTGCTGATATGGAGTTCAGATGATTCTCCGCCCACGTCAGTATGCGAGCTACTTTGTTCATTACTGACGTGCTCTGTGTGCCCCCTTGATGATTGACATAGCCCACAGCTTTGGTGTTGTCCGTCTGGATGCGCACATCCTTCTTCTTGAGACTGGACCCAAAGTGCTGGAGAGTCAGGTAAATGGCTCGTAATTCTAGGATGTTGTTGTGTAACCTTGTCTCTCTCTGAGACCAAACTCCCTGAACAGACTGGCCCCCCCCCAGTGTTCCGCCCCAGCCTGAGCGGCTGGCGTCCGTCATCAATACTACCCATCGTTTTGGGCCCAAAGGCCGTCCCACCTGAAGTCTCCCAGGTTTCAACCACCACTTCAACGCATCCTGGACTTGAGGGGTTATCCGGATTCGTTGTTCCAGGGTCAGTGTGGACCTGTTCCAGCAGGACAATATCAGATGTTGAAGCATCATTGACCGGAACTGGGCAAAGGGGACCGCCTCGAAGGCTGCTACCATCTGGCCCAGAATACTCATATAGTGTCTGATGGTTAACGTTCTCTTCTGCATTAGAGACCGAACACCGTGTAGAAGCTTGTCTACTTTTGTTTGAGGTAGTAGAACTCGGTGCTGGCTGGTGTTGAATATCATGCCTAAAAACTCCAGCCGTTGTGCTGGTATTAGGCATGACCTGTCACGGTTTATTATCCAGCCAAATTCTTCTAAAGTTTCCATCGCGACGCGTAAATTCCTGATGTTGCCGTCCCGTGACGGTGCTTTTACTAGCACATTGTCCAGGTATGGTATGGCCGCTATACCCTTTGCATGGAGTAGTGCCATCACTGCTGCTAGTACTTTCGTAAATACCCTTGGGGAAGTTGACAGGCCGAATGGCAGAGCCGTGAATTGAAAATGCCTTCCCTGCATCTCGAAACGAAGGAATTTTTGGTGTGCTTCCCGAATCGGAATATGGAGGTATGCGTCCTTGATGTCTATTGAGGACAAAAATTCCCCCGGCTGCATGGAGGCTATCACGGATTTGATCTACTCCATCCTGAAGTGCTTTGTTTTGATGAATTGATTTAGTCTCCTTAAATCCAGTACTGGCCTGACTCTGCCGTCTTTTTTGGGCATTAGAAAAAGATTTGAGTAGAACCCTTGCTTCTCTTGCGCCCTTGGCACTGGTTTTACAACCCCCTGTGCCAGAAGATTTTCCATTGCCAATTGTAGATTGGCTACTCCTTCTGGGGTGGCAGGTACTCTGGACTTGCAAAATGAATCCTGCGGTCAGGTCGCGAATTAGATCGCGTACCCGGAGCCCACGATCTCCTGCACCCACTTGTCGCTCACGCGACTCCACCATGTCTCCCGAAATCGGGAGAGTCTGCCCCCCACCCTGGTGACACTGGGTGGGGGCGGCGACTCATGCCGCGTTCTTTGATCCCGCCGCCTTAGATGTTCCAGGTCAGGACCGCCATGCTTGTCTCGTCTTGAAGGTTGGACCTTTCCTTGCGTCTGTCGGGGCCCTCCTAAATTGGGACCACTGCCCTGACCCATGGCGGGAGGAGAAACGCCGAAAGGACCTAAAAAACGGTTTCCTCTTTAATGGAACCTTTTCCTTTCTTGTTGGCATTTGTGGCAATGACGTGCTTTTGCTGCCTGTGGCGTCCTTTATCAAGTCATCTAACTTGGGTCCAAAGAGCCTATTTCCCTCAAATGGTAACTTTGTTAGGACCATTTTGGACGCTGAATCGGCTGACCAACTCTTTAGCCAGAGGGTTCGCCTTGCCGCGACAGAAGCAGCGGACGCTCGAGCCACGAATTTAGCTGCATCTAGCTCTGCTGCGCATACAAACTTGTTCGCTTGTATGATATTGTCTGTCGCTTCAAGTAGTTCACTAGGTGGAGCGCCTGCCAGAATGTCTTTCCGCAGCTGTTCGGGCCCAGGCTATGGACGCTTTACTGACTCATGCGGCCGCGAAGATCGGCTGTAGGGCGGTGCCCGCAGCCTGAGATACTGATTTCATCAACGTATCCAGTTTTCTGTCTTGAGGATTAGCCAGAGTTGCCACTTCAGCTGTTGGCAACGCCGTGCCTCTAGATAGCCGTGACACCGGCGGGTCGACTACTGGGGGTACTGCCCACCCCTTTTTCAGACTCCCTGGGAATGGGTATGTAACTTCCCAAGTTGCCTAAATTTTTTGTCAGCGCTCTGCCATTCTTTATTAACGTACTGCCCCTGCAGGGGGGGACAGGGGAGGGGAGACACCGCGAAGTGCTGCCTTGGCAGGGCTTACCCGGTCTAGCAGCTGTTTTAGCGGTTCCCCTGATCCAGCTGGAGCCTCTGGTCCTGAAGCTTGAAGGCCGTCAGGTGTCGACGTGGGTCCACCACACGGAAATAGTAGCGTTGGTGACCTGGCAGGTGTGTGGCAGAAACTGCTGTGGTGCTGCTGTTGCTCGTTACAGAAGGTGCTGCTGCTGTTCGGTTGCTCACTCTGTAGCCAAAAGTCTGCAGGGCCGTATAAGGGCTGGATGCTGCGTGCTGAGAGCTGCGCACAGTGCTGGGCTCAGTAGCGCCAGACAAACGGGCTGTCTTGTGAGAGCGGCCATTCCTCTGCCTGGCTGCTTCTTTCAAGTCTGCCGCGGTCGGAGGGGGCGTGGCTTGCCCTGGAAGTCTGCCCGCGACCCGGAAGTGACGTTTTCCGGCCCAGCATCGGCGCCCCGCCCCCCGGAGCGCCGCACCCGGAAGTGACCTGCCCAGCCAGCTCCCCGGCGTCCTGCTAGCATGCCGTGCTCCTACCCCTGCTGCTGGGAGGGATGCTGCTGCCGCTGCCATCATGCCTGTTCTGCTCCATTACGTCCGCTCCTGAGGTACCTTGCGTCCTGTCAGGGAAGCTACAGTCTGTTCACATGTCGACCTGTCTCCAGCAGTGCTGCCCCCTATGCGTCACTAGTCAGAAAGTGCGCCACTCCAGGGAGGGGGAGCCCTATGGCTGGCGGGTAACCGATGCCAATGCGCATTGCAGGGTCGGGCCCCTTTTTCTTCTCTGGGTGAGACGCCGCAGAAGTGGTGGAGGCCAGTAGAGCCAGGGAAAAGCCCCGACTCCCCGGTTTCCCGCGACTGACCACGTCTGCCTCCTAGCAGACACTAAGCTAAAGACTAATTAGCTGAGTGCCTGCAGGGGAAATCTAGCCAGGGGGGAGGAGCTAACACTTTTTTGCTTAGTGTCACCTCCTAGGGCAGTGGCTATATCTTATGGTCTAGGCTGTGGCCCCCAATGATACGGACGAGAAATCAAAGAAGCCTGCAGGCCTCCACTTCAAATTCATGCTTAAAACTTATAACCTCACCCTTCATCACGCCACACAAGTTTATTCATCTCCTCAATATCCCACAATCCCAAACGACTCTTTGAAACCTTCCACTCCCTCCACAGTCCCAAAATAGAGGCCCCGTGACGAATCTCAGTGCTGGAGAACTAGTTGACTATTTCAAAGAAAAAAAAATATAGAAAATCTCCGAAAATTGCACGGCTAGCCCCAATCCTAGTCTCCTCAGCACTGCATCCATCACTCACTCACTTTTTATGTTAGAACCCACAACAGAGGAAGAAGTCTCCAAACTGCTTTACGCTGCTCTCCCCACCGCCTGTGCTAGCGACCCGCTTGCCTCTCACCTCCTCCCCAGGTTTCATTACCCACCTCACCACCATCTGAAACCTCTCCCTAACCTCTGACACCTTCCCCTCATCATTCAAATACTTCGTTATATCCCCTCTGTTAAAAAAAACCCGACTGACGCTGCCAACTACCAATCTATCTCACCTACCCTTCATCTCCAAATTACTAGAACGCCGGGGGGCGGAGCGTGCCTGCTGAAGAAGATGGAGTGCTGAGCCCGGAGCTCCATCACACCGGCACCCGCAGGAACCCCACACAGTGGCTATAGGAAGATTTGATGGGGGGGGGGGGGGGGGGGGGAACCGGCAGAGAGAAGGGGGGAGAGGCTCAGAGCACCCCCAGAGCGAACAAGGGACAAGCGGACATGCAGCGGTACTTAAAAGAACGGAGCTCCCGCTCTCCCCGCGCTCCCTCCAAGATGCCGCCGGCTGCAGGGATGTCTGCCACCAACAGTAAGGAGGGGGAAGGACGGGGCTTCTTCTGATGGAGAGGAGGGAGAAGGCTTATCCAGGAGCTTCATGAGAGAGCTTCTCTCACAAGCCCTGCACCCAGTCAAAACAGACTTGACTGAGATTAAAGAGGAGCTGAAGCAGCTGGGGCTTAGAGTAGAAGAGCTGGAGTCCACTACTGCTGCGATCACATCTCACTCCCTAGAAGTAGAAAAAACCCTGCAAGAGCACCACCTACAAATTAAAGCCCTCTTGATGCAAGAGGACATTGAAAATAGAAACAGGCGCAACAATGTGCGCATCAAAGGGCTTCCAGAGACCTGGGCTGCAGAGTGCCTAATGAAAGTCTCCAAAGAGATCTTCAGCCAGCTGCTAGGAGAAGAGAGAGCGGCGACCATTTGCATAGAGCGAGTGCACAGGGCTCTTAAACCCCCTCCCCCACCCTCGGATCCACCGAGAGACATTATTTGCAAGATTCTTGCATTCCCAGATGCTTTGGATATCCTGAAAGCTGCAAGGCAAATAAACGACATCCGTTATGGTGACGCCTCTATACGCATCTTCCAAGATTTGTCCCCATCTACTCTGGCCAAGCGCAGGCTGATGCGCCCTCTTCTGGATGTCCTAAAAACAAAGGGATCAGATATGCTTGGTTATTCCCCTTTGGCCTGGGGATAACCCACAAGGGCTGTAAGATTAATATACGGTCCCCTGAAGATCTGCATCTTTGCTGGCAACTGCTGGATATCGAGCCTCTGGACATTCCTAGTTGGCTCCCCCTGCCTGAGCCGGTGAGACTGCCCACCTTAACAGCAACAGAGATCTGGCAGCCGGTGGTCAACCACAAGTCCCCAAAAGGGAAAAAAAAAGAAAACCAGAGATGAATCCGAAGCAAGGGACACTTGAAGGACTAGCTGGAACAGTTCTGGACAGTCCACTTAAGCTGCGTGTGCCCTGGAACACGCCAACCCTCTTGCCTAAGGTCGAGGTCTATTTCAGTTCAAGGTTGCCCGGTTGATGCAAGTGAGAAGGAGAAGCCGCAGGACTTTCTACGGGCGGAGCGGCCGCCTACGGAGGGACAGACGTCTCTCCCCTCTCCGCCTCCCCTTAGGAGTTTCTCTGTCTTCACGGTTATATAGGCCAAGGATGGCCTATATTGTTAAGTATTCGTTCTTTTTTACTAAAACCCCTGCTTTTTGTTAAACTTCCTATTGGAATACCTTCCCCTTTTTAGAGGGGATCCCCGATCGTGCCTGTCAGGTCAGGCTGACTTAGTTCTCGCTCAGTTACTGAGTACTGCGTTGCTTCACCTGGATGCAGTCCGTTCTCCATTTTTCTGAGTTTTTTTTTTTTTTAATCTTTTGATTCATATCCCTGAGAGGCAACTCCTGTTGTGCTCTCAGTAAGCACCTAGGGGTGCTCCACACCATACCCATAAGCCTTCCGTCCGTCTTCCCTCCCCCTTCCTTGTCCATACCCCCTTTCCCCCCGCTCTGGTAACTGTGTAAGCAAGGTAACGTTGATTACATTTTGTACTTATTCTTGTCTTATCTCTCGCTTCAAGTAGATACGATGAACGAGTTGAAGGTTACGTCATTCAACGTCCGGGGCCTCAACACGCCAGTCAAACGCCACAACACTGCTTGTATGATCAAGAAATACGGGACGAAAATTTTACTCCTACAAGAAACCCACTTCAAGGGGATCAGATGCTTCACGCTGCCTGGTAAGCAATTTCCACAACACTTCCACAGCACACACGCGATCTCCGCCTCCAGGGGAGTCTCAACTCTCTTCCACCATTCCGTTAATTTTATATGCGATTCGCAGTACACGAATGGTGAGGGAAGAGTTTTGCTCCTGAAGGGGAAGATAGACAACACGCAGATCACTATCGCCAACTTGTATGCACCTAATACAGATCAGGTCCCATGGTTGGTAGCTCAATTGGACATATTTAAAAAATTTCGCGGTAGGCCACATTTTCCTGGGGGGCGATCTGAATCTAACTCTTAATCCCCTGTTAGACTCCTCCACCGGACGCTCCCATATACCCCAATCGAAACTAAGAAAATTGAACAAAAGCTTGCAGGAGCTGGGCCTGGTTGATGTATGGCGCCTCCTATTCCCTGTAGACAGGGACTATACGTTCCTTTCACAGGTCCATCTAACACATCAAAGACTAGATTACATTTTCGTCTCCCCGGGGCTGTTAAAAGCTCTTCAAGGGGCGCACATAGATGTGGTGACTGTCTCCGACCACGCGCCGTTACACGCAACGTTCCTTCCCTTCAGACAGCCGCCTAGAGAGTGGCGTTGGAGATTGAATGCCTCATTGCTAGACTCGCTGGAAAATGTCTCCACTATATCCGCTCAATTGGAGGAATTCTTCCAGTTAAATTCTGAGGGAGAGGTGAGTGTGCCGACTGTGTGGGAAACCCACAAGGCATATGTTAGGGGCCTGTTGATTGCTATGGGCTCCAGGGCCAAGAAGATATCCTAAAAAGAAATAGACGAAAAATTAACCCAAATTGCCACCCTTGAACAAAAAGTTAAACTCTCCCAAGTGAAAACTGTGCTGGGAAAACTGACGGAATTAAGGAAAGATCTCCAACTCTGTCTTAACGCCAAATTCAATAAAAAACACTTGTTCTGGAAACATATAATCTATATACAGGGCAATAAAGGAAGTAAATTCACGTCCTCACTAATCAAAAAAGCAAAGGCCAAAAATACAATTAACGCCATTAAAACACACACTGGGAAAATATCTATGGACACTAACGAAATAGCTAAAGAGTTCCAACACTATTATTCAGGCCTCTATAATCTGAGTAAACAAACCTCCCCGGAAGAAGCCCTGTTAGCAAAAAATAGGATTGAATCTTTCCTCCGTCAGATTCCTATACCGAGATTGAGCGAGGTGGATGCTGGTTCCTTGTTAACTCCGGTCACACAATCCGAGGTTAAGGAGTTATTAGCCTCCTCTCCTCCTAACAAAAGCCCTGGCCCGGATGGGCTCTCTTTGCCGTATTATAAGGCCTTCCAGGATACCCTGGTGCCCAAACTGACGGATTTGTTCAACTCCTTGCTTGGTGGGGCCCCTCTTCCTAGACAGGCTCAAGAAGCCCACATTACTTTAATTCCCAAAGAGAAAAGAGACCCTGCTCTTTGTAGCAACTATAGACCTATTTCTCTTATTAACTTAGATGTCAAGCTTTGGGCCAAGCTGTTGGCCAAGAGACTCGACAAGTTTATCCCTGACCTTATCAACGAGGAACAAGCGGGCTTTGTAAAAAGAAGGGAGGGCAAGGACAATTGTAGGAGACTCCCACATGCATCCCGATATGCGCAGGCACAGAATATTCCCCTGGTATTTGTTATAACCGACGCTGAGAAAGCCTTTGACCGGGTCAATTGGCAGTATATGAAAACTACTCTACTAAATTACAACATCCCGGTCGGTTTTGTGGCAGCTATCTTTTCTCTGTACGCCGCTCCTCATGCCAGAATTAAGGTTAACGACACTGTCCCCCCCTTTCGAAATTAACAATGGAACGCGTCAAGGGTGCCCACTGTCGCCCTCTCTATTCATCTTGGCTCTGGAGCCCCTCTTAGTACAGATCAGACAGGATCCCAATATAGAAGGTCTAACTGTTGGAAACTCCCGTTTGTCCTCCGCGGCTTTTGCGGACGACATCGTCTTTATTATCACTAATCCCGAGGAGGGTCTCCGCAGACTGGTCGAAACGCTGAATGCCTATGGTGAATTATCAAATTTTAAAATTAACTTCGACAAGTCTACGGTCCTGAATGTCTCGGTCCCACACGCAGTCGGCAAAAACCTAGCTAGCTCCTCACCGTTCATGTGGTCGGACACAGTCATGGACTATTTGGGAGTCAAAATCCCACAAAAAAATAGAGGATATCTATGCAACCAATTTCGTCCCACTGCTAGACCAAGTTAGAAAGCTTGTAAAAGACTATGATCTTCCCTGCATATCTTGGTTTGGTAGACGTAATATCCTTAAATCCTATATCGTTCCGATTATCCTTTACAAGATTAGAATGTTACCGATCTATTTACCTCTCAGCTTTTTCAAAACGATTCGCACGGTCTTTGCTGCCTACGTATGGAGGCAAAGAAGACCCAGGTTAGCATATAGCCTAATGATCAAAAGGAAGTCGGAGGGGGGTATAGGTCTCCCAAATATCGTGCAGCCCAGTTGAATTACTGGATGGACCTGATGTGCCCGGCAGGAGACAAGATTCTCCCTAGCCTGGCATTGGCCCACACCTACAGTGGTTCTCAGAGGGACCTATGGTTTCCAGAGAGGAAAAGATACCTTGCAAAGGGGTTCTCTCCTCTTCTGAAAGGCCCGTGTGAAGTGTGGAATAAATTGAAGGAGACGCTGACATCAGAGCCCTCCCCGGTGGCCCCACTAAATTTAATACACAATTACCTGAAGTTACCAGAGGATCCCGCCACCACCTCGGTCTGGAAAAAATTTAACCACCTTACGGTAGGGGACCTTCAGGCGCTGGCTCACCTGCCGGACGTAGATATTCTACAAACACTCCAGTCGGATTGGTCCCCCTCCTTTTTGGTGAAAGCCATGGTAACAAAGGTTATGGAGGACTTTCTTGAGAGCTATACATCTACCAGGCCCAAAACCCCATTTGAACGAGCCTTAATCGATCCCAACCCCAGGGCAAGAAGAATCTCGCAGCTCCGTTGCCACTTTATAGTCCCGCACGCTATAACCAAACCAGCATTTCTTACTTCATGGGAAAGGGAACTGGGCATTTCGTTGTCGCCATCTGACATCAAAATAATTTTGTCCACCTCCTGCGGCCTATCTCCATGTATCCTTGCCCAAGAATCCCATTATAAATTACTCATACGCTGGTACAAAACACCACAGTGGTTGGCTGCATACAAGTTGGCGCCACATAGCAGATGTTGGAGGTGTGACGCCGAAGTGGGGTCCTACCTGCACTTATGGTGGTCCTGCAAGGGACTTGAGACCTTCTGGAGGGGAGTGAACGAGGTGCTAACACCGGAGATGGTCTTCTTGTGGAGACCCTCCCAGGCGTTTCATCCGCGGAGAGACAGACTGGTGGCCCATCTGATAGATGCGGCCAAAGCCTTGATCCCGCTGTCTTGGAAGGCTGAAGCATCCCCCCTACTTTCACACTGGAAAGAGAAGGTAGATTGGATCTACAATCTTGAAGAACTGGCGAGCTGGCAGAACACACATGACAAATTCATTATAACGTGGCATCCCTGGCGTGAGTTGAGGCTCCTAGACGTTTTCTCCCAATAGTAGGTGCAGTTACCACAAACCCCCCCCCCCCTCCTCTCCCCTTCCCCGCCCCCGTTTTCCGCTAAGTGTTGTAAAACAGGTTCATGTGGTCCTCCGGTTCCCGGGGGCCCATATGGACCACTCGGGCAGTGGGAGCGCATTGTTCTCTAGTTCCCTGACCTCTCATTATTGTCTGTATTTAATGCTGTCATTTCAGAGCCAGGGTTACTGGGGTAAAAAGACTGCTGTATTATCTTCATCCCATCTGTGTTGATGCATTCCCATACCTTGCATGTTCAAAAAATCTAATAAAAATTGATTTAACAAAAAAAATTACTAGAACGGCTGGTCTAGTGCTGCCTCACACGCTTTCTTTCTGACAACTCTCTCCTCAACTCCCCTTCAGTCCGGTTTCCACACCATAGACTCGCACAAAACTGCCCTCACAAAAGTATCAAATAACCTGATGACGGCTAAGTCGAGAAGCGACAACTCCTTATTAATCCTCCTTGACCTCTCCGCAGTGTGACACTGTTGACCATGACCTCCTTCTCACTATGCATCGCTCTATCAGCTTTAGGCCTCTTGCCCAGGACCGTTTCGGACTCCACCAGCAGAATATCGCAGTGGAATCTGGCACAACGCCCCACAAAGACCCCATACTTACCTTTCCAGATCCGCCACATGATGCGCCTGGGGCGGCGCATATTCTCTTGATACTTTCTCTGCGTTCAAAGCGGAAGTATCGCAGGATGGACGGCTTCCATTCAGTACATATCAGTTCTTACCGAAAATTCCTTTTTTCCGAGTCATCCTGACGGCAGACATGGAGGTTGCACCTTGACCTCATAGGGACAGGAAGCAAGAGACTTCAAAAGGCTCCTCCCGCCTCCCATTCACCAGTGTCTTCTAAATTACTTACATGGACATGTCGTGGTTAACCAAGGAAGATATTTATTTGCTCCGAAAAAAACAACATGGTTAGTTCCATTTGAACATAAACAAGAAGAGGGTAGCTTACCCGGACATAACACAAGATAATATGCACAAATTTTCCGCATAAAAGGAAATGTCCAACATAGGAGCCTCTGGGCTACAGATTCGTGCCTGCATAAACGTTAATATAAACGTGTGAATTTTTGGGAGGGAAATACGTGCCGTCAGGATGACTCGGAAAAAAGGAATTTTCGGTAAGAAATTCATTCCCTTTTCCCGGCGTCATCCTGACGGCAGACATGGAGTATACCAGATTAACTCTTTAGGGAGGGACCACTGCTTGCAGGACCTTTCTCCCGAAAGAGAGATCGGAGAGGTCCGCATTCAGCCTGTAATGTTTTGCGAATGTGTGCAGGTTGGACCATGTGGCTGCCTTACAGATTTGGTCCGGCGTCGCCATAGCCCTCTCTGCCCAGGAGCAGGATACTGCCCTGGTTGAATGGGCCTTGAGTCCTTCCGGGATAGTTCTGTTGCAGGACGAGTAGGCCTGCTGGATGGTGGATTTTATCCAGCGGCTAATGGATCTCCTAGAAGCCGCTCTTCCTCTGCCCGGCCCCTGGAATTGAACAAAAAGACAGTCAGCCTTCCTAAAGGATGATGTCTGCTCTAGGTAGCATAGAATGGCCCTCCTTACATCCAGGCTATGGTAGTCTCTCCCTATCGTTTTGGGGATTTTGACAGAAGGATGGGAGAATAATTTTTTGCTGTCTGTGGAATTTTGAGGCTACCTTTGGAAGAAAAAAGGGGTCTGTTTTTAGTATGACCTTATCGTCCTGGACTAATAGGTAAGGTGTTTTACAAGATAGGGCCTGGAGCTCGCTTACGCGCCTCGCTGTTGTGATAGCTACCAGGAACACAGTTTTAAACATGAGGAACCTAATTGGAATCTGATCGATAGGTTCAAAGGGGTCTTTGCAGAGGCTTTGGAGAACTAGGTTCAGGTCCCATGGGGGTACTACGGCTAACTGGCCTCATTCTGCCGCTTTCATGAACCTGCGGATCAGTTTATGATCCGCCAAAGGTTGGTCTAAAATAGCAGAGAGCGCTGATACCTGTACTTTCAGGGTTCATGGTCTCAGGTTTTTATCTAGACCCTCCTGGAGGAAGTCCAAAATCTCCGCCACCAAAGTGTCAAGATTGGAGACTTCCAGCCCCCTCCAGGAGGAGAAGTTTTTCCAGATTATTCTAAATAGCTGAGGTCACAGGTTTTCGGGACTGGCGTAGAGTCGCGATAACTCTGGAGGACAGACCTTGTCTTAGTAGCGTCTGTTCCTCAATATCCACACCGCGAGGTTCAGTCTCTCTAGGTTGAGGCAAAGAACTGGGCCCTGCATCAGAAGGTCCTTCCTGGATGGAAGGCGGATTGGCTCAGAGATGGCGAGCTTTAGCAGCACCGGAAACCATGCCCTTTTTTCCCAGTGTGGGGCGATCAGGATGTTGCTCTGCTGGACCTTCTGAAGAACTCTCGGGATCAGGGGTATGGGGGGGGGGGGGGGTGTACGCCAGACTGAAATCCCAACTCTGGGAAAAAGCGTCTAGCCCCTCGGATCTAGGGAAAAGTAGGCGGGGCATTTTGAATTTTTGCTGCTCGCAAACAGGTCCACCTGTGGACTGCCCCAGGTTTCTGTAATGAGACGAAATTCCTCTTGATTCAAGGACCATTCCCCGGGGTCTAGGCCTCCTCGACTTAGAAAGTCGGCTGTCAGGTTCTGGGATCCTTTGAGATGGACCGCCGTCAGGGATTGTACCGTGGACTCGGCCCATCGGAAGATTCGGGCTGTTAATTTCAGCAGGTGAAATAAGTGAAAAGGCGGTCACATTATCAGAGAAGATCTTAACATGTCTCTTCTTTAGGATATCCTGAGCTCTGTAAAGCGCCTCCCAGATGGCCCTAAGCTCTCTGAAATTTGAGATCTGGGGATGCAACGTCGGACCCCATTTGCCCTGGAGCAAACGCTGCCCCACTTGCGCTCCCCAGCCAGACTGGCTTGCGTCGGTGACTACGGAGATGAAGGGCTCTGCCACCCATGAGGACTCTGCTTCTAGATTGTCAGTTGACCGCCACCAGCAGGGGGACCTTGTGACCGATAATGTCACGGGCATTCTGCCGTCCAGAGAGGTTGTTGCCCCGTCCCAGTTGCCCAGGATGGCTCTCTGTAGCGTTCTTGAGTGTGCCTGGGCCCAAGGAATAATGCCGATACAGGAGGTCATGAGGCCCAGGAGCCTCATTGCGTCCCTAATTGTTGTTTGTTTCTTCTGGCCGCATTTCTGTGCTGCCAGCCTAAGATTTCCCTGCCTGGGTGGAGGCAAAGACAAGGTCTGCGACACAGTCTATCTGTACCCCCAGGAAGGTCTTTCGCGTCTCCGGGAGAAGACTAGATTTAGGGAAGTTAACTATCCACCCCAGACTTTGAAATAGGGAGAGGACTCAGCTGGTATCCTCTGAGGATCTTCGGCGAGGATGCAATTACCAGGAAATCGTCCAGGTATGGGATGATGTCTATGCCTGCCACATGGAGATGCGCCACCATCTCTGCCACTATTTTAGAGAATATCCTGGGTGCCGTTGAAATTCTGAAGGGTAGGCACTGAAATTGAAAATGGCGTACACGGCTGCCTATCCTGATGGCAAACCACAGGTACTTGGTGTTCCGGCAGGACTGGGACGTGGTAGTATGCGTCCTTTAGATCGACGGTACTCATAAAGTCCCCTCTTTCGATCAAAGTTACAGCAGACCTGACGGTTTCCATCTTAAACCTTTTGTAGGTAATAAATCTGTTCAGGCCCTTTAGATTAAGGATCATTTGAAAACTGCCGTTTGGTTTTTTGATCAGGAATAGGGGTGAGTAGAAACCCAAGCCCTGCTCTGCTACAGGGACCCGGATTACCGCCCCCATTTGTAGCAGTTTAGAAATTTCGTTTTTAAAGATATCCTGCAGGGCGGGGGATTGCGTGGGGGTGACTGAAATTATTGGGGGGCCGGGTGAAGAATTCTATTCTGTACCCTTGGGCTATGAGCTGCAGGACCCACGGGTTATCTGTAATCTCCTGACATTCCCGGGAAAAGTTCAATAGTCTGCCCCCCACCTGGTACTCTTCTACGGGGGAAGGGGTTGTTTTTGTCTTACCCCTGCCTCCTTTGGGGTAGGACCAGCGCCCCGTCTTTCCTTTGCCCCGGTATGGCTTGAAGGATGGCTGACCTTTGTGGTGAAATCCTGTTCTTGCTTGATCCGGGAAACTGTGGGTTTGTCGGTAGCTCTTTTTAGGATCTCCTCCAAGTCCGCGCCAAAGATGTGCTGGCCATGAAAGGGGATGTTACACAGCCTTCCTTTCGAGGTCGTATCTGCTTTCCACGTTTTCAGCCAGACTGCCCGCCTGGCCATATTAGACAATGCGGCGCTTCTGGATGCCAGCCTCATAGATTGGGCAGATGCGTCTGCCAGGAAGCCTGTTGCTGATCTTAGTAGAGGCATGCATTCCAGTAACGCATCTCTAGGGGCCTTCTGTTTAATCTGGTCGTCGAGTTCCCCTAACCAGAGGAACATCGACCTCGCCACAGAAGTCGCTGCAATGTTGGACTCCAGCGTATAGGCCGTTGTTTGCCAGGCCCGTTTCATCAAGGCATCAACCCTGTTGTCCATCGGGTCTTTAAGGTGAGAGGAGTCCTCGAATGGAAAGGCTGTCTTTTTGGCCATTCTGGCCACCTGTGCGTCCACCTTGGGGACCTCCTCGTAGATGCTCACGTCTTCCTCCGCAAAGAGGAGTCTCTCTTTATACTCGTGGGACAAATAGAGGTGTTTGTCCGCGCAAGCCCATTCCTCCATGACTACTTTCTTCAGGGTATCATTAACCGGAAAGACGATGCGGTTCCTTGGCCTGAGCCCGCCGAACATGTCGTCCTTTACGGACCTTGGCTCGACCACATCCTTGACCTTCATCGTATCCCTGACTGCTTTGATCAGGTCATCCAGGTCCCCAGATGAGAACTAGTACTTTTTATTCTCATCCTTGGCGTCAGGGGGACGGTCAAAGAGTTCGCCATCTGACAGGTCGCCCAGGGATTGTTCAGACTCTGAGCTCGTTAGCGGTATGTGGCTAGCCCTTTTAGCGTCCCTTCTTTCCCGCTGAGCTGGGGGAAGACTGGAAATGGATGCCCGGACCTTCTCTCTAACCAGGGATCTAATATCTTCCCTGAATGCGGCCTGTTCATACGCCAGGATCTTGGAGGTACAATCGGGGCATAGCAGCTTTTTATGCGCCTCGTCTAGTTTTGTAAGACACGTCATCCTGTTTAGACCGGGTGGATTCCCTGTCCTGCAAAATATACATGCATGCACATAAGGGAAAAAACCCCACACAATGCTAAATCCCTGAGCATAACATCCCTGCAACAAGTAACACTTACAGTTTGCAGGGCTTCCATCTCTGATTCCTTTGTAGTCATAATGCCAGATAGCGTAAACAGAACCAGGTAGACAGATAAATCCTTCTCTGAGGGTGTGCTGTCAGTGGAAGCTTGCCGGGGGTCTCCATTTTTAAATCTCCCGCTGTTCCGGGTCAGCTGATGGCGTCTGGCGTCACCGCGGCACGCCACATCATTGGCCTCGCCCCCTCGACATGCCTGGAGGAGAGAGGCATCTGAGCCTGTGGCCCGCCGCTTTCCCCGGCAGAGAAACGCTGCATAGAGCTCTGGAAGGAGGAAGGAGGGGACTCAAGGACCTCTGGTCCGCCGCTCCGACCGCTGCGGTGGTGAACCCCGGGCGGTCAGACCTGTGGTCCACCGTACTCCCAGACTGCGCTGACACCCCGCAGGGAGATGGGAAGGGAAGCAGCGCTGTGGACCGTCAATCCCTCCAGTCAGCGTGCTTGGAAGAAAGGTGAGAGGGGGGGGGGGGGGGGGGGGGGGAAGCAGCCCTGTGGACCGTCCCCCAGCTGTCATCCTGCAGCTCCCCGGAGGGAGCTCCTCTTGCATGTCCCTGTAGGGACAGGAAGCACTGGTGAATGGGAGGCGGGAGGAACCTTTTGAAGTCTCTTGCTTCCTGTCCCTACGAGGTCAAGGTGCAACCTCCATGTCTGCCGTCAGGATGACGCTGGGGAAAATAGTATACGCTGCGATTGATTACTCTTGCATATGGATAGCTAGTGTCCACACGCTGGTGTGCATGGAAGACTGAAAGTCCACTGACTTTCATCGCCTCTATTGATCGCGTAACACGCAGTGAAAAACCACCCGAGGACATTAGCGGTCAGACTTCCTGCTGGTCAGACTCCTAGCATGAGTCACCATACAGTTTAGAAGGCTATGGTTATTTCTTATTTTAAGTGCATCACTATTAACCCCTTAGTGACCGCCGATGCACCTTTTGACGGTCTGACTATGTGGACTCTATTTCACACAGCCGGCAATTGACGGCCTCACTGGGCAATAGAGCCCTGAAGTCTGCGCGGGCGACAGCTACCTGCTATCAGCTGCCGGAGGTAGCAGACAGCCTGGAACTGTCATTGGTGGCAGTGGGGAGCGACCCCTAGTCACCGATATCCAATAGATAATGGCGATCACATACAAGTCTAAAAAAGTTAAATAAAGTTAACATTTCAGCTCCCCTCACGGATCAGATCCACGAGCGGAGCTGAAACTACTCCCCTCTACAAAAGCCGCAAATTGTCGGGATAATTTAACCCCTTCCCGCTCTACCGGTACGTCATGGCAGACTGGTACTTCGCGCAAAATGACGTACCGGTACGTCAGTCATCGGGATAGCGCGAGATCATGACTGTCCCGCATCGGAGATGTGCCCCCCGCTGTTAACCCCTTCCCTGCCGCGATCTAAGTAGATCGCGGCAGGGAAAGAGTTCACAGAGGGAGCGTGCTCCCTCTGTCTCCGGGTGGCTCTCGCGATGTCATCGCGAGAGCCCGGCCTGTCACCATGGCAACAGGACGCCAGATACTGGCGTCCTGTATTGCCTATGCCTATGATCGCTGTACAAGCGATAAGGCATGGCAGAGCAGTAGCTCTGCCATGCCTTACGACAGCGATCAGAGGCACAGTGCTGCAAGTCCCTCAGGGACTCAAATAGTGTAAAAAAAAAGAAAAGAAAAATGTAAAAAAAATATTAGCATAAAAAAAAAGGTAAAAAAAATTAAAACCCCACATATTGGGTATTGATGCGTTCGTAACGACTTGTACAAAAAGTTGAACATGCTTTTATTTTGTACGGCAAAAAGCGTAAAAAAAAAAAAAAAAAAAGCTAAAAAAACAGGCAAAATGCTAATTTTTAGCATTTTGCCTCGCAAAAAATGCAATAAAAGTGATAAAAAAGCCTTACATTCCCCAAAATGGTACCAACAAAAACTACAGCTCGTCCCGCAAAAAATAAGCCCTTATAGAGCTCCGTACATAGAAAAATAAAAAAAAGTTACAGGACTTTGAATGCAGCTATAGAGAACATAGTATGTAAGGCTGAATGAAGACAATGTCCATCTAGTCCAGCCTGTCTATCCTCCTGTGTTGATCCAGAGGAAGGCAAAAAACCGCAAGGCCAGAAGCCAATTAGCCCTTTTGGGGAAAAAATTCCTTCCCGGCTCCCTAATGGCAATCAGACTGTTCCCTGGATCAACCCCTAATAGTTCCTACCTGCCTGTAAACCCGGATTGACACTTAACCTAATATTTATATCCTGTAATATCCTTCTCCAGAAAGACATCAAGTCCCCTTTTAAACTCCTCTATGGATTTTGCCATCACCACTTCCTCCGGTAGAGAGTTCCACAGTCTAACCGCTCTTACAGTAAAGAATCCCCTTCTATGTTGGTGATGAAACCTACTTTCCTCCAATCGTAGCGGGTGTCCTCTTGTTACCGTCGTGGTCCTTGGTGTAAACAGATCGCGGGAGAGATCCATATGTTGTCCCCTCATGTACTTATACATGGTTATCTGGTCGCCTCTTAACCTTTTTTCAAGAGTAAATAGTCCCAATTTGGATAGCCGCTCTGGGTATTCCAGTCCCGTCATTCCATGTATTAGTTTAGTTGCCCTTCTTTGAATCCCCTCAAGCACTGTGACATCTTTCCTGAGCACCGGTGACCAGAATTGTACGCAGTATTCCATGTGAGGCCTGACAAGTGCCTTATATAATGGAAGGATGATGTTCTCGTCCTTCGCCCCTATACCTCTTTTAATGCACCCCAAGACTTTATTTGCCTTTGCAGCAGCTGACTGGCATTGGTTACTCCAGTTTAGTCTATTATCCACTAATACCCCCAGATCCTTTTCCATATCACTTTTCCCTAGTGGTACCCCATTAAGTGAATATTGGTGACATCCGTTTCTCCTGCCCATGTGCATAGTCTTACATTTTTCAACATTGAACTTCATTTGCCCTTTTTCTGCCCAAGCCCCCATCTTATCCAGGTCCGTTTGTAGCCGCACATTGTCCTCTGTTGCATTAATTATATTGTATAATTTTGTGTCATCTGCAAATATTGATATTTTGCTGTGCAGCCCCTCTATCAGGTCATTGATAAATATGTTGAACAGAGTGGGGCCTAATACTGAACCCTGTGGCACCCCGCTAGCGACTGTGGTCCAATCAGAGTACGCACCATTTATTACCACCCTCTGCTTTCTATCATTGAGCCAATTTTTTACCCACGTACACACGTTTTCGCCCAGTCCGAGCTGCCTCATTTTGTATATTAGCCTATTATGTGGCACGGTGTCAAAGGCTTTAGAGAAGTCCAGATATACAAGATCAATAGATTCTCCCTGGTCCAGCTTAGAGCTTACTTCATCGTAGAAACTGATCAGATTTGTCTGACATGAGCGACCCCTCATGAATCCATGCTGGTGAGGAGTTATTCCCTTATTCTCCTTGAGGTACTCATCAATGTCGTCTCTCAGAATCCCCTCGAAGATTTTTCCCGTTACTGAAGTGAGACTTACTGGCCTGTAGTTTCTAGGCTCACTTTTGCTCCCTTTTTTGTAAATTGGAACCACGTTGGCAATGCGCCAATCCAATGGTACTACACCGGTCTTGATAGTGTCTAGAAATATTAGGTATAGCGGCCTAGCTATCTTGTCACTTAGTTCCCTTAGTATCCTTGGGTGTAATCCATCTGGGCCCGGCGATTTATCAATTTTAGTTTTCTTTAGACGCTTCTGCACCTCCTCCTGCGTTAGGTATGAGATGTTTTGTGATGGGTTCGTTTTATTCCCCTGCATCTCGTGTGGCATTTCCTTTTCTTTTGTGAATACACTTGAGAAGAAACTGTTTAGTAGATTTGCTTTCCCTTAGTCATCATCAATGATTTCTCCTGCATTGTTTTTTAAAGGGCCAGCGCTCTCCCTGCAAATCCTTTTGCTGTTAATGTAGTCGAAAAATAGCTTCGGGTTGTTTTTGCTTTCTTTGGCGATTAGTCTTTCCGCCTCCTCCTTGGCAATTTTGATCGTATCTTTGCATATTTTGTTTTTTTCCCTGTATGATCTTAGCGCTTCTTCACTGCCTTGTTGCTTTAGTAGTTTGAACGCTTTCTTTTTTTCGTTTATTACCCCTCTTACCGTCTTGTCGAGCCACATTGGTTTCCTTTTAGTTGAGTTTCTTTTATTTTTAAAGGGAATGAACTGCTCACATGAGGTGATTAGGATCCTTTTGAACTTTTCCCATTTGTCCTCAGTACTGATATTTTTGAGGATGTTGTCCCAATTAATGTTACCGATAGTAGTTCTAAGCTCATGAAATTTTGCTTTACTAAAGTTTAGTTTCTTTGTCACTCCCTGATAAGGCTTCCTATTGATTGATAGCTGGAAGTTGATTATATTGTGGTCACTATTCCCCAAGTGCCCCTCAACCTGCACCCCCTTTATTCGGTCCGGTTTGTTAGTTAGCACTAGGTCCAGAATGGCCCTCCCTCTTGTTGGTTCCTGCACAAGTTGGTTCAGGTAATTATCTTTAATTACTCTCAAGAATTTATCACCCCTATGAGATTTGTAGGTTTCCTTCTCCCATGTTATATCTGGATAATTAAAGTCCCCCATGATAATTACTTCGTTTCGCTTTGACACCTCTTCTATCTGCCTTAGTAGTAAGTTCTCAGTTTCTTCTGTTGCTTTTGGTGGTCGATAGAAGACCCCTATCAGGATTTTGTTATTTTTTCCTCCCTGTATTTCTACCCACAGAGATTCCACCTGTTCGTCTCCTACCCCTATATCCTCCTGTAGCCTCGGCTTCAAGTTCGATTTGACGTACAGACATACCCCTCCCCCTTTCTGGTTCCTTCGGTCTCTTCTGAAGAGATTGTACCCCTGCAAATTCGCCGCCCAATCGCACTTATCATCAAGCCATGTTTCCGTAATTCCGACTATATCATAGTTTTCATCAGTCATTCTCGCTTCAAGCTCACCCAAAAAGAAAAGGAAGATTTCCAAAAAAAAAAAAAAAGGGTTTTATTGCAAAAAAGTGTAAAAACCTAAATATAAGCATTTTGGTATCGTAACGGTACCGACCCGCAGAAAAAATTTAGTGTGTCATTTATGCTGCATGATTAACGCTGTAAAAAAAAATTAAAAATCTATGGCAGAATTGTTGCGTTTTCTCTCCCTGTTATCATAAAAAAAAAAATCATAAAAGTTTTACGATATAGTCTATGTACCCAAAAGTGGCACCGATAAAAACTACAGCTCGCCACGCAAAAAACAAGCCCTTATATGGCCACGTCGACGGAAAAAAAAAAATGTTATGGCTTTTGAAAAATGGAGATGGAAAAATACCAAAAATCGCTTGGTCCTCAATGCCAAAATAGGCCGTGTCCTTAAGGGGTTAAAATTTACCTGCTCCTGGCTACGAAACGTAGCAGAGAGCCTGGAGATTTCACGGGGGCAACGATACGCAGTATCTGGTCACGTGATTGCCGTTATGCAATGGATAATAGCGATCATGTAACCTTTTGTCACAGACCCGATCCGTATAGGGAAGGTAAAATTACTTACCTAAGGCCTCCAGCAATATCCCCTAACGGGATGTTTCCCAAGCTTCGGCAAAATGGTGAACGCAAGCGCAGAAGCTGGAGAGGGCCTATGAAATTTAAGATCTCCTTGCTCCTGTCTACTTAAAGTAGCCCAGAGAATGGAGCAGTGACCGAGGGCCGCGATGAGTGGTCACCGGTCAAATGATCAGCGTTATCCAATGGATAATGGAAATCACATAAAAGTTTTAAAAAACTAAGTTTAATCTCCCCTCATCGATGTGATCGGTGAGAGGAGATGAAACTTCTTACTGGTGGACTCTGCATTTGAACTCCGATGTGAATCCTCCACGGACCTTCTCCAGCTTCTGCGCATGCGACCTTTGGCAAAATACCGAAAACATTAGCAGAAGCTCGAGAGGGCCTGGGAAATTTAAATTCTCCTTGCTACCTGGAGAGCCTGGAGCAGTGATCAGAGGCCTTGTTGTGCGGTTCCCGGTCACATGATCACCATTATCAAATGGTATAAAAAGGTAGTGATCTACTTAGGTCGATCTCACACAGCCAGATAGGAATTGCGGACTCCGCATGCTTTTTATCCGCAGATCAATCAAATACATTGCATAATACAATTCCGCTAACATTAGTGAATCGGAATTAATTACGTAATCCACTCGCAGAAAACAAAATGCAGCATGTTCTATCCTACTGCCGATGTCTGCAACATAGAGCCAGCCAATTGTGCTCTACGGTAGCCGATATATCTGCAGCCCATATGCAACTACAATGTGTACGGGCTGCCTGTGCCCGCGTCATCGCTAAGCAAAGGCAAGAGAAATATAATCAAAGAAAAGGTGTATTGCACATGACTGTCTCTGAGTACACAGTTATGCGCAGTTCATTACGTGGCCACGGCCGAGCTCACACCTGGGATCCACTGCAGGCCTCTGCAAGCGGATTCCACATACGGCCGTGTGAGCACGGCATTACTCAGGTCACTACCTGTAATGCCTACTTAATTTGCAAAAGTCCCTGGGAGCGCTCGCCTTTCTGCAGTTCTAGGAGCAGCTTGTTGAGTGCCTTCTGTGTGAGACCGATGCATCTCAGCAAACCTTCGAAGCCTCACAGATCGGCACTTTTTACACCCCATCCCTGTCACTGAGCTCAAGAAATACCCCACCCCAAAAAGCATGGGTGGAGGAGGGATAACCGGTTTTATTGCCCCATATGCCCATCCCAACCAGGCCTCCATAATTACCCCTGTTTTCCGACATACCATGCAGTTTACATTATTACATTTATCTAAGATTTAGGGAATCTCAAAAAAGGGGGGTGGGAAGTATTTTTAAGGAATCCATTTTTTTCTGCACTATGTATACAATAGAATTTATTCAGTTGTGCCCTGAAATCCATTGGGTGTTCCTTCCATTACAGGCCTAGCCATGTATCCAGTAGGCAGATTAGGGCAACAAGAAGTATGTTTCTGAATAAACAAACGGGGGTATTCTTCTTGGGGTGCAAATCCTCATTTTCATGTGCACTATAAAAAAAAAACATTTGCAAAAATATGACATTTTATTTTTTCACCTCAGTGAATATATTAAGGGGTGTAGTCTTTAAAATTGAGTCATTTGTGGTATTCTGATACCCAAGAGACTTGGCTTTGTGTAGGAAGATAAAATGTTCCTCAAAATGTTAATTAATGTTAAATTTGTACATCACCTAAATGGTTAAAAAAACAAACAAAAAACAGGTTTTTCCAATGTGTATCCAGAACAGACAGATGAAAATATATATAATCAAAAATTTGTATAGTATGTTTGCACATAGTTGACAAATTGCAGTTGAAAATGTGAAAAAACAACATTTCCAAAATTTTCCCACTTTTAATAAATATATCAAATTCTATCAGTCTATTTTTACAATGTAAATGAAATGGTGAAAAAACAATGTCAGGATTACTTGCATATTAGAGATGAGCGAACGTACTCTGTAAGGGCGATTTCGCAATCGAGCACCGCGATTTTCGAGTACTTCACTACTCGGGTGCGCTGTGGGGCGGGGGGTTGCAGAGGGGAGTGGGGGGTAGCAGCGGGGAACAGGGGGGAGCCCTCTCCCTCTCCCCCCCACTCCCCGCTCACCCGAGTACTTTTTACCCGAGTAGTGAAGTACTCGAAAATCGCGGTGCTCGATTGCAAAATCGCCCTTACAGAGTACGTTCGCTCATCTCTATTGCATACGCAAAACCTTTACGTTGTTAAAGTGACATGTCAGATTTCCAAAATTTGGCCTGGTCATTAAGGTGCTAACAGGCCTGGTCACTAAGGGGTTAACTTAAAAAGTCTTAGTTTTCCCCATAAACTGCACCACACCTATCCACGGGCTGGGTCTATTACTGCAGCTCCCTGTCATTCACTTGAACAAAAATGATATGAAAAAACAGTCTTCCCCCTTACAGACATTCTTGTCCACCTGATGGAGAATGGGGCTGGTTTGGTTGGGACCGTGGAGACCTGGGTGCAGTGCATGGAGGAAGCTGATTTAATCCTACAGATGTATGCTGTTTGTTAGAAGAAATGTTTGTCCTTTATTTTCCGTGCCTTTATATAATGTAAATTGGAAATTATTATGAAAAATCCTAATAAAAGTAGATTTAAAAAAAAAAAAAAAAAAAAAAAAAAAGGTGTGGCACTGCTACTGGAAAATAAAGGATCCTTTCTTTCCTAATACTGTACAATACCTTTAAAAAGCAGGCAATCTGTCCAGTTAGAAGAATTTACTTAAAATTAAAATACACACACTTACCTTTATAGAAAACTCCCCATACTCCTTTCTTCTCAGACAAAAGCCAACAACGTAAACGTGGAACCTTCCTGAAATAAGCGCAGGTACATATAAAAAGCAGAGCAAAGACCAGAAGTCCATCCAAGGTGTAGGCTAAGAGATAGAAGAAAAATAAATCAATGAAAGTTCTAAAACCAAATGTTACAATCCTTACATTTACACAGTTAAGGCTTATTCAGATGACCGTATAACGTCTGGGTTCTTACGCCCGGCCGATATACGGTTTCCCTCTGTGCAGGGGGAGGAGGCTGGAAGAGCCGGGAGCGGTGCACTGAGCTCCCGCCCCTGCCACTATTTGCAATGGGAGGGGGCAGAGCTAAGTTCTGAGACTTAGCTTCGCCCCATCCCACTCCCTTCCATTGCAAATAGTGCTGAGGGCGGAGAGGGGGCGGGAGCTCACTGCACTGCTCCCGGCTCTTCTAGCTTCGAGCCTCCCCTCTCAACCCTCTCCCCCACCACCACCACCACCTGCACAGAGGGACACAGTATATCGGACAGGTGTAAATATCCAGCCGATATACAGTCGTCTGAATAAGCCCTTAAGCTCCACTCAAACACCACTTTAACCCCTTCATGCCCTAGGGTAGTAATGGTGGGACTGGCAGACATGGGAGGTGCCAGCTGTCTGACAGCTGACACCCACGATCAGTGAGAATGACGATTATGGCGGTTAATCCTTTAACTGCCACTGTCAATGCCATTCTAACTGCTGAAATCAGCTGCTGGTATGCAGCCTACTTAAAGTCAAAATCCGCACCTAAGGTGTGTATTTTGATTGTTTCACTTTACCACAGAAAATCTGCAGTATTTCCACTACATGTGAACATACCCTTCCGGGGGTGCAACAACGGGCTCATCAAGAGAAAAGAGGCATGCCTAATTCAGCATTTCATGAATCAGCCTGCCAGTAATATGGTGGTCACAGGTTTCCTTTGAATAACTTATTCAACACAATCAAAAGCTAATTTTAGCATAGAAATAAACTTAGAAGACAGAACGCTTCTGGTCTTAGCCCAGGTAAAGCAATCGGTGGCAACTACATATACGAGGGGATGCTGATAAGTCTTTGGCTTTGTATTCTTTTTGTTTCTATGGTAATGAATGTTACATCACATGAAAGCCTTGTGTTTAATATAGGTTTTCAAAGTTTTGTGTTTGTAGCTTATGGCAACAGTGATCTAGGCACACGGGAAAACAAAATGGCGGAGTCTAAGGCGAAATTTACAGCAAACGAGAGCAGAGGAGTGATAAAATTCTTGTTTCTGCAAGAAAAGTCTGCAAAGGATATTCATGGTGATATGTCGCAGACATTGGGGGATCAATGCCCTTCATATTCTGCAGTTAAGAACTGGCTTGCCGAATTTAAATCGGGCCACTTCAGCACCAATAATGAGGAACATCCTGGACAACCGAGAGAGGTTGTTGTTCCGAAGATCGTCGATGCTGTGCACAACCTCATACTGGAGAATCAGCGAATTTCAGCTAAAGGAATAGCAGACATCATGGGGATTTCTCGTGAACGTGTTTGTGTCATTATCCATGAACATTTGAACATGAAGAAGCTATCTGCAAAGTGGGTCCCCAAATGTTTGACAATAGATCAGAAAAGCATGCGAGTGAAAACTTCCCAGTCCATTTGTCAGCGTTTCTGGACTGATAAGAACTTCCTGGATTGACTGGTCACTATGGATGAGGCCTGGATTTATTTGTATGACCCTGAAACCAAGGAGCAGTCAAAAGAGTGGAGGCACAGTGGTTATCCTCGCCCAAAGAAGTTCAGGGTGCAAAAATCAGCCACTAAGGTGATGGCGTCTGCGTTCTAGGATAAGGAGGGGGTGTTGCTAGTGGACTACCTTCAAAATGGTTCCACCATCAATGGAAGGTATTACATTGAACATTTGAACCAATTGAAGGCAGCTCTGAAGGCCAAAAGGCGCGGCAAGCTGTCCAAAGGAATCTTGTTCCTGCAAGACAACGCCTCCGCTCACATTGCACAAGCGACCACGGCAAAACTAGTGGAGCTAGGCTTCCAGCTGGTTGACCAACCACCTTATTCACCAGATCTAGCTCCCTCCGAGTATCATCTGTTTCCAAACCTGAAGAAACAGCTCAAGGGTACCAAATTTCACACCATTTCTGATGCCATGGCTGCTACGGATGACTGGTTTGAGGCAAAACAGAAATCTTTTTTGCAAGGCTTACAGAACTTGGAATACTGATGTAAGAAGTGTGTTGACATCAGTGGAGAGTATGAGGAATAAATGTAAAGTTTCATCTTCCTATCTCATTTCTTTCTAGGTAAAGCCAAAGACTTATCAGCGCCCCCTCACACAGGCAGACAGACCATGATTGATTAAAGGACTACAGAGCTGTCTTATTATATTGCCGATATATTTATGCCCAATTAACTGCCTGTGAGCCTGATGCACTTGCATAGAAAAAGGTTTTTAGACTTTTAAAATACAGGAGAAAAAAAAATAAAAAAAACCCCAAAAAATTATTTCCCTAAATATCAAGTAACAAAAACATAGTAGTAAAAATAGGTTGCGTACATTTCTCCTAAAGTTAAAATGAATACAAAGGAAACACTGATGTATTTCTATCGCAGAGATATCATTAGAAAGTAAAGGGAACCGGTCATCTATAAGCACCACAAACTAAAGTTATGGCGTTTATAGTTTAGGCGATGTGGGGTCGAGGGAGCAGGGTCTCTCATACTCACAGGGTCCCCCAGCAGTCAGCGTATGCACTGCCAGCGGGACTCTTTAGACTAAGCATGCGCACAACTTTCTGAAACAATTCCCGCTGGTGGTGCACTGACTTTGCTGGGGTGGTGGGACACCACAGGAACAGGGCGAAGATGAGAGACAGCTCCTTGGACTCTACATCACCTGTACTGTAAGCACCATAACCTAGTCTACAATGCTTATAGTGGGTGGCACGCCTGGAAATTTTCCAGGACTAGCTCCACTGCTCATAGTGATATAGCCTGGAAGATTTCCAGGCTATGTTTCACTATGGGACCATAAACTGTGGCATTGTGTTCTGCACTCACTGCCAGCAGTCCCACAGAGAACCAGTGCAGAACTTAAAAAAAAAAAAAAGAAGCGGGAAGATATAACCGATCTGCTGGCAACTTGCGGCTTCTTTTTTTTTTAACTCTTGCACTGTTTACACAATGCCACGGAGATCATTCGTCAGAAGCCAGCCGATGGTTCCCGTGGCAGGGAGAGTCTGTCAGATGATGAATGCGAACCAGCTCTCTGCTGTTTAACCCTTTATATGCCACAGTCTGTGCGACCACAGCATGTAAAGGACTGTCACCATCGGACCCCCCGCAATGTGATTAGGGGGTCCTGATGGGTCTCTGTGGCACCCAGAGGCTTGAATATAGCCTCCAGGTCTGCCAGCTGAATTAGGCTATGATGCTCAAAATCATAGCCTGTCTAATACCCTGCTATGCCTCAGCATAGCAGAGTATTAGAAGAATAAAAAAAAGTATTGATGTAAATCCCCTAGCGGGACAAAAAAAATTTTAAAGTAAATTTTCTGTCAACATAGTTGTGTGAGCTCATTTTGTGCGGTACGTCCCGTTTCCATTGGTACCATTTTTGAATACATACACTTTTTGATCACTTGTTATTAAATTCTTTCTTAGAGACCGGGTGACTAAAAAAAGTGCATTTCTGGGGGTCATTTATTTATTTTTTGGACGACGTTACTTTGATAGATCAGACTTTTACAGACGCAGTGATACCAAATACGTATTTTTGCTTATCATTTCGATTATTTTATGGTAATTATGGCAAAAGGTTTTTTTTTAACTTATTACTTTAATTTTAAATAATTAGTAAAACTTTATTGTTTTTATTATTACTTTTTCTTTTAGTCCCCGGGGGAAAAAACAACTAGCGATGCTTTGATAGCTCCTGCAGTATGATGTAATACTATAGCATTACATCATACTGCATTCTGACAGGCAATCTATCAAGCCACTCCACGGGGATGGCTTTATAGGCATACTGCCAAGACAGTCCTGGAGCCTTTCAGAAGGCCCCAGGCTGCCCTGGAACCAACATAGCTCTTCCTATCTCACTGTACATCTTTTGGGGGGATTTAAATGACGCTGTCAGAATTGACAGCCGCATTTAAAGGGTTAACAGCCCAATCGGCCGCGTGGCATGTCGGGACTGTTGTCCGCGGGTGTCGGCTGTTGTCAGCTGTTTCTTACAGCTGACACCCATGAAGTATGGAAGGAGATAGCAACGTTCTCTCCCTTTATACACGTCCTGCAATGGCAAGATGTAAAAACACTATAGGGCTGTCACTAAGGGGCTAAAATATCACATTTATCCTGCTGTATAGTGGAAGCCAACAGAGAAAAATGCACAACGCCAGAATTGAGCTTCTTATGGTCACTTTGTTTAGAAAAAGGAAATTGAATAAAAAGCGATCAAAAATTTATACATACTTCAAAACTTTATGAAAACTACGTCTTCCCACAAAAAAAAAACGAGGCCTCACCGAGATGCATTGATCGAAAAATATAACAGTTATGTGGTCACCTCACCTCCAGCTGGCTGACTCCTCTGCTTCCTGTGATGTTACGTACATTCACAGGCATTCTTCTTCCTGCCCGGCAATGTACGCTACATCACTAGTTCACAGCCAAGCGGCGAGTGCCGAGCTATTGCAGAGATTGCTAATGCCAGCTGTCTCTGCAATAAATCAGCATTCCTCCCTAGCCAGTGAAGGCTACAGCATAGGGAGGTGACATTCACTGATCTGCAGGAAGAAGAATGTGAGGAATGTTGGTTTCTAGAGATGAGCGAACGTACTTGTCCGAGCTTGATACTCGTTCGAATATTATCGTTTTCGAGATGCTCGTTACTCGAGACGAACACCACGCGATGTTCGAGTTACTTTCACTTTCATCTCTGAGACGTTAGCGCGTTTCTGGCCAATAGAAAGACAGGGAAGGCATTACAACTTCCCCCTGTGACGTTCAAGCCCTATACCACCCCCCTGCAGTAGATGGCTGGCGAGATCAGGTGTCACCCGAGTATATAAATCGGCCCCTCCCGCGGCTCGCCACAGATGCATTCTGACATTGTTCAGGGAAAGTGCTGTCTTGCTGGAGTTGCTATAGGGAGAGTGTTAGGAGTTATTTTAGGCTTCAAGAACCCCGACGGTCCTTCTTAGGGCCACATCTGACCGTGTGCAGTACTGTTGAGGCTGCTTTTTGCAGTGTTGCACATTTTTTTTTTGTATATCGGCCGTGCAGAGCATTGCGTCCTCAGTCTGCAGTAATTTTACATAGTCCAGGGCCAGTAGTGGTGAGGCAGGGACAGTGAAAGACATATACTGTGTATATAGGCCGTGGGCTTTTCAAAAAAAATTTGGGAAAAACACATTCTATTTGGGCTGCCTGTGACCGTCCTGAGTGTACTGCGTCTCTGCTGGGGGTAGTAGTCCTAATTAATACGCAGCCAGCTAAGTGTTACAGCAGGCCTGCGCAAAATTCTTTCCTGGCTCTGCGTTGCCCGTCACATCACCGCTGTCATCCTGTCCAGAGGGAAACAGTCTGCAGTAATTTTATATAGTCCAGGGCCAGTAGTGGTGAGCCAGGGACAGTGAAAGAGATATACTGTGTATATAGGCAGTGGGCTTTTCCAAAAAAAATTTGGGAAAAAACATTCTATTTGGGCTGCCTGTGACCGTCCTCAGTGTACTGCGTCTCTGCTGGGGGTAGTGGTCCTAATTAATATGCAGCCAGCTAAGTGTTACAGCAGGCTTGCGCAAAATTATTTCCTGGCTCTGCTGGGCGTTCCGTAAGCGAAGTCAGCCTCCAACCACAGGCCAATAAGCGGCACATTTAATTACAGCGTTCTGTTTCTGCTCTGCGCACGCACACACACGCACGCGGTTTGTCTGCGCGAAATCAAGCACAGAAAACAAACCGCGGCATGCTCCATTTCTGTGCGGGGCTCGCTTGGAAAACCCCCACACAGAAATGTCACTCCCCGGCTGCCAGCTCCGGTCTGCACATGCGCCGGCTGCCCGGCAGTCGGCACATTTAGGAGACGGAGCCACGGGAGCGGGTGAAGTGGCCTAAGCCACTTAAAGTAGGATTCCTACGCTGTTCATGTACAAGAGGAGTGAGGCAGACTGAGCAAGTGTGACCACTGAGCATGTGAGGCACTCACTAAGCGGCATCATATTTAACAGCAAATATCTAAACACAAAGGACATCTTTAACCACTTTCTGCACTCAGCATTGCTCACATCAAGGACTAGCGATTTCCGTTTCACTTGGACAGCAGGAACACTGCACCCCCTAGCTGAACTGAATGGATCATTTCCATCTGTCCAGTATTTTACAGGACAAAACATCATGGAACGCCTTAAAGGGATTGTGCAGGGAGATTTTCAGTAACTGGTTTAGTTTACAGTAGAAGCATAAAAAAAAGATGTAATCTCCTTTCCCGCAGATTTAGTTCTACCGCTGCCCAGTCCCCACTAGTGCAGAGAGCCAACACAAGACCTGAGTGACCTCTGATCCCAACCAGCAACCCCCAAGAGTTCTTGATCAAAAGTAACGTGGCACTGCGGTAGTGTGCTACAGGGACAATAAACCAGCATGCTTAACCGTGCTTCTCTGTGGTTTTGCAGCGGTTACTGATGTAGTGGCCTGGAAATAGGCACTACATAGCACTGTTTAGTAATGGGAACCGGTAATAGAATAACTGGCCTAGGGATTTAACCCCTTAAGGACACGGCCTATTTTGGCGTTGAGGACCAAGCGATTTTTGGTATTTTTCCATCTCCATTTTTCAAAAGCCATAACTTTTATTTTTCTGTCGATGTGGCCGTATAAGGGCTTGTTTTTTTGCGTGGCGAACTGTAGTTTTTAATCGGTGCCACTTTTGGGTACATAGACTATATCGTAAAACTTATTTTTTTTTTTTTATAACAGGGAGAGAAAACGCATCAATTCTGCCATAGATTTTTTTTTTTTTTACAGCGTTAATCATGCAGCATAAATGACACACTAAATTTTTTCTGCGGGTCGGTACGGTTACAACGATACCAAAATTCTTATATTTGTTAGGTTTTTACACTTTTTTGCAATAAAACCCCTTTTTTTGGAAATCTTTTTTCCTCTATAGCTGCATTCAAAGTCCTGTAACTTTTGAATTTTTTTATGTACGGAGCTCTGTAAGGGCTTATTTTTTGCGAGACGAGCTGTAGTTTTTACTGGTACCATTTTGGGGAATGCACGGCTTTTTTGATCACTTTTATTGTAATTTTTGGGAGGCATTTTGCCAGTTTTTTAGCGGGCTTTTTTACGCTTTTTGCCGTACAAAATAAAAAGAGTGTTCAACTTTTTGTACACGTCGTTACGGACGCGTCAATACCAAATATGTGGGGTTTTAATTTTTCCCCTTTTATGCTAATATTTAAAAAAAGCACAAAGGTTTTTTTTTTTTTTTACATACACACACACAATTTGAGTCCCTCCGAGGGACTTGCAGCACTGTACCCATGATCGCTGTGATAAGGCATGGCAGAACTACTTCCCTGCCATGCCTTATCACTTATACAGCGATCATAGGCATTGGCAACACAGGACGCCAGTGTCTGGGTCCTGTTGCCATAGCGACAGGCAGGGCCCTCGCGATAACATCGCTAGAGCCGGCCAGAGACAGAGGCAGCGCGCTCCCTCTGTGAACTCTTTCCCTGCCGCGATCTACTTAGATCTCGGCAGGGAAGGGGTTAACAGCGGGGGGGTGGGGGAGGGGCAGCGCATCTCCGATGCCCGCCCCCGCTCTTGCAGTGGGAGGCCGGCTATGACTGACAGCCGACTCCCGCTGCGGGATAGCGCGAGATCATGACTGACCTCGCGCTATCACGATGACGTACCGCTATGTCATGTTGCAGGAAGTACCAGGCTCCCATGATGTACCGGTACTTTTAGCTTTAATGCCATTGTAGTAATATGAATGAACATGTGAGTTGGTGGAAATGCATCATGTACAGGAGAGCTCAACCGTTGTGATTGGGACGCCAGGAGCAGCGACACGAGACGGAGGTACGAGCGGGGAGCTGAAGGGGACAGTGGAGCAGCTCAGCAGCCGAAGCAGGCGCGGGGGCAGCCGAAGCAGGCGCGGGGGCAGCCGAAGCAGGCGCGGGGGCAGCCGAAGCAGGCGCGGGGGCAGCCGAAGCAGGCGCGGGGGCAGCCGAAGCAGGCGCGGGGGCAGCCGAAGCAGGTGCGGGGGCAGGAGTGACCAGTGAGACCGGAGCGCAGCAGCCGGCGCCAAGAGGCCACCAGGAGTTCAGCGGAGCAGCTGAGACAGGAGGGCAGAGTGAGCGGCCGCCGGGACAGCGGGTGACGTCACCAGGAGGAGCGGAGGAGCTGATAAGTATCTTCTGTGTGTGTTTGTGAGCTAAGTGTGTGTCTTCTGTGTATCTGGTTAGTGGTGTCGTGTGTGTGTGTGTGTGTGTGTGTGTGTGTGTGTGTGTGTGTGTGTGTGTGTGTGTGTGTCTGGGGGTCTAAGTGTTTGTGAGGGGGGAATAAAAAAAAAAAAATTTTTGACTGGTTGCGCATAAGTGTCAGCGGGTAAGAGGTTGCGCGAGAGCGGCAGCGTGTGAGGGGTTGCGGCAGCGGGTGAGGGGTTGCGGCAGCGGGTGAGGGGAGTGTGAACAAGTCTATCTTCACTACTTCCACAAGTAAATTGTAGATCCCCATTAGGATGAGCTCCTGAGATCCCCATTAGGATTGCCTGGCAATGTCATCCAGTGTGCTACTTGTGCAATGTATGCGGTCCTTGATCAGCCGATCGAGGGTGCATACTGTTGTGCAAGATGCGTGCACGTCGAACATTTAGAAGCCCAAATTCTGGATCTAAATGGGCAATTGGCAACACTGAGAGCCATTGACATCATGGAAAGGAGTTTCGTGCTCACTGAGCAGACACTCGCTGGGGTAGAGGCGGGGGCGGATGGTAGTACGGAAGAGCAGGGGGAGCAGGCAGTCAGCTGGGTGTCAGATAGAAGGAGGCGTAGAGGGAATAGATCCAGGGAGGCTGGTCCTGAACTGGCACAACCCAACATGTCTGCAACGTTGGCAGATGAGGGCGATGCCATTACAGAGCCAGCACCACTGCAGCACGACACGCCCTCTGAACGCCAGGGGGATGACTGCTCCAGTGAGACTGGGACGGGGAGCGCAGGGCAGGCTAGACAGGTTCTAGTGGTGGGGGACTCAATTATTAGGGGGACAGAGAGGGCAATCTGCCATAAAGACCGGGATCGTCGAACGGTGTGTTGTCTTCCTGGCGCTCGAGTTCGACACATCGCGGATCGGATTGACAGATTACTGGGAGGGGCTGGTGAGGATCCAGCAGTCATGGTGCACGTTGGCACCAATGAACAAGAGGTCAATGGAGGGCCCTCAAAAATGATTTCAGGGACTTAGGGTCCAAGCTCAGGGCAAGGACCTCCAGGGTAATTTTCTCGGAAATACTACCTGTCCCTAAAGCCACACTAGAAAGGCAGCAGGATCTTAGGGAGGTAAACAAGTGGCTCCGGAGTTGGTGTAAGAAGGAGGGATTTGGGTTCCTGGAGAACTGGGCTGACTTTGCGGTCGGCTACAGGCTCTACCGTAGGGACAGGCTGCATCTTAATGGGGAGGGTGCAGCTGTGCTGGGGGAAAAGATGGCTAGAAGGCTGGAGGAGTGTTTAAACTAGGGACTGGGGGGGGGGGGGGGGAGGGTAAAATGAGAAATAGTGGGGTAGCCAGTGTAATTAGCGATCTGGGTCCAAGCAAAGGGAATGGGGGACGAGCAGGGGGTGGGGTTAGTACAGTTAGAACTGATAGATCAGCCATAAGTACGAATAGCAACAAAACAAATTTAAAAAACAAAAAAAATGATAAATTGTATGACCACGAATGCACGAAGTCTGATCGGTAAAGTGGGTGAGCTTGAAGCGAGAATGACTGATGAAAGCTATGATATAGTCGGAATTACTGAAACATGGCTTGATGATAAGTGCGACTGGGCGGTGAATTTGCAGGGGTACAATCTCTTCAGAAGAGACCGAAGGAACCAGAAAGGGGGAGGGGTATGTCTGTACGTCAAATCGAACTTGAAGCCGAGGCTACGGGAGGATATAGGGGTAGGAGACGAACAGGTGGAATCTCTGTGGGTAGAAATACAGGGAGGAAAAAATAACAAAATCCTGATAGGGGTCTTCTATCGACCACCAAAAGCAACAGAAGAAACTGAGAACTTACTACTAAGGCAGATAGAAGAGGTGTCAAAACGAAACGAAGTAATTATCATGGGGGACTTTAATTACCCAGATATAACATGGGAGAACGAAACCTGCAAATCTCACAGGGGTGATAAGTTCTTGAGAGTAATTAAAGACAATTACCTGAACCAACTTGTGCAGGAACCAACAAGAGGGAGGGCCATTCTGGACCTAGTACTAACCAACAAACCGGAACGTATAAAGGGGGTGCAGGTTGAGGGGCACTTGGGGAACAGCGACCACAATATAATCAACTTCCAGCTGTCAAATCAATAGGAAGCCTTATCAGGGAGAGACAAAGAAACTAAACTTTAGTAAAGCAAAATTTGATGAGCTTAGAACTACTATCGGTAACATTAATTGGGACAACATCCTCAAAAATATCAGTACAGAGGAAAAATGGTAAAAGTTCAAAAGGATCCTAATCGCCTCATGTGAGCAGTTCATTCCCTTTAAAAATAAAAGAAACTCAGCTAAAAGGAAACCAATGTGGCTCGACAAGACGGTACGAGGGGCAATAAACGAAAAGAAGAAAGAGTTCAAACTACTAAAGCAACAAGGCAGCGAAGAAGCGCTAAAATCATACAGGGAAAAAAACAAAATATGCAAAGATACGATCAAAACTGCCAAGGAGGAAGCAGAAAGACGGATCGCAAAAGAGCAGAAACAACCCGAAGCTATTTTTCAACTACATAAACAGCAAAAGGATTTGCAGGGAGAGCGCTGGCCCTTTAAAAAACAATGCAGGAGAAATCATTGATGATGACGAAGGGAAAGCAAATCTACTAAACAGTTTCTTCTCAAGTGTATTCACAAAAGAAAAAGGAAATGCCACACGAGATGCAGGGGAATAAAACGAACCCCTCACAAAATATCTCATACCTAACACAGGAGGAGGTGCGGAAGCGTCTAAAGAAAACTAAAATTGATAAATCGCGGGGCCCAGATGGATTACACCCAAGGATACTAAAGGAACTAAGTGACGAGATAGCTAGGCCGCTATACCTAATATTTCTAGACACTATCAAGACCGGAGTAGTACCATTGGACTGGCGCATTGCCAACGTGGTTCCAATTTACAAAAAAGGGAGCAAAAGTGAGCCTGGTAACTACAGGCCAGTAAGTCTCACTTCAGTAACGGGAAAAATTTTCGAGGGGATTCTGAGAGCCGCCATCAATGAGTACCTCAAGGAGATTAAGGGAATAACTCCTCACCAGCATGGATTCATGAAGGGTCGCTCATGTCAGACAAATCTGATCAGTTTCTACGATGAAGTAAGCTCTAAGCTGGACCAGGGAGAATCTATTGATCTTGTATATCTGGACTTCTCTAAAGCCTTTGACACCGTGCCACATAATAGGCTAATGTACAAAATGAGGCAGCTCGGACTGGGCGAAAACGTGTGTAAGTGGGTAAAAAATTGGCTCAACGATAGAAAGCAGAGGGTGGTAATAAAGGGTTCGTACTCTGATTGGACCACAGTCGCTAGCGGGGTGCCACGGGGTTCAGTATTAGGCCCCACTCTGTTCAACATATTTATCAATGACCTGATAGAGGGGCTGCACAGCAAAATATCAATATTTGCAGATGACACAAAATTATACAATATAATTAATGCAACGGAGGACAATGTACGGCTACAAACGGACCTGGATAAGCTGGGGGCTTGGGCAGAAAAATGGCAAATGAAGTTCAATGTTGAAAAATGTAAGACTATGCACATGGGCAGGAGAAACGGTGTCACAAATATTCACTTACTGGGGTACCACTAGGGAAAAGTGATATGGAAAAGGATCTGGGGGTATTAGTGGATAATAGACTAAACTGGAGTAACCAATGCCAGTCAGCTGCTGCAAAGGCAAATAAAGTCTTGGGGTGCATTAAAAGAGGTATAGGGGCGAAGGACGAGAACATTATCCTTCCATTATATAAGGCACTTGTCAGACCTCACATGGAATACTGCGTACAATTCTGGACACCGGTGCTCAGGAAAGATGTCACAGTGCTTGAGGGGGTTCAAAGAAGGGCAACTAAACTAATACATGGAATGACGGGACTGGAGTACCCAGAGAGGCTATCCAAATAGGAGAAGGTTAAGAGGCGACCAAATAACCATGTATAAGT
Source organism: Eleutherodactylus coqui (assembly GCF_035609145.1). NCBI lineage: Eukaryota > Metazoa > Chordata > Amphibia > Anura > Eleutherodactylidae > Eleutherodactylus > Eleutherodactylus coqui. Next base: position 157,723,545 of record NC_089840.1, read on the forward strand.
ACATGAGGGGACAACACATGGATCTCTCCCGCGATCTGTTTACACCCAGGACCACGACGGTAACAAGAGGACATCCGCTACGATTAGAGGAAAGTAGGTTTCATCACCAACATAGAAGGGGATTCTTTACTGTAAGAGCGGTTAGACTGTGGAACTCTCTACCGGAGGAAGTGGTGATGGCAAAATCCATAGAGGAGTTTAAAAGGGGACTTGATGTCTTTCTGGAGAAGGATATTACAGGATATAAATATTAGGTTAAGTGTCAATCCGGGTTTACAGGCAGGTAGGAACTATTAGGGGTTGATCCAGGGAACAGTCTGATTGCCATTAGGGAGTCGGGAAGGAATTTTTCCCCCAAAAGGGCTAATTGGCTTCTGGCCTTGGGGTTTTTTGCCTTCCTCTGGATCAACACAGTAGGATAGACAGGCTGGACTAGATGGACAATGTCTTCATTCGGCCTTACATACTATGTTACTTGGAGTGGGAAGGGGTTAAGTCAGTTTACACAAGGGATTCAGGTAACCTAGCAACCAGTTAGAAAGAAATGCATAGAGACTCAGGTGAGGCAGGGAGAAACCAGATAGATTGTGATTGGCTGCAGACAAACTGGTCAGGTGACAGACGATAAATAGCCGGACCATGGTCGCAGGTGCCACAGACTGAGACGCAGCAGGCAAAGTAAATGCCAGAGAGAGAAGGCAGAATAAGTTTAAGAAATAAGTAAAGAGTAGTGAGAAGAGAGGCACCAGGCAGAGAGAGAGAGCACCAGAAAAAAAGAAGCACCCGACAGGAGAAAAGAATGTGCCAGGCAGGAGAGAGAAGCAAAAAGAGACAGAGAAACAAAAAAAAGAGAAATTTGAGAAACAGCTTTAATAGTGAATAAAAAAAATAAAATAAAAAGATGTTAATATAAAGAGATAGAGATAAATAAATATAAGTACAAAGAAGGATAGAGAGAAGAAATCCAGAGTAAGCTCCCAGTGTATAAATGAGTTAACGTAGACACGGGTGTCTACATTGTTGCAATTTGTTTATCAGTTATTTTGCACTGAATGTAATGAAGAAAACCGCCTCATTTACCGGAAGTGATGATCGCTAGCAAAAAAAAAACCTCTCTAAAAAGCGAGCGTTTGAGCGATAATCGTATCTAAAAGCGCGGCCATCATGCACTTTTCGTGCACTGCTAGCTGATTGTTAAATTCTGGTCAACCTAAAAATCGTTGTGCGGTCTTATGAGGACCGCGCGTCGAGTTCTCCGTGAGTAGTGCTGATAGCATTGTTTGCCATCGGAGAACAAAGGAGCTGAATGGAGATAAGAGCCCTCCGGCTATTAACTGTATTCAGCTAAAAGCTTCATTTGCACGCTAATAAGCTATTAAGTAGTGGAGTAGCTACTTAATAGTTTATGCAAAATGATTGCTCAAAGTTGTCACTCAAACTGCCTTTATTTATTAAAACAATTTAAGTAAAATATCTGGCTCTGTGTATTATTCCACGCCTCACCACTCTCAACTACAAATTGTGCCCAAGGGCACTGGCGTCCAAACAAAACAGATCACAATTAAACGCCAGCCACAAATAATAAAATTAGCGCTCACCATAGCGATTTGCGGCGGCACTACACATCACAGGGGCACACCAAAGAAAAATATATATACACACACACACACACACACACACACACACACACACACACACACACACACACACACGTATATATATCTACATATACACACAAACACACACAGTATTATTGCATCTTGACGCCAACTTACCAACACCACGTGGGAGCACAGTGCCAGAGAGCCTACAGCAGAAGCGTGGGGCACAGCGCGGGAACGAAATACAGGAGCTGAGAGCAGAGGGCCGGGGAGCACAGTTAATGGCTTGGGAGCTGAGACGACAGAGTTATACTGGCGTGGCAGGACCTGCAGCCAACCCATCTTTTCAAGCCAATCAGATACAGGGGGCGTCACCCCCATCACCCTTGTCTCTACCTGGTTCCTGGTGGCGTCAAGATACAATACCACCCATTGACACTTGCATTTTTATATACAATGCAAACAAATCTATTTATATACCAGACAGAACAATCTGTATATTTACCTTCCCCCAATGTGGTTCCAATGGCGGGTATACCGGCTGCTCTCAGTAGCTTCAGCAATAACAGTCCTTTATGGGGCCCTCCTGCATACATGGGCCCCTGATGTCTCCCCAGATCTGCTGCCATGAACAGAGGGAGGGCCGTTGAGAGAGCGGACCAGGCTCTCACCCTGCAGTTGCTTCTCGCCACTTCCTCCTCAACCCCGCTCTCCTTGCACCAGATTGTGTTTTCTGCAGGCTTCTTCCCTCCTCCACAGGCCATTGTCAAGGCGATATTGGCACTCATCTATTTTTGTCTGCTCTACTCAGACAGAACAAGCCGATAGAAGATCTCATACTAACAACAGCATGGAGGGTGAGAGAACTTGCTGCACAGCCAGCGGGTCACATAAAATAAGGTGACGGACGGATTCAGCCCACGGGTTTTGTGTTTGACATTTATGCTTTAGACAGTGTTCACATATGCTGCCGTTTTGCTGGGTATTTTGGTGTAGATCTGCAGCAGATTTCAATCAGTTTGAATTCAATTGAAAGGGTGAAATCTACTGCTGATCTGCATATAAATTATCATACTGGTCCTACGGACAAGTGGTTTGAAAAGTTAATGTTCATTTAAAGTCTACCTAACCTTTCAGAAGAAGCTGCCATGTATGTGCATGAGGGATAACACATTATCTGGCCATTAGGACTTGTATTCTGTACTATTACTCTTTTTTCACCTCTGCAGGGTGCATATCAGATTCTCTGTCCTCTGACTTGTGGGAGGTGCCCGTTGCTGTGCAGTGTTCTTTGTCAGGCCCCACATGGAATACTGTGTACAGTTCTGGACACCGCTGCTCAGTAAAGATGTTGCAGTGCTTGAGGGGGTTCAAAGAAGGGCAACTAAATTAATAATGGAATGAGAGGACTGGAATACCCAGAGACTAATCAAAATAAGGACTTTTCAGTCTGGAAAAAAAGCAACTAAGTGGCAATCAAATAACTATGTATAAATATATTAGGGGACAATACAAGGATCTCTCCCATGATCTGTTTATACCCAGGACTGCGTCGGTAACAAGAGGGCATCCTCTATGTCTAGAAAAAAGCAGGTTTCATCACTAACACAGAAGGGGGTTCTTTACTGTAAGAGCGGTGAGACTGTGGAACTCTATGCCCAAGTACATGGTTATGGCAAAATCTATTGAGGAGTTTAAGAGGGAATAGACATCTTTCTTGAGTGGAAAGATATTACAGGATATAGACATTAGGTGACCAGCGGGTTTGTAGTTCCGGGTCTTATATTGAGATAGGATCTATCAAAGGTTGATCTAGGAATTATTATTATTGCCATTACAGAGTCGGGAAGGATTTTTTCCCTAAATAGGCTAATTGGCTTCTGCCTCTGAGTTTTTGCCTTCCTCTGGATCAACTAGGCATTGAAAACAGGCTGAACTAGATGAACATAGTCTTCATTCAGCCTAACATACTATGTTACTATAGACTGAGTAATGAACTGCTGATTTGTCTCTAAATGTCTAACACAGACAACAAAATCATGCACTGTATACAGCAAAGGCAAGCAGTGCAGATGTGATTTCTGTAGCTAACACACACTAAACAGTGACCAAGTATAAGCTTGTAAGTAGTGTGTCTGTGCAAGTGTCTCTTTCCATCCTCCACCCTCACTTATGCCAAGAGCAGACTGGTCATCAATCCCATCAAGAGAAATCCCAGTGGGCCAGTTGGGTCCGTCAGCAGGAGTGGATATTTTATTTTACAACTAGCTTGCGCGTTGCTGCTAAGACAGACAGACATACATTCGTTTTTATATATCTAGATAACAACCAATCACAGCGCAGCTTTTTTAGGTTACCTCAGTGGTATAATATATAACAACCAATCACAGCGCAGCTTTTTTAGGTTACCTCAGTGGTATAATATATAACAACCAATCACAGCGCAGCTTTTTTAGGTTACCTCAGTGGTATAATATATAACAACCAATCACAGCGCAGCTTTCATGTTACCTCAGCTTTATAATATATAACACCCAATCACAGCGCAGCTCATATCTTACCTTAGCAGTATAAAATATAACAACCAATCACAGTGCAGCTTTCATGTTATGTCAGCAGTAGGAGAAACAACAACCAATCACAGCGCAACTTTTATTCTGCCTCAGCAATATAAAAAATAGTAACGAATCACAGCGCAGCATTCATTTTACCTCAGCGGTATAATATATAGCAACCAATCACAGCACAGCTTTTATTTTACCTCAGCATTCTCAATATCCAGGAATTGTCTTGTGATACGTTCGGCGGATGTACCATTTTGTAGTTGAACACGCATCCCGTTGCTCGTAATGCCTTTTGCTTTTGTGCTTGAGATGGAAATCAAACGATCTTTGTCTGGGGGGGCATAACTGTCGACGACGCTCGCGCGCGCCACCTATCGTAGGATAGATGTACTATGCCAGTAATATTCCCAGGAGTGTACTCAACAACTTCCCATTAACTTTTCCTATTTATGACATAATCAATGCTCGTGCCAAATTTCAAGTTTCTATTACATCAGGAAGCGAGAAAATTAGATTCCGTACGTAAAATTTGGACGCCAATTCTTTTGCGCCTAGAATTGAATAATCGAGTTGGGACCCATTAGCGTTTCCTATTTGTGACATATTCAATGCCCGTGCCAAATTTCAAGTTTCTATGTGAGAAAATTACATTCCGTACGCAAAATTTGGACGCTAACTCTTTTGCGCATAGAATTGAATAATCGAGTTGGGACCCATTAGCTTTTCCTATTTATGACATAATCAATGCTCGTGCCAAATTTCACGTTTCTATGACATTGGGAAGCGAGAGAATTCGATTCCGTACGTAAAATTTGGACGCTAATTCTTTGGTGATTACAATTGAATAATCGAGTTGGGACCCATTCGCTTTTCCTATTTATGACAATCAATACTCGTGACAAATTTCCTGTTTCTACGACATTGGGAAGTGAGAGAATTTGTGGCAGTGATGGAAATCGAACGATCTACGTGGGGGGCGTAACTGTCGACGACGCTCACACGCGCGCCATTTATCGTAGGATAGTTGTACTATGCCTATAATCTTCCCAGGAGTGTAGTCAACAACTTCCCAAAGTTTCATGGCTATCGGATGAATGGTGTAGTAGCGCATAAAGGACAAACACACACACAGACAGGCATACATTCATATATATATATATATATATATATATATATATATATATATATATATATATATATATATATATATATATATATATATATATAGACTATAATTGTGGATTTGCACTAAAATGAAAAAATAGTTATGCTCACCTGTGTTATTCCTCCCACTCCTGGTATCTGGTTCCCCACTAACATCCAGGTATAGCGATCACATGACAAACACGATTGCTTTGGCCAATTTTCGGCCTTAGTGTTGGTGAGGCCAGGTACTAGCCACACCAATCAAATAATCATGCTACCTGAAGTCAAACCGGGAACCAGTGTGCTGAAACTGCAGAGATGAGAAGGAAGGATAAACAGGGGGATACTAGCACTGAGTGACACACCATAGGTGTCATAATATAATGTACCATGAATGGGAAGATGGTGTAAGGGTTTGGAAACCACAGCCAAGTGGTCAGAAAAGTGACAAGCCGGTCCCCAACTGTACGCTCTCATTTTTGCAACTAGCACACATAAAAATAGTTATAAATGAATTCCTATCCAAACATAAATCAGCTAGACCAAAGACAAACTTCGAGAATGTCTTATTAGAGGACAAACCCAGCGCCAGGAGAATTTCCAATATTAGGAAGAACTTTATAGCCCCTCCAATATATACCAAACCAACCTTCCTAATATCATGGGAAAAGGAATTAAAGATCACATTATCCATGACAGACACTAAATTAATCCTAAAGCTGGCTTACGGTTTATCCCCCTGTGTTCTGATGCAAAAAAGTCATTATAAACTACTAGTCCGTTGGTACAAAACCCTCCAATGGCTTCACGACTACAAACTAGCCCCCAACAACAAGTGCTGGAGATGCAACTCCGCAATAGGCTCCTACCTACACATTTGGTGGGAATGCCCGGGAATCACTCCTTTTTGGAAGGAGATAGAAAAAGATTTAAGAGTTTTCACACCTAATATAATTATCTTACCGGAGATGGTCTTTCTTTGGAAACCCTCCCCACATTTCCATCCATATAGAAACAAACTAATAGCATTTCTATTAGACACCGCTAAAGCACTGATTCCCCTTAACTGGCTTCAACAAAATCCTCCCTCCATAACTCAATGGAAAGAAAAAGTAGACATGATATGCAGTATGGAACAGCTGACAAGCTGGTCAAGAGGCACCCACGAAGATTTCATCCTAACATGGCACCCTTGGAGGGAAGCGAGGAAGGAACAGTAGGATTAATAGAATTCTTACCGTTTGACCCACAATCCGGAAGTAAGACGATAACCCCGTACAACAACAGGGGAGGATGGGAGCTGCGGTTGGGTTCGGACCTCAGGCGTTGAATGAGGGGATACAACTCCATCCCTCGGCGGGAGGAGAGACGGGGCGAGGGAGAGAGCGATCCAGGTGAATTCAGAACCTCACCTATAGTAGTCCACACACCTTTTTCGTATTACCACCCCCCCCCCCAGCCTTTCCCCTCTTCCCTCCCCGTTGCCCCTTTTTCTATCTTACGTGTTAGATAGTCAAGTTACAAAGTTAGATTTAAGATCAAGATGCGATACATATCTACAAGAGCGATTCCGAAGATAGAGGTTCCTCCCGGGTGTCAACCACCAGAACCTGGCAGTAAATAAGTGGGAGCTCCCTGACTCCATTATAGCCAGACCTGAGTTCCAACAATCCCCTAACCCATAGCTTTATAACCTATAAGATTACAGCCTTCCCGGGCACATTGTCTCTTATAGACCAGAGAAACTCGGCGCGGGGCACCTTGAGAGAAGCCTCTGACATGTATTTTATGTACAATTTAGGAATAAATTACTGCCTGCTTTGTATTGCATACTATGTGGAAAAGTATATTGGAAACTTAATAAAAAACATCTGATTAAAAAAAAAAAAAAAAAAAAAAAAGAAAAGTGACAAGCTGTGAATGGGAGAAGTTGTCATATCAATGAGGGCCAGATGGTGAAGAAAAAGGGAACGGGGAGAGAGCTGCCCATAGTACAGCTGATTGGTGCCCAGGTGTGTACAAATACAACATACCTTACCATAATGAGACATTCCTGAAAAGTTGGGTGACAAGTAATGAAGTTATCATTACATTGTCACTCAGCTCTTCCAGGATCCTGAATGGCAACTGCATTTCAACCACATAAATCGCTATAACTAGTCAAACATGGCATTCAGGGTTCCTGGAAAGCTGGGTGACAAGTAATAGGATCACCGTTACATTTACACTTAGCTGTCCCTGGTGCCCAGATGGCAGGCTGACCAAGTGGTATATACTTCATTTCGAGGAGGTACTACTGCTCTTTACCGAGGTGCGTCTTATAAATCGAAAAATACAGTAATTATTTAGTCCTAATAGGAACATTGTATAATCAATACAGCAAGGAATTATTCCCTGTGAGTCAAAAGTTTCCGCCCACCATCGTGCTCGCCCGTGTATAGCCATCCTAAGGCTTTTCTGCTGTATGACGCCATCTGGGAAAGTTCAAGCTTCTGATGTAAATCCTCACTAGAAATACTCCAGTTCCATTAAAAGATACTCCTCTATTTGTAGCAGAAATGTAATAATACATATAAGATTTTTTTAAAATGCACCCGATGCGGTTCAAGTAAAAATGGCCCCTTGATCACAGCTATACAGACAAACAAAATGACACCTTAAAACCACAAACACCCAATCACGTGAGTACTAGCGGGCTGCCGTGTGCCCCAACATATAGGCCAATCACGTAAGTACTAGCATGCGAAGTGCGCCCCAACATACCAGGTAATTACATAAATACTAGCATGGCGCCGTGCGCTTAAGCATACGGGCCAGTCACGCAACTACTAGCGTGGCGCTATGCGCCCCAATGGGCGTGACAGGCACACAGGTAATAGCATGACACCATATGTTTCAACATACAGATCAACCACGAAAGTGCTAGTGTGGCGCCATGCGCCCCAACATGTAAGCTAATCACAGGAGTCTTAGCTAGCGCCGTGCGCCCCAACATGTGTGATAGCACATAACGTTACAATGTGTCTGAATATACACACTATTATACAGCATTCTCCAGTCACCTCTGACAAGTTTCTGAAGCCCTTCTATCCGCAGAGCTTCTAGAACTCAGCACGGCCTGCGAGGGGACGACATCAAGTCACACGGGGTGACCGGCGAGGGGAACGACCCCAAAACACACGGGGCGCGCCGGCGAGGGGAACGACCCCAAGACACACGGGGCGCGCCGGCGAGGGGAACGACCCCAAGACACACGGGGCGCGCCGGCGAGGGGAACGACCCCAAGACACACGGGGCGCGCCGGCGAGGGGAACGACCCCAAGACACACGGGGCGCGCCGGCGAGGGGAACGACCCCAAGACACACGGGGCGCGCCGGCGAGGGGAACGACCCCAAGACATACGGGCGCGTCGGCGAGGGGAACGACCCCAAGACATACGGGCGCGTCGGCGAGGGGAACGACCCCAAGACATACGGGCGCGCCGGCGAGGGGACGGCCACATCACTCACTGGGCGGAAGGCGAGAAGTCGGCCCTATTATACACTGGGCGGAAGGCGAGAAGTCGGCCCTATCATACACGGGGCGGAAGGCGAAAAGACAGTCGCATCACACACTGGACGAACGGCCCTAGCATACACGGGGTGGACGGCAAAAAGACAGCCGCATCACGCACGGAGCGGGCAACCACATTTACTGCAGCCCCACCAGCTCGCATACCGTTAGTCATAGTGCAGGTCTTCTCTTCGTGTTCGCATATATTGCTCTTCAGCATTCACCTAGCGCTGCCGATTCCAGCCACCTCATTGGCTATTCTGCAGCACGTGGGTTCTCAGCGTGCACTCGGATGCATATTTGGTATTTCAGCCGCACTTCAGTAGCTGTCAGCGATTCCAGCGACCTGATTGGTTGTTGGGTACACACCTCCCTTTGGAGCCGTGCACGAGTGCTACTTCACAAGAGCCACGGGGGTTTAGGGTTTAGGCTTAGGTTTAGGTCGGCTGCACACGGCCGGCCGTGATGGGTTCCGCGGCGGAGCCCGTCACGGCGCCCCGCAGAGACCCCCAAACTTACCTGCAGATCCGGCGTCCTCGCTCCCGCATGGCGCTTCGGCGTCACATGACGTGGCCGGCCACATCATATGATGCGGCGGCGGTAGGCGGGGAAGCGGTTTCACGCTATCTTCCGCTGTGCTACAGCTGCAATGGAAGCCGTCTGCGCGTACACCTGCAGTAAATAGAGGTCGGGTGATTTTTTTGCGGTGCGGAATTCCGCGGTGGAATTCCACACCGTGAGCACTGAGCTATTAGGTTCAATAGAACCTAATAGCTGCGGGCAACGCAGCGATTTCTGCCACGAATTACGCGGCGGAAATCCGTTCGTGGAAAGGAACCGTTAGGCCTCCTTCCCTCGGACAAATTTCCACCGCGTAATACGTGGCGAAAATCCGCCACATTGCCCGCAGCTATTAGGTTTTATTGAACCTAATAGCTCAATGCTCACAGTGCGGAATTCCATCACGGAATTCCGCACCGTGAATTCACCCAACCTCACCCGTGGCATGCTTTATTTGCCGCAGGTGTACGCGCGGACGGCTTCCATTGCAGCCAATGGAAGCCGTCCGTCACGCTATCTTCTGGAAGATAGCGTGAAACCGCTTCCCCGCCCACCACCGGCGCGTCATGTGACGCTGTGGACGCGTCACATGACGCTGCGGCTGCCGGTGGGCAGGGAAGCGTCATGCAGGACGGAAAACGCCGAATCCGCAGGTAAGTATTGGGGTCTCTGGGGGGCACCGTGACGGGCTGGCCTTAGGGTTAGGGTTAGGTTTAGGGTTACATTTAGGGTTAGGGTTTGGGTTTAGGGTTAGGGTTACAGTTTAGGGTTAAAGGGGTTGTCCCGCGAAAGCAAGTGGGGTTATATACTTCTGTATGGCCATATTAATGCACTTTGTAATGTACATTGTGCATTAATTATGAGCCATACAGAAGTTATTCACTTATCTGCTCCGTTGCTAGCGTCCTCGTCTCCATGGTGCCGTCTAATTTCAGCGTCTAATCGCCCGATTAGACGCGCTTGCGCAGTCCAGTCTTCTTTCTTCTGAATGGGGCCGCTCGTGCCGGAGAGCGGCTCCTCGTAGCTCCGCCCCATCACGTGTGCCGATTCCAGCCAATCAGGAGGCTGGAATCGGCAATGGAACGCACAGAGCCCACGGTGCACCATGGGAGAAGACCTGCGGTCCACCGTGGGTGAAGATCCCGGCGGCCATCTTACTAAGGTAAGTAAAAAGTCGCAGCAGCGCCGGGATTCGGGTAAGTACCGGACGTTTTTTTTTTTACCCCTGCATCGGGTTTGTCTCGCGCCGAACGGGGGGCCTATTGAATACAAAAAAAACCCGTTTCGGCGCGGGACAACCGCTTTAAGGTTGGGGTTACTTGCCGACCCTTCTACGGCCCTGCTTTCCTATTTAACGGGGCGGCCACTCGTGCACATCTCCAAAGGGGGTGTGTACCCAACAACCAATCAGGTCGCTGGAATCTCTCACCGCTACTGAAGTGCGGCTGAAAAACCAAATATGCCACGCGGACACACTTCTTCAGCCGTGTACGATGAGCTGTGCACGCGGATCATGTGATCTGTGACATCATCTTGCCGTTGAATTGGCCGCGTATTCCGCAGCACTATTTGCCTGGAGAGGAACCTGATGCTTGGACGACTTTTCTACAAGTTACAACTTACGCAACCTGACTTTTTTGCACCTTTTTTCAAAAATACGTGTGGAGACGCCACCTGAGATTTGTGCGCTACGTGTGGAGACGCCACCTGAGATTTGTGCGCTACGTGTGGAGGCGCCACCTGAGATTTGTGCTCTACGTGTGGAGACGCCACCTGAGATTTGTGCGCTACGTGTGGAGACGCCACCTGAGATTTGTGCGCTACGCGTGGAGACGCCACTTGGGATTTGTGCGCTACGCGTGGAGAGTACGCCACCTGAGATTTGTGCGCTACGTGGGGAGACGCCATCTGAGATTTGTGCGCTCCGTGTTGAGACGCCACCTGAAATTTGTGCGCTACGTGTGGAGAGTATGCCACCTGAGATTTGTGTGGTGCGTGTGGAGACGCCACTTGAGATTTGTGTGCTACGTGTGGTGTGTACGCCACCTGAGATTTGTGCGCTAAGTGTGGAGACGCCACCTAAGATTTGTGCGCTACGTGTGGATACGCCACCTGAGATTTGTGCGCTACGCGTGGAGAGTAGTCCACCTGTGATTTGTGCGCTACGTGTGGAGACGCCACCTGCGATTTGTGCGCTACGCGTGGAGACGCTACCTGAGATTTGTGCGCTACCTGTGGAGAGTACGCCACCTAAGATTTGTGCGCTACGTGTGTAGACGCCATCTGAGATTTGTGCGCTACGTGTGAAGACGCTACCTGAGATTTGTGCGCTACGTGTGGAGAGTACGCCACGTTAGATTTGTGCGCTACGTGTGGAGAGTACGCCACCTAAGATTTGTGCGCTACGTGTGGAGACGCCACCTGAGATTTGTGCGCTACGTGTGGAGAGTACGCCACCTGAGATTTGTGCGCTACGTGTGGAGAGTATGCCACCTGAGATTTGTGCGCTACGTGTGGACAGTATGCCACCTGTGATTTGTGCGCTACGAGTGGAAAGTACGCCACCTGAGATTTGTGCGCTACATGTGGAGACGCCACCTGATATTTGTGCGCTACGTGTGGAGTGTACGCCACCTGAGATTTGTGCGCTATGCGTGGAGACTCCACCTGAGATTTGTGCGCTACGCGTGGAGATGCCAGCTGAGATTTGTGCGCTTCGTGTGGAGAATACTCCACCTGAGATTTGTGCGCTACGTGTGGAGCTGCCACCTGAGATTTGTGCACTACGTGTGGAGAGTACGCCACCTGAGATTTGTGCGCTACATGTGGAGACGTCACCTGAGATTTGTGCACTACGTGTGGAGAGTACGCCACCAGATTTGTGCGCTACCTGTGGAGACGTCACCTCAGATTTGTGCGCTACGTGTGGAGACGCCACCTGAGACTTGTGCGCTACGTGTGGAGAGTACGACACCTGAGATTTGTGCGCTATTTGTGGAGATGCCACCTGATATTTGTGCGCTACGTGTGGAGACGCCACCTGAGATTTGTGCGCTACGCGTGGAGAGTACTCCACCTGAGATTTGTGCGCTACGTGTGGACAGTATGCAACCTGAAATTTGTGCGCTACGTGTGGAGACGCCACCTGAGATTTGTGTGCTACGTGTGGAGAGTATGCCACCTGAGATTTGTGCGCTACATGTGGAGACGCCACCTGGGATTTGTGCGCTACGTGTGGAGAGTACGCCACATGAGATTTGTGCGCTATACGTGGAGACGCTACCTGAGATTTGTGCGCTACGCGTGGAGACGCCACCTGAGATTTGTGCGCTACGTGTGGAGACGTCACCTGAGATTTGTGCACTACGTGTGGAGAGTACGCCACCTGAGATTTGTGCGCTACATGTGGAGACGTCACCTGAGATTTGTGCACTACGTGTGGAGAGTACGCCACCAGATTTGTGCGCTACCTGTGGAGACGTCACCTCAGATTTGTGCGCTACGTGTGGAGACGCCACCTGAGACTTGTGCGCTACGTGTGGAGAGTACGACACCTGAGATTTGTGCGCTATTTGTGGAGATGCCACCTGATATTTGTGCGCTACGTGTGGAGACGCCACCTGAGATTTGTACGCTACGCGTGGAGAGTACTCCACCTGAGATTTGTGCGCTACGTGTGGACAGTATGCAACCTGAAATTTGTGCGCTACGTGTGGAGACGCCACCTGAGATTTGTGTGCTACGTGTGGAGAGTATGCCACCTGAGATTTGTGCGCTACATGTGGAGACGCCACCTGGGATTTGTGCGCTACGTGTGGAGAGTACGCCACATGAGATTTGTGCGCTATACGTGGAGACGCTACCTGAGATTTGTGCGCTACGCGTGGAGACGCCACCTGAGATTTGTGCGCTACGTGTGGAGACGTCACCTGAGTTTTGTGCGCTGTGAGCGTGTTAAATGACGCGGTCGGCCCGTCACATTACGCTGCGGCTGGCGGTGGGCAGGGAAATGTGATGCGGGACGGAAGACGCCGGATCCGCAGGTAAGTATTGGGGTCTCCGGGGGGCACCGTGACGGGCTCCGCCGCAGAATTCCTGAAATTTGTGCGCTACGTGTGGATAGTACGCCACCTGAGATTTGTGCGCTACGCGTGGAAAGTACGCCACCTGAAATTTGTGCGCTATTTGTGGAGATGCCACCTTATATTTGTGCGCTACGTGTGGAGACGCCACCTGAGATTTGTGCGCTACGTGTGGAGCGTACGCCACCTGAGATTTGTGCGCTATGCGTAGAGACGCCATCTGAGATTTGTGCGGTCCGCGTGGAGACGCCAGCTAAGATTTGTGCTCTACGTGTGGAGAGTACGCCACCTGAGATTTGTGCGCTATGCGTGAAGACGCCACCTGAGATTTGTGCGCTACGCGTGGAGACGCCAGCTGAGATTTGTGCTCTACGTGTGGAGAGTACGCCACCTGAGATTTGTGCGCTACTTGTGGAAAGTACGCCACCAGAGATTTGTGCGCTACATGTGGAGACGTCACCTGAGATTTGTGCGCTACGTGTGGAGACGCCACCTGAGACTTGTGCGCTACGTGTGGAGAGTACGCCACCTGAGATTTGTGCGCTATTTGTGGAGATGCCACCTGATATTTGTGCGCTACGTGTGGAGACGCCACCTGAGTCTTGTGCGCTACGCGTGGAGAGAACTCCACCTGAGATTTGTGCGCTACGTGTGGAGAGTACGCCACGTTAGATTTGTGCGCTACGTGTGGAGAGTACGCCACCTAAGATTTGTGCGCTACATGTGGAGACGCCACCTGAGATTTGTGCGCTACGTGTAGAGAGTACGCCATCTGAGATTTGTGCGCTACGTGTGGAGAGTATGCCTCCTGAGATTTGTGCGCTACGTGTGGACAGTATGCCACCTGTGATTTGTGCGCTACGAGTGGAAAGTACGCCACCTGAGATTTGTGCGCTACATGTGGAGACGCCACCTGATATTTGTGCGCTACGTGTGGAGCGTACGCCACCTGAGATTTGTGCGCTATGCGTGAAGACTCCACCTGAGATTTGTGCGCTACGCGTGGAGACGCCACCTGAGATTTGTGCGCTACGCGTGGAGACGCCAGCTGAGATTTGTGCGCTTCGTGTGGAGAATACTCCACCTCAGATTTGTGCGCTACGTGTGGAGCTGCCACCTGAGATTTGTGCACTACGTGTGGAGAGTACGCCACCTGAGATTTGTGCGCTACATGTGGAGACGTCACCTGAGATTTGTGCACTATGTGTGGAGAGTACGCCACCAGATTTGTGCGCTACCTGTGGAGACGTCACCTCAGATTTGTGCGCTACGTGTGGAGACGCCACCTGAGACTTGTGCGCTACGTGTGGAGAGTACGACACCTGAGATTTGTGCGCTATTTGTGGAGATGCCACCTGATATTTGTGCGCTACGTGTGGAGACGCCACCTGAGATTTGTGCGCTACGTGTGGAGAGTACGCCACCTGAGATTTGTGCGTTACGTGTGGAGAGTACTCCACCTGAGATTTGTGCGCTACGTGTGGAGAGTACCCCACCTGAGATTGGTGCGCTACGTGTTGAGAGTACGCCACCTGAGATTTGTGCGCTACGTGTGGAGAGTTCCCCACTTGAGATTTGTGCGCTACGTGTGGACAGTATGCCACCTGAGATTTGTGCGCTACGAGTGGAAAGTACGCCGCCTGAGATTTGTGCGCTATGCGTGGAGACGCCACCTGAGATTTGTGCGCTACGCGTGGAGACGCCAGCTGAGATTTGTGCGCTACGAGTGGAAAGTACGCCACCTGAAATTTGTGCGCTATTTGTGGAGATGCCACCTTATATTTGTGCGCTACGTGTGGAGACGCCACCTGAGATTTGTGTGCTACGTGTGGAGCGTACGCCACCTGAGATTTGTGCGCTATGCGTGGAGACGCCATCTGAGATTTGTGCGCTACGCGTGGAGACGCCAGCTGAGATTTGTGCTCTACGTGTGGAGAGTACGCCACCTGAGATTTGTGCGCTATGCGTGGAGACGCCACCTGAGATTTGTGCGCTACGCGTGGAGACGCCAGCTGAGATTTGTGCTCTACATGTGGAGAGTACGCAACCTGAGATTTGTGCGCTACTTGTGGAAAGTACGCCACCAGAGATTTGTGCGCTACATGGAGAGACGTCACCTGAGATTTGTGCGCTTCGTGTGGAGACGCCACCTGAGACTTGTGCGCTACGTGTGGAGAGTACGCCACCTGAGATTTGTGCGCTATTTGTGGAGATGCCACCTGATATTTGTGCGCTACGTGTGGAGACGCCACCTGAGTCTTGTGCGCTACGTGTGGAGAGTACTCCACCTGAGATTTGTGCGCTACGTGTGGAGAGTACGCCACGTTAGATTTGTGCGCTACGTGTGGAGAGTACGCCACCTAAGATTTGTGCGCTACGTGTGGAGACGCCACCTGAGATTTGTGCGCTACGTGTGGAGAGTACGCCACCTGAGATTTGTGCGCTACGTGTGGAGAGTATACCACCTGAGATTTGTGCGCTACGTGTGGACAGTATGCCACCTGTGATTTGTGCGCTACGAGTGGAAAGTACGCCACCTGAGATTTGTGCGCTACATGTGGAGACGCCACCTGATATTTGTGCGCTACGTGTGGAGCGTACGCCACCTGAGATTTGTGCGCTATGCGTGGAGACTCCACCTGAGATTTGTGCGCTACGCGTGGAGACGCCACCTGAGATTTGTGCGCTACGCGTGGAGACCCCAGCTGAGATTTGTGCGCTTCGTGTGGAGAATACTCCACCTGAGATTTGTGCGCTACGTGTGGAGCTGCCACCTGAGATTTGTGCACTACGTGTGGAGAGTACGCCACCTGAGATTTGTGCGCTACCTGTGGTGACGTCCCCTCAGATTTGTGCGCTACGTGTGGAGACGCCACCTGAGTCTTGTGCGCTACGTGTGGAGAGTACGACACCTGAGATTTGTGCGCTATTTGTGGAGATGCCACCTGATATTTGTGCGCTACGTGTGGAGACGCCACCTGAGATTTGTGCGCTACATGTGCAGAGTCCGCCACCTGAGATTTGTGCGCTCTGCGTGGAGAGCACGCCACCAGAGATTTTTGCGCTATGTGTGGAGAGTACTCCACCTGAGATTTGTGCGCTACGTGAGGAGAGTACGCCACCTGAGATTTTTGCGCTATGTGTGGAGAGTACGCCACCTGAGATTTGTGCGCTACATGTGGAGAGACCACCTGAGATGTGTGCGCTACGTGTGGAGACGCCACCTGAGATTTGTGCGCTACTTGTGGAGAGGACGCCACCTGAGATTTGTGCGCTACGTGTGGAGACGCTCCTGAGATTTGTGCGCTACTTGTGGAGACGCCACTTGAGATTTGTGTGCTACGCGTGGAGAGTACGCCGCCTGAGATTTGTGCGCTACGTGTGGAGAGTACGCCACCAGAGATTTGTGCGCTACGTGTGGAGAGTACGCCACCAGAGATTTGTGCGCTACGTGTGGAGAGTACGCCACCTAAGATTTGTGCGCTACGTGTGGAGATGCCCCCTGAGATTTGTGCGCTATGCGTGGAGAGTATGCCACCTGAGATTTGTGCGCTATGTGTGGAGAGTACGCCACCTGAGGTTTGTGCGCTACGTGTGGAGATGCCATCTGATATTTCTGCGCTACGTCTGGAGACACCACTTGAGATTTGTGCACTGCGTGTGGAGAGTACGCCACCTGAGATTTGTGCGCTATGCGTGGAGACGCCACCTGAGATTTGTGCGCTACGCGTGGAGACTCCACCTGTGATTTGTGCGCTATGCGTGGAGACGCCACCTGGGATTTGTGCGCTACGCGTGGAGACGCCACCTGGGATTTGTGCGCTACATGTGCAGAGTCCGCCACCTGAGATTTGTGCGCTCCGTGTGGAGAGTACACCACCTGAGATTTGTGCGCTACGTGTGGAGAGTACGCCACCAGAGATTTGTGCGCTACATGTGGAGACGTCACCTGAGATTTGTGCGCTACGTGTGCAGACGCCACCTGAGACTTGTGCTCAACGTTTGGAGAGTACGCCACCTGAGATTTGTGCGCTACGTCAGGAGAGTACGCCACCTGAGATTTGTGCGGTACGTCAGGAGAGTACGCCACCTGAGATTTGTGCGCTGCGAGTGGAAAGTACGCCACCTGAGATTGGTGCGCTATTTGTGGAGATGCCACCTGATATTTGTGCGCTACGCGTGCAGAGTACGCCACTTGATATTTGTGCGCTACGTGTGGAGAGTACTCCACCTGAGATTTGTGCGTTACGTGTGGAGAGTACTCCACCTGAGATTTGTGCGCTACGTGTGGAGAGTACGCCACCTGAGGTTTGTGCGCTACGTGTGGAGATGCCATCTGATATTTCTGCGCTACGTCTGGAGACACCACTTGAGATTTGTGCACTGCGTGTGGAGAGTACGCCACCTGAGATTTGTGCGCTATGCGTGGAGACGCCACCTGAGATTTGTGCGCTACGCGTGGAGACTCCACCTGTGATTTGTGCGCTATGCGTGGAGACGCCACCTGGGATTTGTGCGCTACGCGTGGAGACGCCACCTGGGATTTGTGCGCTACATGTGCAGAGTCCGCCACCTGAGATTTGTGCGCTCCGTGTGGAGAGTACACCACCTGAGATTTGTGCGCTACGTGTGGAGAGTACGCCACCAGAGATTTGTGCGCTACATGTGGAGACGTCACCTGAGATTTGTGCGCTACGTGTGCAGACGCCACCTGAGACTTGTGCTCAACGTGTGGAGAGTACGCCACCTGAGATTTGTGCGCTACGTCAGGAGAGTACGCCACCTGAGATTTGTGCGCTACGTCAGGAGAGTACGCCACCTGAGATTTGTGCGCTGCGAGTGGAAAGTACGCCACCTGAGATTGGTGCGCTATTTGTGGAGATGCCACCTGATATTTGTGCGCTACGCGTGCAGAGTACGCCACTTGATATTTGTGCGCTACGTGTGGAGAGTACTCCACCTGAGATTTGTGCGTTACGTGTGGAGAGTACTCCACCTGAGATTTGTGCGCTACGTGTGGAGAGTACCCCACCTGAGATTGGTGCGCTACGTGTTGAGAGTACGCCACCTGAGATTTGTGCGCTACATGTGGAGAGTTCCCCACTTGAGATTTGTGCGCTACGTGTGGACAGTATCCCACCTGAGATTTGTGCGCTATGCGTGGAGACGCCACCTGAGATTTGTGCGCTACGCGTGGAGACGCCAGCTGAGATTTGTGCGCTACGAGTGGAAAGTACGCCACCTGAAATTTGTGCGCTATTTGTGGAGATGCCACCTTATATTTGTGCGCTACGTGTGGAGACGCCACCTGAGATTTGTGCGCTACGTGTGGAGCGTACGCCACCTGAGATTTGTGCGCTATGCGTAGAGACGCCATCTGAGATTTGTGCGCTACGCGTGGAGACGCCAGCTAAGATTTGTGCTCTACGTGTGGAGAGTACGCCACCTGAGATTTGTGCGCTACGCGTGGAGACGCCAGCTGAGATTTGTGCTCTACGTGTGGAGAGTACGCCACCTGAGATTTGTGCGCTACTGGTGGAAAGTACGCCACCAGAGATTTGTGCGCTACATGTGGAGACGTCACCTGAGATTTGTGCGCTACGTGTGGAGACGCCACCTGAGACTTGTGCGCTACGTGTGGAGAGTACGCCACCTGAGATTTGTGCGCTATTTGTGGAGATGCCACCTGATATTTGTGCGCTACGTGTGGAGACGCCACCTGAGTCTTGTGCGCTACGTGTGGAGAGAACTCCACCTGAGATTTGTGCGCTACGTGTGGAGAGTACGCCACGTTAGATTTGTGCGCTACGTCTGGAGAGTACGCCACCTAAGATTTGTGCGCTACGTGTGGAGACGCCACCTGAGATTTGTGCGCTACGTGTAGAGAGTACGCCACCTGAGATTTGTGCGCTACGTGTGGAGAGTATGCCTCCTGAGATTTGTGCGCTACGAGTGGAAAGTACGCCACCTGAGATTTGTGCGCTACATGTGGAGACGCCACCTGATATTTGTGCGCTACGTGTGGAGCGTACGCCACCTGAGATTTGTGCGCTATGCGTGGAGACTCCACCTGAGATTTGTGCGCTACGCGTGGAGACGCCACCTGAGATTTGTGCGCTACGAGTGGAAAGTACGCCACCTGAAATTTGTGCGCTATTTGTGGAGATGCCACCTTATATTTGTGCGCTACGTGTGGAGACGCCACCTGAGATTTGTGCGCTACGTGTGGAGCGTACGCCACCTGAGATTTGTGCGCTATGCGTGGAGACGCCATCTGAGATTTGTGCGCTACGCGTGGAGACGCCAGCTGAGATTTGTGCTCTACGTGTGGAGAGTACGCCACCTGAGATTTGTGCGCTATGCGTGGAGACGCCACCTGAGATTTGTGCGCTACGCGTGGAGACGCCAGCTGAGATTTGTGCTCTACGTGTGGAGAGTACGCAACCTGAGATTTGTGCGCTACTTGTGGAAAGTACGCCACCAGAGATTTGTGCGCTACATGGAGAGACGTCACCTGAGATTTGTGCGCTTCGTGTGGAGACGGCATCTGAGACTTGTGCGCTACGTGTGGAGAGTACGCCACCTGAGATTTGTGCGCTATTTGTGGAGATGCCACCTGATATTTGTGCGCTACGTGTGGAGACGCCACCTGAGTCTTGTGCGCTACGTGTGGAGAGTACTCCACCTGAGATTTGTGCGCTACGTGTGGACAGTATGCCACCTGTGATTTGTGCGCTACGAGTGGAAAGTACGCCACCTGAGATTTGTGCGCTACATGTGGAGACGCCACCTGATATTTGTGCGCTACGTGTGGAGCGTACGCCACCTGAGATTTGTGCGCTATGCGTGGAGACTCCACCTGAGATTTGTGCGCTACGCGTGGAGACGCCACCTGAGATTTGTGCGCTACGCGTGGAGACGCCAGCTGAGATTTGTGCGCTTCGTGTGGAGAATACTCCACCTGAGATTTGTGCGCTACGTGTGGAGCTGCCACCTGAGATTTGTGCACTACGTGTGGAGAGTACGCCACCTGAGATTTGTGCGCTACATGTGGAGACGTCACCTGAGATTTGTGCACTACGTGTGGAGAGTACGCCACCAGATTTGTGCGCTACCTGTGGAGACGTCACCTCAGATTTGTGCGCTACGTGTGGAGACGCCACCTGAGACTTGTGCGCTACGTGTGGAGAGTACGACACCTGAGATTTGTGCGCTATTTGTGGAGATGCCACCTGATATTTGTGCGCTACGTGTGGAGACGCCACCTGAGATTTGTGCGCTACGTGTGGAGAGTACGCCACCTGAGATTTGTGCGCTACATGTGCAGAGTCCGCCACCTGAGATTTGTGCGCTCTGCGTGGAGAGCACGCCACCAGAGATTTTTGCGCTACGTGTGGAGAGTACTCCACCTGAGATTTGTGCGCTACGTGAGGAGAGTACGCCACCTGAGATTTTTGCGCTACATGTGGAGAGACCACCTGAGATGTGTGCGCTACGTGTGGAGACGCCACCTGAGATTTGTGCGCTACTTGTGGAGCGGACGCCACCTGAGATTTGTGCGCTACGTGTGGAGACGCTCCTGAGATTTGTGCGCTACTTGTGGAGACGCCACTTGAGATTTGTGTGCTACGCGTGGAGAGTACGCCGCCTGAGATTTGTGCGCTACGTGTGGAGAGTACGCCACCAGAGATTTGTGCGCTACGTGTGGAGAGTACGCCACCAGAGATTTGTGCGCTACGTGTGGAGAGTACGCCACCTAAGATTTGTGCGCTACGTGTGGAGATGCCCCCTGAGATTTGTGCGCTATGCGTGGAGAGTATGCCACCTGAGATTTGTGCGCTATGTGTGGAGAGTACGCCACCTGAGGTTTGTGCGCTACGTGTGGAGATGCCACCTGATATTTCTGCGCTACGTCTGGAGACACCACTTGAGATTTGTGCACTGCGTGTGGAGAGTATGCCACCTGAGATTTGTGCGCTATGCGTGGAGACGCCACCTGAGATTTGTGCGCTACGCGTGGAGACTCCACCTGTGATTTGTGCGCTATGCGTGGAGACGCCACCTGGGATTTGTGCGCTACGCGTGGAGACGCCACCTGGGATTTGTGCGCTACATGTGCAGAGTCTGCCACCTGAGATTTGTGCGCTCCGTGTGGAGAGTACACCACCTGAGATTTGTGCACTACGTGTGGAGAGTACGCCACCAGAGATTTGTGCGCTACATGTGGAGACGTCACCTGAGATTTGTGCGCTACGTGTGCAGACGCCACCTGAGACTTGTGCTCAACGTGTGGAGAGTACGCCACCTGAGATTTCTGCGCTACGTCAGGAGAGTACGCCACCTGAGATTTCTGCGCTACGTCAGGAGAGTACGCCACCTGAGATTTGTGCGCTGCGAGTGGAAAGTACGCCACCTGAGATTGGTGCGCTATTTGTGGAAATGCCACCTGATATTTGTGCGCTACGCGTGCAGAGTACGCCACTTGATATTTGTGCGCTACGTGTGGAGAGTACTCCACCTGAGATTTGTGCGTTACGTGTGGAGAGTACTCCACCTGAGATTTGTGCGCTACGTGTGGAGAGTACCCCACCTGAGATTGGTGCGCTACGTGCTGAGAGTACGCCACCTGAGATTTGTGCGCTACGTGTGGAGAGTTCCCCACTTGAGATTTGTGCGCTACGTGTGGACAGTATGCCACCTGAGATTTGTGCGCTACGAGTGGAAAGTACGCCGCCTGAGATTTGTGCGCTATGCGTGGAGACGCCACCTGAGATTTGTGCGCTACGCGTGGAGACGCCAGCTGAGATTTGTGCGCTACGAGTGGAAAGTACGCCACCTGAAATTTGTGCGCTATTTGTGGAGATGCCACCTTATATTTGTGCGCTACGTGTGGAGACGCCACCTGAGATTTGTGCGCTACGTGTGGAGCGTACGCCACCTGAGATTTGTGCGCTATGCGTGGAGACGCCATCTGAGATTTGTGCGCTATGCGTGGAGACGCCATCTGAGATTTGTGCGCTACGCGTGGAGACGCCAGCTGAGATTTGTGCTCTACGTGTGGAGAGTACGCCACCTGAGATTTGTGCGCTATGCGTGGAGACGCCACCTGAGATTTGTGCGCTACGCGTGGAGACGCCAGCTGAGATTTGTGCTCTACGTGTGGAGAGTACGCCACCTGAGATTTGTGCGCTACTTGTGGAAAGTACGCCACCAGAGATTTGTGCGCTATTTGTGGAGATGCCACCTGATATTTGTGCGCTACGTGTGGAGACGCCACCTGAGTCTTGTGCGCTACGTGTGGAGAGTACTCCACCTGAGATTTGTGCGCTACGTGTGGAGAGTACGCCACTGTAGATTTGTGCGCTACGTGTGGAGAGTACGCCACCTAAGATTTGTGCGCTACGTGTGGGGACGCCACCTGAGATTTGTGCGCTACGTGTAGAGAGTACGCCACCTGAGATTTGTGCGCTACGTTTGGAGAGTATGCCTCCTGAGATTTGTGCGCTACGTGTGGACAGTATGCCACCTGTGATTTGTGCGCTACGAGTGGACAGTACGCCACCTGAGATTTGTGCGCTACATGTGGAGACGCCACCTGATATTTGTGCGCTACGTGTGGAGCGTACGCCACCTGAGATTTGTGCGCTATGCGTGGAGACTCCACCTGAGATTTGTGCGCTACGCGTGGAGACGCCAGCTGAGATTTGTGCGCTTCGTGTGGAGAATACTCCACCTGAGATTTCTGCGCTACGTGTGGAGCTGCCACCTGAGATTTGTGCACTACGTGTGGAGAGTACGCCACCAGATTTGTGCGCTACCTGTGGAGACGTCACCTCAGATTTGTGCGCTACGTGTGGAGATGCCACCTGAGACTTGTGCGCTACGTGTGGAGAGTACGACACCTGAGATTTGTGCGCTATTTGTGGAGATGCCACCTGATATTTGTGCGCTACGTGTGGAGACGCCACCTGAGATTTGTGCGCTACGCGTGGAGAGTACTCCACCTGAGATTTGTGCGCTACGTGTGGACAGTATGCAACCTGAAATTTGTGCGCTACGTGTGGAGACGCCACCTGAGATTTGTGTGCTACGTGTGGAGAGTACGCCACCTGAGATTTGTGCGCTACATGTGGAGACGCCACCTGGGATTTGTGCGCTACGTGTGGAGAGTACGCCACATGAGATTTGTGCGCTATACGTGGAGACGCTACCTGAGATTTGTGCGCTACGCGTGGAGACGCCGCCTGAGATTTGTGCGCTACGTGTGGAGACGTCACCTGAGATTTGTGCGCTGTGGGCGTGTTACATGACGCGGTCGGCGCGTCACATTACGCTGCGGCTGGCGGTGGGCAGGGAAATGTGATGCGGGACGGAAGACGCCGGATCCGCAGGTAAGTATTGGGGTCTCCGGGGGGCACCGTGACGGGCTCCGCCGCAGAATTCCTGAAATTTGTGCGCTACGTGTGGATAGTACGCCACCTGAGATTTGTGCGCTACGTGTGGAGAGTACGCCACCTGGGATTTGTGCGCTACGTGTGGAGACGCCACCTGGTATTTGTGCGCTACATGTGCAGAGTCCGCCACCTGAGATTTGTGCGCTCCGTGTGGAGAGTACACCACCTGAGATTTGTGCGCTACGTGTGGAGAGTGTACGCCACCAGAGATTTGTGCGCTACATGTGGAGACGTCACCTGAGATTTGTGCGCTACGTGTGGAGAGTACGCCACCTGAGATTTGTGCGGTACGTCAGGAGAGTACGCCACCTGAGATTTTTGCGCTGCGAGTGGAAAGTACGCCACCTGAGATTTGTGCGCTATTTGTGGAGATGCCACCTGATATTTGTGCGCTACGCGTGCAGAGTACGCCACTTGATATTTGTGCGCTACGTGTGGAGAGTACTCCACCTGAGATTTGTGCGCTACGTGTGGAGAGTACTCCACCTGAGATTTGTGCGCTACGTGTGGAGAGTACCCCACCTGAGATTGGTGCGCTACGTGTTGAGAGTACGCCACCTGAGATTTGTGCACTACGTGTGGAGAGTACGCCACCAGATTTGTGCGCTACCTGTGGAGACGTCACCTCAGATTTGTGCGCTACGTGTGGAGATGCCACCTGAGACTTGTGCTCTACGTGTGGAGAGTACGACACCTGAGATTTGTGCGCTATTTGTGGAGATGCCACCTGATATTTGTGCGCTACGTGTGGAGACGCCACCTGAGATTTGTGCGCTACGCGTGGAGAGTACTCCACCTGAGATTTGTGCGCTACGTGTGGACAGTATGCAACCTGAAATTTGTGCGCTACGTGTGGAGACGCCACCTGAGATTTGTGTGCTGCGTGTGGAGAGTACGCCACCTGAGATTTGTGCGCTACATGTGGAGACGCCACCTGGGATTTGTGCGCTACGTGTGGAGAGTACGCCACATGAGATTTGTGCGCTATACGTGGAGACGCTACCTGAGATTTGTGCGCTACGCGTGGAGACGCCACCTGAGATTTGTGCGCTACGTGTGGAGACGTCACCTGAGATTTGTGCGCTGTGGGCGTGTTACATGACGCGGTCGGCGCGTCACATTACGCTGCGGCTGGCGGTGGGCAAGGAAATGTGATGCGGGACGGAAGACGCCGGATCCGCAGGTAAGTATTGGGGTCTCCGGGGGGCACCGTGACGGGCTCCGCCGCAGAATTCCTGAAATTTGTGCGCTACGTGTGGATAGTACGCCAGCTGAGATTTGTGCGCTACGTGTGGAGAGTACGCCACCTGGGATTTGTGCGCTACGTGTGGAGACGCCACCTGGTATTTGTGCGCTACATGTGCAGAGTCCGCCACCTGAGATTTGTGCGCTCCGTGTGGAGAGTACACCACCTGAGATTTGTGCGCTACGTGTGGAGAGTACGCCACCAGAGATTTGTGCGCTACATGTGGAGACGTCACCTGAGATTTGTGCGCTACGTGTGGAGAGTACGCCACCTGAGATTTGTGCGGTACGTCAGGAGAGTACGCCACCTGAGATTTTTGCGCTGCGAGTGGAAAGTACGCCACCTGAGATTTGTGCGCTATTTGTGGAGATGCCACCTGATATTTGTGCGCTACGCGTGCAGAGTACGCCACTTGATATTTGTGCGCTACGTGTGGAGAGTACTCCACCTGAGATTTGTGCGCTACGTGTGGAGAGTACTCCACCTGAGATTTGTGCGCTACGTGTGGAGAGTACCCCACCTGAGATTGGTGCGCTACGTGTTGAGAGTACGCCACCTGAGATTTGTGCGCTACGTGTGGAGAGTTCCCCACTTGAGATTTGTGCGCTACGTGTGGACAGTATGCCACCTGAGATTTGTGCGCTACGAGTGGAAAGTACGCTGCCTGAGATTTGTGCGCTATGCGTGGAGACGCCACCTGAGATTTGTTGCGCTACGCGTGGAGATGCCAGCTGAGATTTGTGCGCTACGTGTGGGGAGTACGCCACCTGAGATTTGTGCGCTACGTGTGGAGAGTACGCCACCAGAGATTTGTGCGCTACGTGTGGAGAGTACGCCACCAGAGATATGTGCGCTACGTGTGGAGAGTACGCCACCTGAGATTTGTGCGCTACGTGTGGAGAGTACGCCACCAGAGATTTGTGCGCTAGGTGTGGAGAGTACGCCCCCAGAGATTTGTGCGCTACGTGTGGAGACGCCACCTGAGATTTGTGCGCTATTTGTGGAGATGCCACCTGAGATTTGTGCGCTACGTGTGGAGAGTACGCCACATGAGATTTGTGCGCTATGCGTGGAGACGCCACCTGAGATTTGTGCGCTACTTGTGGAGACGCCACTTGAGATTTGTGCGCTACGTGTGGAGAGTACGCCACCTGAGATTTTTGCGCTACGTGTGGAGACGCCATCTGAGATTTGTGCGCTACGTGTGGAGATACCCCCTGAGATTTGTGCGCTATGCGTGGAGAGTTTGCCACCTGAGATTTGTGCACTATGTGTGGAGAGTACGCCACCTGAGGTTTGTGCGCTACGTGTGGAGAGTACGCCACCAGAGATTTGTGCGCTACGTGTGGAGACGCCATCTGAGATTTGTGCGCTACGTGTGGAGAGGACACCCCCTGAGATTTGTGCGCTATGCGTGGAGAGCACGCCACCAGAGATTTTTGCGCTACGTGTGGAGAGTACTCCACCTGAGATTTGTGCGCTACGTGAGGAGAGTACGCCACCTGAGATTTTTGCGCTATGTGTGGAGAGTACGCCACCTGAGATTTGTGCGCTACATGTGGAGAGACCACCTGAGATGTGTGCGCTACGTGTGGAGACGCCACCTGAGATTTGTGCGCTACTTGTGGAGAGGACGCCACCTGGGACTTGTGCGCTACGTGTGGAGACGCTCCTGAGATTTGTGCGCTACTTGTGGAGACGCCACTTAAGATTTGTGTGCTACGCGTGGAGAGTACGCCGCCTGAGATTTGTGCGCTACGTGTGGAGAGTACGCCACCTGAGATTTGTGCGCTACATGTGGAGAGACCACCTGAGATGTATGCGCTACGTGTGGAGACGCCACCTGAGATTTGTGCGCTACTTGTGGAGAGGACGCCACCTGGGATTTGTGCGCTACGTGTGGAGACGCTCCTGAGATTTGTGCGCTACTTGTGGAGACGCCACTTGAGATTTGTGTGCTACGCGTGGAGAGTACGCCGCCTGAGATTTGTGCGCTACGTGTGGAGAGTACGCCACCAGAGATTTGTGCGCTACGTGTGGAGAGTACGCCACCAGAGATTTGTGCGCTACGTGTGGAGAGTACGCCACCTAAGATTTGTGCGCTACGTGTGGAGATGCCCCCTGAGATTTGTGCGCTATGCGTGGAGAGTATGCCACCTGAGATTTGTGCGCTATGTGTGGAGAGTACGCCACCTGAGGTTTGTGCGCTACGTGTGGAGATGCCACCTGATATTTCTGCGCTACGTCTGGAGACACCACTTGAGATTTGTGCACTGCGTGTGGAGAGTACGCCACCTGAGATTTGTGCGCTATGCGTGGAGACGCCACCTGAGATTTGTGCGCTACGCGTGGAGACTCCACCTGTGATTTGTGCGCTATGCGTGGAGACACCACCTGGGATTTGTGCGCTACGCGTGGAGACGCCACCTGGGATTTGTGCGCTGTGGGCGTGTCACATGATGCGGCCGGCGCTTCACATTACCCTGCGGCTGTCGGTGGGCAGGGAAGTATCATGCGGGAGGGAAGACGCCGGATCCGCAGGTAAGTATTGGGGTTTCTGGGGGGCGCCGTGACGGGCTCCGCCACAGAATTCCTGAAATTTGTGCGCTACGTGTGGAGAGTACGCCACCTGAGATTTGTGCGCTACGTGTGGAGAGTACTCCACCTGAGATTTGTGCGCTACGTGTGGAGAGTCCGCCACCTGAGATTTGTGCGCTACATGTGCAGAGTCCGCCACCTGAGATTTGTGCGCTTCGTGTGGAGAGTACACCACCTGAGATTTGTGCGCTACGTGTGGAGAGTACGCCACCAGAGATTTGTGCGCTACGTGTGGAGAGTACGCCACCTTAGATTTGTGCGCTACGTGTGGAGACGCCACCTGAGACTTGTGCGCTACGTCAGGAGAGTACGCCACCTGAGATTTGTGCGCTACGTCAGGAGAGTACGCCACCTGAGATTTGTGCGCTATGTGTGGAGAGTACGCCACCTGAGATTTGTGCGCTGTGAGTGGAAAGTACGCCACCAGAGATTTGTGCGCTATTTGTGGAGATGCCACCTGATATTTGTGCGCTACGTGTGGAGACGCCACCTGAGATTTGTGCGCTACGTGTGGAGAGTACGCCACCTAAGATTTGTGCGCTACGTGTGGAGATGCCCCCTGAGATTTGTGCGCTATGCGTGGAGAGCATGCCACCTGAGATTTGTGTGCTATGTGTGGAGAGTACGCCACCTGAGGTTTGTGCGCTACGTGTGGAGATGCCACCTGATATTTCTGCGCTACGTCTGGAGACACCACTTGAGATTTGTGCACTGCGTGTGGAAAGTACGCCACCTGAGATTTGTGCGCTATGCGTGGAGACGCCACCTGAGATTTGTGCGCTACGCGTGGAGACTCCACCTGTGATTTGTGCGCTATGCGTGGAGACGCCACCTGGGATTTGTGCGCTACGTGTGGAGACGCCACCTGGTATTTGTGCGCTACATGTGCAGAGTCCGCCACCTGAGATTTGTACGCTCCGTGTGGAGAGTACACCACCTGAGATTTGTGCGCTACGTGTGGAGAGTACGCCACCAGAGATTTGTGCGCTACATGTGGAGACGTCACCTGAGATTTGTGCGCTACGTGTGGAGACGCCACCTGAGACTTGTGCGCAACGTGTGGAGAGTACGCCACCTGAGATTTGTGCGCTACGTCAGGAGAGTACGCCACCTGAGATTTGTGCGGTACGTCAGGAGAGTACGCCACCTGAGATTTGTGCGCTGCGAGTGGAAAGTACGCCACCTGAGATTTGTGCGCTATTTGTGGAGATGCCACCTGATATTTGTGCGCTACGCGTGCAGAGTACGCCACTTGATTTTTGTGCGCTACGTGTGGAGAGTACTCCACCTGAGATTTGTGCGCTACGTGTGGAGAGTACTCCACCTGAGATTTGTGCGCTACGTGTGGAGAGTACCCCACCTGAGATTGGTGCGCTACGTGTTGAGAGTACGCCACCTGAGATTTGTGCGCTACGTGTGGAGAGTTCCCCACTTGAGATTTGTGCGCTACGTGTGGACAGTATGCCACCTGAGATTTCTGCGCTACGAGTGGAAAGTACGCTGCCTGAGATTTGTGCGCTATGCGTGGAGACGCCACCTGAGATTTGTGCGCTACGCGTGGAGACGCCACCTGAGATTTGTGCGCTACTTGTGAAGACGCCACTTGAGATTTGTGTGCTACGCGTGGAGAGCACGCCACCAGAGATTTTTGCGCTACGTGTGGAGAGTACGCCACCAGAGATTTGTGCGCTATGTGTGGAGAGTACGCCACCAGAGAATTGTGCGCTACGTGTGGAGAGTACGCCACCTAAGATTTGTGCGCTACGTGTGGAGATGCCCCCTGAGATTTGTGCGCTATGCGTGGAGAGTATGCCACCTGAGATTTGTGCGCTATGTGTGGAGAGTACGCCACCTGAGGTTTGTGCGCTACGTGTGGAGATGCCACCTGATATTTCTGCGCTACGTCTGGAGACACCACTTGAGATTTGTGCACTGCGTGTGGAGAGTACGCCACCTGAGATTTGTGCGCTATGCGTGGAGACGCCACCTGAGATTTGTGCGCTACGCGTGGAGACTCCACCTGTGATTTGTGCGCTATGCGTGGAGACGCCACCTGGGATTTGTGCGCTACGCGTGGAGACGCCACCTGGGATTTGTGCGCTGTGGGCGTGTCACATGATGCGGCCGGCGCTTCACATTACTCTGCGGCTGTCGGTGGGCAGGGAAGTATGATGCGGGAGGGAAGACGCCGGATCCGCAGGTAAGTATTGGGGTCTCTGGGGGGCGCCGTGACGGGCTCCGCCACAGAATTCCTGAAATTTGTGCGCTACGTGTGGAGAGTACGCCACCTGAGATTTGTGCGCTACGTGTGGAGAGTACTCCACCTGAGATTTGTGCGCTACGTGTGGAGAGTCCGCCACCTGAGATTTGTGCGCTACATGTGCAGAGTCCGCCACCTGAGATTTGTGCGCTTCGTGTGGAGAGTACACCACCTGAGATTTGTGCGCTACGTGTGGAGAGTACGCCACCAGAGATTTGTGCGCTACGTGTGGAGAGTACGCCACCTTAGATTTGTGCGCTACGTGTGGAGACGCCACCTGAGACTTGTGCGCTACGTCAGGAGAGTACGCCACCTGAGATTTGTGCGCTACGTCAGGAGAGTACGCCACCTGAGATTTGTGCGCTATGTGTGGAGAGTACGCCACCTGAGATTTGTGCGCTGTGAGTGGAAAGTACGCCACCAGAGATTTGTGCGCTATTTGTGGAGATGCCACCTGATATTTGTGCGCTACGTGTGGAGACGCCACCTGAGATTTGTGCGCTACGTGTGGAGAGTACGCCACCTAAGATTTGTGCGCTACGTGTGGAGATGCCCCCTGAGATTTGTGCGCTATGCGTGGAGAGTATGCCACCTGAGATTTGTGCGCTATGTGTGGAGAGTACGCCACCTGAGGTTTGTGCGCTACGTGTGGAGATGCCACCTGATATTTCTGCGCTACGTCTGGAGACACCACTTGAGATTTGTGCACTGCGTGTGGAGAGTACGCCACCTGAGATTTGTGCGCTATGCGTGTAGACGCCACCTGAGATTTGTGCGCTACGCGTGGAGACTCCACCTGTGATTTGTGCGCTATGCGTGGAGACGCCACCTGGGATTTGTGCACTACGTGTGGAGACGCCACCTGGTATTTGTGCGCTACATGTGCAGAGTCCGCCACCTGAGATTTGTGCGCTCCGTGTGGAGAGTACACCACCTGAGATTTGTGCGCTACGTGTGGAGAGTACGCCACCAGAGATTTGTGCGCTATATGTGGAGACGTCACCTGAGATTGTGCGCTACGTGTGGAGACGCCACCTGAGACTTGTGCGCAACGTGTGGAGAGTACGCCACCTGAGATTTGTGCGCTACGTCAGGAGAGTACGCCACCTGAGATTTGTGCGGTACGTCAGGAGAGTACGCCACCTGAGATTTGTGCGCTGCGAGTGGAACGTACGCCACCTGAGATTTGTGCGCTATTTGTGGAGATGCCACCTGATATTTGTGCGCTACGCGTGCAGAGTACGCCACTTGATATTTGTGCGCTACGTGTGGAGAGTACTCCACCTGAGATTTGTGCGTTACGTGTGGAGAGTACTCCACCTGAGATTTGTGCGCTACGTGTGGAGAGTACCCCACCTGAGATTGGTGCGCTACGTGTTGAGAGTACGCCACCTGAGATTTGTGCGCTACGTGTGGAGAGTTCCCCACTTGAGATTTGTGCGCTACGTGTGGACAGTATGCCACCTGAGATTTGTGCGCTACGAGTGGAAAGTACGCTACCTGAGATTTGTGCACTATGCGTGGAGACGCCACCTGAGATTTGTTGCGCTACGCGTGGAGACGCCAGCTGAGATTTGTGCGCTACGTGTGGGGAGTACGCCACCTGAGATTTGTGCGCTACGTGTGGAGAGTACGCCACCAGAGATTTGTGTGCTACGTGTGGAGAGTACGCCACCAGAGATTTGTGCGCTACGTGTGGAGAGTACGCCACCTGAGATTTGTGCGCTACTCGTGGAGAGTACGCCACCAGAGATTTGTGCGCTAGGTGTGGAGAGTACGCCACCAGAGATTTGTGCGCTAGGTGTGGAGAGTACGCCACCAGAGATTTGTGCGCTACGTGTGGAGACGCCACCTGAGATTTGTGCGCTATTTGTGGAGATGCCACCTGAGATTTGTGCGCTACGTGTGGAGAGTACGCCACTTGAGATTTGTGCGCTATGCGTGGAGACGCCACCTGAGATTTGTGCGCTACTTGGAGACGCCACTTGAGATTTGTGCGCTACGTGTGGAGAGTACGCCACCAGAGATTTGTGCGCTACGTGTGGAGACGCCATCTGAGATTTGTGCGCTACGTGTGGAGATCCCAGCTGAGATTTGTGCGCTATGCGTGGAGAGTTTGCCACCTGAGATTTGTGTACTATGTGTGGAGAGTACGCCACCTGAGGTTTGTGCGCTACGTGTGGAGAGTACGCCACCAGAGATTTGTGTGCTACGTGTGGAGACGCCATCTGAGATTTGTGCGCTACGTGTGGAGAGGACGCCTCCTGAGATTTGTGCGCTATGCGTGGAGAGCACGCCACCAGAGATTTTTGCGCTACGTGAGGAGAGTACGCCACCTGAGATTTGTGCGCTATGTGTGGAGAGTACGCCACCTGAGATTTGTGCGCTACATGTGGAGAGACCACCTGAGATGTGTGCGCTACGTGTGGAGATGCCACCTGAGATTTGTGCGCTACTTGTGGAGAGGACGCCACCTGAGATTTGTGCGCTACGTGTGGAGACGCTCCTGAGATTTGTGCGCTACTTGTGGAGACGCCACTTGAGATTTGTGTGCTACGCGTGGAGAGTACGCCGCCTGAGATTTGTGCACTACGTGTGGAGAGTACGCCACCAGAGATTTGTGCGCTACGTGTGGAGAGTACGCCACCAGAGATTTGTGCGCTACGTGTGGAGAGTACGCCACCTAAGATTTGTGCGCTACGTGTGGAGATGCCCCCTGAGATTTGTGCGCTATGCGTGGAGAGTACACCACCTGAGATTTGTGCGCTACGTGTGGAGAGTACGCCACCTAAGATTTGTGCGCTACGTGTGGAGATGCCCCCTGAGATTTGTGCGCTCCGTGTGGAGAGTACACCACCTGAGATTTGTGCGCTACGTGTGGAGAGTACGCCACCAGAGATTTGTGCGCTGCATGTGGAGACGTCACCTGAGATTTGTGCGCTACGTGTGGAGACGCCACCTGAGACTTGTGCGCAACGTGTGGAGAGTACGCCACCTGAGATTTGTGCGCTACGTCAGGAGAGTACGCCACCTGAGATTTGTGCGGTACGTCAGGAGAGTACGCCACCTGAGATTTGTGCGCTGCGAGTGGAAAGTACGCCACCTGAGATTTGTGCGCTATTTGTGGAGATGCCACCTGATATTTGTGCGCTACGCGTGCAGAATACGCCACTTGATATTTGTGCGCTACGTGTGGAGAGTACTCCACCTGAGATTTGTGCGCTACGTGTGGAGAGTACTCCACCTGAGATTTGTGCGCTACGTGTGGAGAGTACCCCACCTGAGATTGGTGCGCTACGTGTTGAGAGTACGCCACCTGAGATTTGTGCGCTACATGTGGAGAGTTCCCCACTTGAGATTTGTGCGCTACGTGTGGACAGTATGCCACCTGAGATTTGTGCGCTACGAGTGGAAAGTACGCTGCCTGAGATTTGTGCGCTATGCGTGGAGACGCCACCTGAGATTTGTTGCGCTACGCGTGGAGACGCCAGCTGAGATTTGTGCGCTACATGTGGGGAGTACGCCACCTGAGATTTGTGCGCTACGTGTGGAGAGTATGCCACCAGAGATTTGTGCGCTACGTGTGGAGAGTACGCCACCAGAGATTTGTGCGCTACGTGTGGAGAGTACGCCACCTGAGATTTGTGCGCTACGTGTGGAGAGTACGCCACCAGAGATTTGTGCGCTAGGTGTGGAGAGTACGCCCCCAGAGATTTGTGCGCTACGTGTGGAGACGCCACCTGAGATTTGTGCGCTATTTGTGGAGATGCCACCTGAGATTTGTGCGCTACGTGTGGAGAGTACGCCACATGAGATTTGTGCGCTATGCGTGGAGACGCCACCTGAGATTTGTGCGCTACTTGTGGAGACGCCACTTGAGATTTGTGCGCTACGTGTGGAGAGTACGCCACCAGAGATTTGTGCACTACGTGTGGAGAGTACGCCACCTGAGATTTTTGCGCTACGTGTGGAGACGCCATCTGAGATTTGTGCGCTACGTGTGGAGATACCCCCTGAGATTTGTGCGCTATGCGTGGAGAGTTTGCCACCTGAGATTTGTGCACTATGTGTGGAGAGTACGCCACCTGAGGTTTGTGCGCTACGTGTGGAGAGTACGCCACCAGAGATTTGTGCGCTACGTGTGGAGACGCCATCTGAGATTTGTGCGCTACGTGTGGAGAGGACACCCCCTGAGATTTGTGCGGTATGCGTGCAGAGCACGCCACCAGAGATTTTTGCGCTACGTGTGGAGAGTACTCCACCTGAGATTTGTGCGCTACGTGAGGAGAGTACGCCACCTGAGATTTTTGCGCTATGTGTGGAGAGTACGCCACCTGAGATTTGTGCGCTACATGTGGAGAGACCACCTGAGATGTGTGCGCTACGTGTGGAGACGCCACCTGAGATTTGTGCGCTACTTGTGGAGAGGACGCCACCTGAGATTTGTGCGCTACGTGTGGAGACGCTCCTGAGATTTGTGCGCTACTTGTGGAGACGCCACTTGAGATTTGTGTGCTACTCGTGGAGAGTACCCCGCCTGAGATTTGTGCGCTACGTGTGGAGAGTACGCCACCAGAGATATGTGCGCTACGTGTGGAGAGTACGCCACCAGAGATTTGTGCGCTACGTGTGGAGAGTACGCCACCTAAGATTTGTGCGCTACGTGTGGAGATGCCCCCTGAGATTTGTGCGCTATGCGTGGAGAGTATGCCACCTGAGATTTGTGCGCTATGTGTGGAGAGTACGCCACCTGAGGTTTGTGCGCTACGTGTGGAGATGCCACCTGATATTTCTGCGCTACGTCTGGAGACACCACTTGAGATTTGTGCACTGCGTGTGGAGAGTACGCCACCTGAGATTTGTGCGCTATGCGTGGAGACGCCACCTGAGATTTGTGCGCTACGCGTGGAGACTCCACCTGTGATTTGTGCGCTATGCGTGGAGACGCCACCTGGGACTTGTGCGCTACGCGTGGAGACGCCACCTGGGATTTGTGCGCTGTGGGCGTGTCACATGATGCGGCCGGCGCTTCACATTACTCTGCGGCTGTCGGTGGGCAGGGAAGTATCATGCGGGAGGGAAGACGCCGGATCCGCAGGTAAGTATTGGGGTCTCTGGGGGGCGCCGTGACGGGCTCCGCCACAGAATTCCTGAAATTTGTGCGCTACGTGTGGAGAGTACGCCACCTGAGATTTGTGCGCTACGTGTGGAGAGTACTCCACCTGAGATTTGTGCGCTACGTGTGGAGAGTCCGCCACCTGAGATTTGTGCGCTACCTGTGCAGAGTCCGCCACCTGAGATTTGTGCGCTTCGTGTGGAGAGTACACCACCTGAGATTTGTGCGCTACGTGTGGAGAGTACGCCACCAGAGATTTGTGCGCTACGTGTGGAGAGTACGCCACCTTAGATTTGTGCGCTACGTGTGGAGACGCCACCTGAGACTTGTGCGCTACGTCAGGAGAGTACGCCACCTGAGATTTGTGCGCTACGTCAGGAGAGTACGCCACCTGAGATTTGTGCGCTATGTGTGGAGAGTACGCCACCTGAGATTTGTGCGCTGTGAGTGGAAAGTACGCCACCAGAGATTTGTGCGCTATTTGTGGAGATGCCACCTGATATTTGTGCGCTACGTGTGGAGACGCCACCTGAGATTTGTGCGCTACGTGTGAAGAGTACGCCACCTTTGATTTGTGCGCTACGTGTGGAGAGTACCCCACCTGAGATTGGTGCGCTACGTGTTGAGAGTATGCCACCTGAGATTTGTGCGCTACGTGTGGAGATACCCCCTGAGATTTGTGCGCTATGCGTGGAGAGTATGCCACCTGAGATTTGTGCGTTATGCGTGGAGAGTATGCCACCTGAGATTTGTGTGCTATGTGTGTAGAGTACGCCACCTGAGGTTTGTGCGCTAAGTGTGGAGATGCCACCTGATATTTCTGCGCTACGTCTGGAGACACCACTTGAGATTTGTGCACTGCGTGTGGAGAGTACGCCACCTGAGATTTGTGCGCTATGCGTGGAGACGGCACCTGAGATTTGTGCGCTACGCGTGGAGACTCCACCTGTGATTTGTGCGCTATGCGTGGAGACGCCACCTGGGATTTGTGCGCTACGCGTGGAGACGCCACCTGGGATTTGTGCGCTGTGGGCGTGTCACATGTTGCGACCGGCGCTTCACATTACTCTGCGGCTGTCGGTGGGCAGGTAAGCATCATGCGGGAGGGAAGACGCCGGATCCGCAGGTAAGTATTGGGGTCTCTGGGGGGCGCCGTGACGGGCTCCGCCGCAGAATTCCTGAAATTTGTGCGCTACGTGTGGAGAGTACGCCACCTGAGATTTGTGCGCTACGTGTGGAGAGTACGCCACCTGAGATTTGTGCGCTACGTGTGGAGAGTCCGCCACCTGAGATTTGTGCGCTACGTGTGCAGAGTCCGCCACCTGTGATTTGTGCGCTTCGTGTGGAGAGTACACCACCCGAGATTTGTGCGCTACGTGTGGAGAGTACGCCACCAGAGATTTGTGCGCTACGTGTGGAGAGTACGCCACCTTAGATTTGTGCGCTACGTGTGGAGACGCCACCTGAGACTTGTGCGCAACGTGTGGAGAGTACGCCACCTGAGATTTGTGCGCTACATCAGGAGAGTACGCCACCTGAGATTTGTACGCTATGTGTGGAGAGTACGCCACCTGAGATTTGTGCGCTGCGAGTGGAAAGTACGCCACCTGAGATTTGTGCGCTATTTGTGGAGATGCCACCTGATATTTGTGCGCTACGTGTGGGGACGCCACCTGAGATTTGTGCGCTACGTGTGGAGAGTACTCTACCTGAGATTTGTGCGCTACGTGTGGAGAGTACGCCACCTTAGATTTGTGCGCTACGTGTGGAGAGTACCCCACCTGAGATTCGTGCGCTACGTGTGGAGAGTATGCCACATGAGATTTGTGCGCTACGTGTGGAGAGTTCCCCGCCTGAGATTTTTGCGCTACGTGTGGACAGTACGCCACCTGAGATTTGTGCGCTACGAGTGAAAAGTACGCCGCCTGAGATTTGTGCGCAATTTGTGGAGACGACACCTGATATTTGCGCACTACGTGTGGAGACGCCACCTGAGATTTGTGCGCTACGTGTGGAGCGTACGCCACCTGAGATTTGTGCGCTATGCGTGGAGACGCCACCTGAGATTTGTGCACTATGCGTGGAGACGCCACCTGAGATTTGTGCGCTACGCGTAGAGACGCCACCTGAGATTTGTGCGCTACGTGTGGAGAGTACGCCACCTGAGATTTGTGCGCTACGTGTGAAGAGTACGCCACCAGAGATTTGTGCGCTACATGTGGAGACGTCACCTGAGATTTGTGCGCTACGTGTGGAGACGCCACCTGAGAGTTGTGCGCTACGTATGGAGAGTACGGCACCTGAGATTTGTACGCTATGTGTGGGGACGCCACTTGAGATTTGTGCGCTACGTGTGGAGACGCCACCTGAGATTTGTGCGCTACGTGTGGAGACGCCACCCGAGATTTGTGCGCTACGCGTGGAGAGTACGCCACCTGAGATTTGTGCGCTACGTGTGGAAAGTACGCCACCTGAGATTTGTGCGCTACGTGTGGAGAGTACGCCACCTGAGATTTGTGCGCTTCGTGTGGAGAGTACGCCACCTGAGATTTGTGCGCTATGTGTGGAGAGTACGCCACCTGAGATTTGTGCGCTATTTGTGGAGATACCACCTGATATTTGTGCGCTACGTGTGGAGACGCCACCTGAGATTTGTGCGCTATGTGTGGAGAGTACTCCACCTGAGATTTGTGCGCTACGTGTGGAGAGTACGCCACCTTAGATTTGTGCGCTACGTGTGGAGAGTTCCCCACCTGAGATTTGTGCGCTACGTCAGGAGAGTACACCACCTGAGATTTGTGCGCTATGTGTGGAGAGTACGCCACCTGAGATTTGTGCGCTATTTGTGGAGATACTGTTAAGAAAATTGTAGATCAATGTATCAGTTAATTATTCTATATTGCCTTGTAGAGCATGATACTGGTATGAGTAGTGAAAGGGTTAAAATATAACCCTTCTTTAGGCCTCCATGTCTTCTCAGGAAAGATGATAGTCTACTAGACCCCCCATGTATGCATATCTATAGACAGGAAGCTACACACTACAGGGGGTAAGTCTGTAAAGTATTACATGCATTCCTTTCTCCTGAATTCATAGTGGTCTCATTGTATGTAATAGATACACCCTAGAAGGTGTAACTTATGTTAATCATTTTTTATCTTAAGCCTATCATATATTCTATCCATCTTGAAGGTATATACGTTTTGCTATGATGTCATTTAGGCTATATATGCTTTGTCCACCTCAGAATAAAGCAGAAAATCACTTGATACCATATAAAGTTGGTTTGATTTGAATTTCTCCTGGGCTCAGACTTCTGCGCGAGATCTGGGAT
Organism: Eleutherodactylus coqui; assembly: GCF_035609145.1. Taxonomy (NCBI): domain Eukaryota; kingdom Metazoa; phylum Chordata; class Amphibia; order Anura; family Eleutherodactylidae; genus Eleutherodactylus; species Eleutherodactylus coqui. The sequence continues at coordinate 157,762,060 of NC_089840.1, forward strand.
CGTTTCTCTTTGATAACACATAAATTCTCCTTACATTTTTGGTCCTTCGAACCGGAATCACTCACTGCAGAGGGAGAGGACAGCCTGGCTGTGAAAAGGTGGGTCTGAAGTACTCTCCGATCATTAAAAGACCTCCGTCTTGCTTAGACGTAATTAGAGGCCAGTCGGGCATCCTGTCTGAAACAGTGACGTTTTTCCGAACTAGCCGGAGAATTTGGAAGCCTCCCAGATAACGTGTAGTAAGTATAACAATGGTTCAACTTTTCTTCTCTCTTCTTCTTCTTCTGTATACTTTAGTGTTAGTAGAATTTACAATGTGTATTGTAAATGAGAGGCAATCATAGACGAAGGGACAATAGCAGTAGTCTATGTGAAATGTGTAAGGTAAATGAGAAGTATAGACGAATGGGTTGCCAAAGGGGCAATAGCAGTAGTCTATGTGAGACCATAGCCATTGTGAGAAGGCTACAGGAAAGAATTAACTCCGTGCGACACGTAAAAAGTGGTTAGATGACGTCATGGGACACAGGGGTGTCCAGGAACTTTACTTCTTATCTTTCTATTACTTTCTCTTTGATATTGTGTTATAGAGTAACTAAGAATATGAAGAGGGCGGCCGCCTACTAACATAATGTACTATTTGTATTGCTGTCTTATATTGCATGAAGCGAATGTGTGAGTGATTGAGATGAGTGGAATAAATAAATAAATTAAAAGTCCTAGTTGTAAAGAATTATGTGATACAATACGGACAAAATCAGCTAAAAGATCAGCAGAAATACGGATTATCCGCTGCTGAAGTCTGGTTAAAAGAAGCCCCAAACTGTCACGCCCATATAAAAATAGACCCCCGACAGTTTGATGAACAATTCAAAGGGTTAATGAGGAGTTCCAATTGAATGAAAAATAGAGAGAGCAGATAGAATAATTCTATGGCCAGATTGGAGTTCTGTAGAAGGAAATTAGAATGGGAGGGGAGGAGATGGTAGACCCCTTCCATAGTATAATCAGGGGGCATGAGAGATGATCCTAATGCTGCATATAATCAGCCATTAAGGAACACGTTAGTAAGTGCAGTAAAGAAGGAAATAGGAGGTTATATAATGAGATACATAGTTACCCTGAGAATGGGATCGTTGCAGGATGTTTTGCAATATGCAAAACATGCAGAAAAGTGTTACAAAGAAAAGGGTCAGAAAGTGAGGGGTTTTTTTTATACAGGGAGAGGAATGTGATATGATGGTTCAAGTAAGTAAGAGAGGTCATTGGACAGCGAGAGGATGTGAAAGTAGAGACAGAGGAAGAAGCAGAGGTGGGATGCAGCTCGGGGATTTAAATGTGTGTTTGAATAATGGAAGTCTAGTGATTTTGCCTGAGAGTGCCCTGAGAAACAATGTTCTCAGCCACCTTGGGGAAAAATGACTAGGAGGGGTCGATGTACAACACTTGGAGGATCTCATGGCAATCTCCACTGCCTGAGATAGATCTCCAGGTGAATGGGTGGATGATTACTCTCCTGGTGGGCTCAGGAGCCACTAGGACATTAATACATCCCAATGATGTACCTGATGTAAAATGTATTAATAGTCATATCCTGGTCAGAGGGGTTAATGGCCGGACCCACAGGGAATCCCTCTCTGAACCAGTTATAACAGACCTAGAGACAAATAAGCCTGTGAAATGTCAGATTATATAGTCCCGAATATGTCCAGTAAATGTGTTGTAATGAGATATTATGATAAAATTAGGTATACCTTCACCAGAGTACCTCAGGGCTGCTGTGAACCTCCAACAATTTTCTCCCAGGCTATGTCAGTACACTTAGCCCAGTTCCAGCCTCTTAGAGGTAGTCAGCGACTACTGCATGTTGGTAGTCAGCAGCAGACAGTGGAGAGCATTGTGGGGGGGACACAGTCGCACTCTTGAGGTTTATTTATGAGCAAGGCCATAAAAGTAAACAGGTAGAAACTCCAATACGGTCAGCAAACGGTTAAATATTTGGGGTATAACCTGTCAGATGAAGGTAGGCAAGCAATTCTGGAGGTCCCAAAACTATGAGCAAATGATCTCCTTTTTGGGAATGAGAATGTTACGTGTGCTGCTGGGATTTGTTGTTCTATTGTGTTTCCAGCAGCACAGCACTCACAGGGTTAATGATTGAGCTGGCTGGGTGTGGTGCTGTCTGCTAGCCAATCCCCTGGTCAGTCTATATGGCCCCTCAGGTGGGCCGTCATGAATGCTTGTCTGGTGAGGTTTGCAGTGTGACTTGGTTCATGTCCATTTGTACAGTTATATACTGTCAGTTTTGTGTTAGCTTGCTGTGTGTCCTGTCCTGTTGCAGCGTGCGGTGTGAACGGTGTCCGGTTCTGCTGGACTCCTGGTTAGTGTAGGGACTAGCAGTATAACCAGGAGCCGTGAAGTGGCCTGCTAGCTTTCAACATCTTGTACAACATGTCAACCAATACCTGGTATTTATATTCAGCTTCCAATCTGTTACTAGTGGTTGCATGTTGTATGCGGTGTATTCTGGGTCTGTCATGTGGCATGTGAATGCATCCTGTTCTGGTGTGTGGCTCCTAGGATCAGCTAGGGCCCAGATCCGAAGACCGCTGGGCTGCCCTTATTAGGGCAATGTCCCCGCTTAGGTAGGGCCACTATCATCCTCCCTTGTAGCACAGGGTCAGTTGCCTGAAACCGGTGTGAGTCCCGTGTGACCCTGGTGATACCCGTGTGCGTCCCCTTTGGTCATGATCATGTGGGTTCCGTGCTTTGCTTGCCCACACGATCGTAACAGACAAACTTCTACAGCTCCTGGATCTCAAATTCTGCATCTCTGACAGCGCTTCTTACCAGAATCATCTATGATGACCCTCTGGCTGCAGCCAGCAGGATCCAGTGAGATGGGCTGTACATAGCCTTTTTTTTTTTTTTTTTTTTTTTAACGGAGATCTTACCTAAATCGTTCTTCAGATGTGCAGCAGTTTTGAGCCATGGCCTGTGTCATGTCTCAACAGGGGGGATGGTGGCACTCATATGGGAAGTATTCACAGCCTAGGGGTTTACAAACTACTCTAAAAAAAAATTTTTTTGTCTTGTATTATTTGTGCTAAACAATGCAGAAGGGAGTATAAGACCAGGAGGGGGCGCCGTCCGACACATGGGGGATGCTGGGAGAGCTCTGAGTGTAACTTCTATAGAAGGAGTGACGAGCGCCATACTGGTAGATCTGCTCCCTGACCTACTGACTGCAATCCCTGCTAGCCGTCATAAACCGCTCCTGCAGTCACACCGTTTCTGCCGTCACACGGCTAAATGTCTGACCATTGTCTGTGTATAGCATCTCTCACTCTTCACTTCGCCATACCGTGCACATCTCCAGCCCTTTACCTTCTGTATCCCCCATTACCTGTAGTATGTAAGCTTGTTGGAGCAGGACCCTCACCCCTACTGTCTGTATCAGCTGATTACTATGTAACCGTGGTTCTGTAATGTTTGTATTTTGTCTTTCTGTATTCCCCGTCTATGTAATCGCTGCGGGATATGTTGGCGCTATACACAAAGATTATTATAAATGTGTGTCAGATGAGGGACTTGTTGGCATTGCACACAAAGGGGTAAGGCGTGGCTAGATGCTTGCCTGGCTTGATAGTACTCCTAGTCAGGCCACGTCCCTGACGGCCATCTTAGTGCTAGTCATGGCCTGCGGCCATTTTAGTACTTGCTGTAAGACCTTCAGCCGCCGCCCAGGCGCCATCTTGGCTCCTTACATCCCATAGCTGTACCTTCTACCTGGCATCCCAATGCTTGCACTTGTAGTACACTACACCAGTGATTAGTGCCTCCTCTGAACTGCATAGGAATAGTCAGCAGCCTCCATCACTGTCCTCTGTGTGTTGATGATATGTTGTCTACCTTATTAAGTGTGTGCTATAAGGTGGGGTCAGCTCACAAATGGTTAAATCATCTGTTACATGGGAATGCTTGTTTCACCCCCACCTTTCAGCTTTAGAGTTCAGTGAGAAAAAGGGAGGGCGGGAGTGTGACTGACTCTAGCCATGCTCTGCTTGCTTGATATGAATAGACCTGTAATGAAGATGATCAGGAATGAAGTTTAGTATAAACCTGTGTGAATAGGGAACGTCCATTCTTGCTGTTATTTGTGTACATGTCCGTTCTGTGATTGGTTTGCAGTGATTTTGATTGTTAAATGGTGTTTTCAATGTGATAATGTCATGTAAGATATAATAATAATGAAGTTGTTGATAATGTGAGAGCTGAGTGTCCCTATTACGGGAAGGATAGCACAAGGATGCTGCAGTTATCTGAAGGAGTCCAGCCACAGCTAAAGCTCTGTTTATCTTACTCCATCACCTCTCCTTGATAAGAGAAATTCCTGAGGGGGGTTGTTAACGTTGGAGGACCAAGCGACTGCAGATGATTGGAGTAGTAGTAGTTGTGTGAATCTTAATGTTATGCAGTAAATATTGTGTATAGAGAATGTTAATAATTATATGAGATAGAAAGACTTGACCCCACGATAGATAAAAGTTAATGACAAGTCCTCACGGTGTGATGAACGTAAGATGTGTGATTAAGCTTCTTAACTCTACCTACACCCCACAGATAAGTGATCCATGTTATACATTGAGTTTGCTGCTTCCACCTGTGAGCTGGGACCAAATACCTGCTGTTGCCTCTGATCCTGGGGTTATACTTGCTTCGCGCTACCTGGTAATGGGACTGAGGCAGACTACGGGAGACTGCCTGAGGGATGCTGTGCGGAGAGGAGAACCGTAAGGGGCACGCTGTCTCTGGGATATGGCCTGAGCTACAGAGGGCACGCACTGACGTGTGATGGTTGTGTGGTGACCGGGCCTGGAACAGGTGCCAGGTACAGCCCCTAACGGGATTGTGCTTGGTACAACTGATAATGCCTATATACCTCATGACCTCCGAGGGTAACAGCAAGGGCCGTGTCCGGAGAACTAGGGACACCTCTCCCAAAGGTTCCTCTGACCCATCGGGGTCCCAAGGGGGGTACCGGACGAGTATGGGACGAGAAATCGGATGGCTGCAGGGGGTTTGAGTCTCTTCTTGCATGGTGGGTAACAGTGAATAAAAATGTAGACTGGATTATATATATATATATTATAACCAACAGAGATTTGTTAATTATACAAGAGATGCAATCAAGGGCCTAGCGGAACAACTAGGACACACCTTACACTTATTGCATGGCAAAATAGAATGGCTCTTGTTATATGTTACTAGCAGAAAAAGGAGGAGTTTGTAAAATGATTGGAGGATATTGTTGTACTTTCATTCCTAATAACACAGCACCTGATGGTAGTGTTACTCGAGCACTGGAAGGGTTAAATGCATAATAAAATGAACTAGCTGATAACTCTGGCATAGACAATCCATTCACAGACTGGTTGGAAGCTTGTTCGGATACTGGTCACAAGTCATATACTCCACATTAGTCTCTATGTCAGTATTTGCCTCCATTCTAGTACTTTGCGGTTGCTGCTGTATCCGAGGACTGTTACAAAACCTTATTATTATTAACACTTCCATCACCAAAACTATGTTTCAAAATATACAAGATGACGAAGAACAGGATGATTTACTGGGTCAGGTGACCACCTTTTATGACAAGTGATGGTTAAAAGTTCTATGAAGAAAGCACCATTTTTCTTTGATGATTTTGAAGTGTGACATTTTGATTCCAGTGCGTTCTGATTGTACCGGAGGATCGCTCTAATAACTGAGTGACATTTCAATAAATAAGATTTTATATCATGATGGACAATCATTTATATATGAAGAAAGAAACATCAATCTCATAATAAATCAAGGCCAAGCTTCTCTTGGAGGCGGGCCTAATTGTGGGTACAATTGGTGGAATGACTTTATATATATATATATATATCAATGTAATGCTTTTATATGAAATAATTATATACTTAGTCTTGAAGTGTGAACCCAGGCGTCCTGGTAATAAAGCTTCGGGCCGTAGCCAGGGGGTCTGTGGTAGAGTCATTATATATGTGTATTTACTATTATACTGTGTTGATGTATTGATCTAAAGTGGGGAATGTTAAGAAAATTGTAGATCAATGTATCAGTTAATTATTCTATATTGCCTTGTAGAGCATGATACTGGTATGAGTAGTGAAAGGGTTAAAATATAACCCTTCTTTAGGCCTCCATGTCTTCTCAGGAAAGATGATAGTCTACTAGACCCCCCATGTATGCATATCTATAGACAGGAAGCTACACACTACAGGGGGTAAGTCTGTAAAGTATTACATGCATTCCTTTCTCCTGAATTCATAGTGGTCTCATTGTATGTAATAGATACACCCTAGAAGGTGTAACTTATGTTAATCATTTTTTATCTTAAGCCTATCATATATTCTATCCATCTTGAAGGTATATACGTTTTGCTATGATGTCATTTAGGCTATATATGCTTTGTCCACCTCAGAATAAAGCAGAAAATCACTTGATACCATATAAAGTTGGTTTGATTTGAATTTCTCCTGGGCTCAGACTTCTGCGCGAGATCTGGGATCGTTTCTCTTTGATAACACATAAATTCTCCTTACAGATACCACCTGATATTTGTGCGCTACGTGTGGAGACGCCACCTGAGATTTGTGCGCTACGTGTGGAGAGTACTCCACCTGAGATTTGTGCGCTACGTGTGGAGAGTATGCCACCTTAGATTTGTGCGCTACGTGTGGAGACTACCCAACCAGAGATTGGTGCGCTACGTGTGGAGAGTTCCCCACCTGAGATTTGTGCGCTACGTGTGGACAGTATGCCACCTGAGATTTGTGCACTACGAGTGGAAAGTACGCCGCCTGAGATTTGTGCGCTATTTGTGGAGATGCCACCTGAGATTTGTGCGCTACGTGTGGAGCGTACGCCACCTGAGATTTGTGCGCTATGCGTGGAGACGCCACCTGAGATTTATGCGCTACACGTGGAGACGCCAGCTGAGATTTGTGCGCTACGTGTGGAGAGTACGCCACCTGAGATTTGTGCGCTAAGTGTGGAGAGTACGCCACCAGAGATTTGTGCGCTACATGTGGAGACGTCACCTGAGATTTGTGCGCTACGTGTGGAGACGCCACCTGAGACTTGTGCGCTACGTGTGAAGAGTACGCCACCTGAGATTTGTGCGCTATTTGTGGAGATGCCACCTGAGATTTGTGCGCTACGTCTGGAGACGCCACCTGAGATTTGTGTGCTACGTGTGGAGAGTACTCCACCTGAGATTTGTGCGCTACATGTGGAGAGTACGCCACCAGAGATTTGTCCGCTACGTGTGAAGAGTACGCCACCTGAGATTTGTGCGCTACGTGTGGAGACGCCACCTGAGATTTGTGCGCTACGTGTGCAGAGTAAGCCACCTGAGATTTGTGCGCTACGTGTGGAGAGTAAGCCACCTGAGATTTGTGCGCTACGTGTGGAGACGCCACCTGAGATTTGTGCGCTACGTGTGCAGAGTAAGCCACCTGAGATTTGTGCGCTACGTGTGGAGAGTAAGCCACCTGAGATTTGTGCGCTACGTGTGGAGAGTACGCCACCTGAGATTTGTGCGCTACGTGTGGAGAGTAAGCCACCTGAGATTTGTGCGCTACGTGTGGAAAGTACGCCACCTGAGATTTGTGCGCTATTTGTGGAGATACCACCTGAGATTTGTGCGCTACGTGTGGAGACGCCACCTGAGATTTGTGCGCTACATGTGGAGAGTACGCCACCTGAGATTTGTGCGCTACGTGTGAAGAGTACGCCACCTGAGATTTGTGCGCTACGTGTGAAGAGTACGCCACCTGAGATTTGTGCGCTACGTGTGAAGAGTACGCCACCTGAGATTTGTGCGCTACGTGTGGAGATGCCACCTGAGATTTGTGCGCTACGTGTGGAGAGTAAGCCACCTGAGATTTGTGCGCTACGTGTGGAGAGTAAGCCACCTGAGATTTGTGCGCTACGTGTGGAGAGTAAGCCACCTGAGATTTGTGCGTTACGTGTGGAGAGTACGCCACCTGAGATTTGTGCGCTACGTGTGGAGAGTAAGCCACCTGAGATTTCTGCGCTACGTGTGGAGAGGACGCCACCTGAGATTTGTGCGCTACGAGTGGAAAGTACGCTACCTGAGATTTGTACGCTACGTGTGGAGAGTAAGCCACCTGAGATTTGTGCGCTACGTGTGGAGAGTAAGCCACCTGAGATTTGTGCGCTACGTGTGGAGAGGACGCCACCTGAGATTTGTGCGCTACGTGTGGACAGTATGCCACCTGAGATTTGTGCGCTACTTGTGGAGAGGACGCCACCTGAGATTTGTGCGCTATTTGTGGAGACGCGACCTGATATTTATGCGCTACGTGTGGAGACGCCACCTGAGATTTGTGCGCTACGTGTGGAGCGTACGCCACCTGAGATTTGTGCGCTATGCATGGAGACGCCACCAGAGATTTGTGCGCTACGCGTGGGAACGCCAGCTGAGATTTGTGCGCTACGCGTGGAGAGTACGCCACCTGAGATTTGTGCGCTACGCGTGGAGACGCCACCTGAGATTTGTGCGCTATGCGTAGGGAGTATGCCATTTGAGATTTGTGCACTACGTTTGGAGAGTACGCCACCTGAGATTTGTGCGCTATGTGTGGAGCGTACGCCACCTGAGATTTGTGCGCTACGTGTGGAGACGCCACCTGATATTTGTGCGCTACGTCTGGAGACGCCACCTGAGATTTGTGCGCTACGTGTGGAGAGTACGCCACCTGAGATTTGTGCGCTATGCGTGGAGACGCCACCTGAGATTTGTGCGCTACGCGTCCAGACTCCACCTATGATTTCTGCGCTACGCGTGGAGACGCCACCTGAGATTTGTGCGCTACGCGTGGAGACGCCACCTGGGATTTGTGCGCTACACGTGGAGACGCCACCTGGGATTTGTGCGCTGTGGGCGTCACATGATGCGGCCGGCGCTTCATATTAAACTGCGGCTGTCGGTGGGCAGGGAAGCATCATGCGGGAGGGAAGACGCTGGATCCGCAGGTAAGTATTGCTGTCTCTGGGGGGCGCCGTGACGGGCACCGCCGCAGAATAACTGAAATTTGTGTGCTACGTGTGGAGAGTACGCCACCTGAGATTTGTGCGCTACGTGTGGAGATGCCACCTGAGATTTGTGCGCTACGTGTGGAGAGTATGCCACCTGAGATTTGTGCGCTACGTGTGGAGAGTATGCCACCTGAGATTTGTGCGCTACGTGTGGAGAGTATGCCACCTGAGATATGTGCGCTACGTGTGGAGAGTATGCCACCTGAGATTTGTGCGCTTCGTGTGGAGAGTATGCCACCTGAGATTTGTGCGCTACGTGTGGAGAGTATGCCACCTGAGATTTGTGCGCTACGTGTGGAGAGTATGCCACCTGAGATTTGTGCGCTACGTGTGGAGAGTATGCCACCTGAGATTTGTGCGCTACGTGTGGAGAGTACGCCACCTGAGATTTGTGCTCTACGTGTGGAGATGCCGCCTGAGATTTATGCGTTACCTATGCAGACGCTAACTGAGATTTGTGCGCTATGTGTGGAGAGTACGGCACCTGAGATTTTTGTGCTACGTGTGAGGAGTACGCCACCTGAGACTTGTGCGCTGCGTGTAGAGACGCTATTTGAGATTTGTACGCTACGTGTGAAGAGTACGCCACCTGAGATTTGTGCGCTACGTGTGGAGAGTACGCCACCTGAGATTTGTGCGCTACGTGTGGAGAGTTCCCCACCTGAAATTTGTGCGCTACGTGTGGAGAGTACGCCACCTGAGATTTGTGTACTACGTGTGGAGACCCCACCTGAGATTTGTGTGCTACGTGTGTTGATTACGCCACCAGAGACTTGTGCGCTACGTGTGGAGAGTACGCCACCTGAGATTTGTGTACTACGTGTGGAGACGCCACCTGAGACTTGTGCGCTACATGTGGAGATTACGCCACCTGAGACTTGCGCGCTTCGTGTGGAGACGCCATCTGAGATTTGTGTGCTACGTGTGGAGACACCACCTGAGATTTGTGCGCTACATGTGGAGACGCCACATGAGATCTGTGCACTACGCATGGAGAGTACGCCACCTGAGATTTGTGCGCTACTTGTGGAGAGTACACCACCAGAGATTTGTGCGCTACGTGTGGAGAGTACGCCACCTGAGATTTGTGCGCTACGTGTGGAGAGTACGCCACCTGATATTTGTGTGCTACGTGTGGAGACGCCAATTGAGAGTTTTTTGCGCTACATGTGGATAGTACGCCACCTGAGAGTTGTGCGCTACGTGTGGAGAGGACGCCACCTGAGATTTGTGCGCTACGTATGGAGATGCTACCTGAGATTTATGCGCTACCTATGCAGACGCCACCTGAGATTTGTGCGCTATGTGTGGAGACGTCACCTGATATTTGTGCGCTACGTGTGGAAAGTACGCCACCTGAGATTTGTGCGCTACGTGTGGAGATTACGCCACCTGAGACTTGTGCGCTACGTGTGGAGATTACGCCACCTGAGACTTGCGCGCTACGTGTGGAGACGCCACCTGAGATTTGTGCGCTGCGCGTGGAGAGTACGCCACCTGAGATTTGTACGCTACGTGTGGAGAGTACGCCACCTGAGATTTGTGTGCTACGTGTGGAGAGTACGCCACCTGAGATTTGTGCGCTACGTATGGAGATGCTACCTGAGATTTATGCGCTACCTAAGCAGACGCCACCTGAGATTTGTGCGCTACGGGTGGAGCGTACGCTACCTGAGATTTGTGCGCTACATGTGGAGACGCCACATGAGATCTGTGCACTACGCGTGGAGAGTACGCCACCTGAGATTTGTGCGCTACGTGTGGAGAGTATGCCACCTGAGATTTGTGCGCTACGTGTGGAGAGTACGCCACCTGAGATTTGTGCGCTACGTGTGGAGACGCCACATGATATCTGTGCACTACACGTGGAGAGTACGCCACCTGAGATTTGTGCGCTACGTGTACAGAGTACGCCACCTGAGATTTGTGCGCTACGTGTGAAGAGTACACCACCTGTGATTTGTGCGCTACGTGTGGAGAGTACGCCACCTGAGACTTGTGCGCTACGTGTGGAGACGCTGTTTGAGATTTGTACAGAGAGCACAGGGGTCTGGAGGATGCTTGTAGGTTGTATAGGGGCCTTGAGGATGCTTGTGGAGAGCACAGGAGGGCTGGAGGATGCTGCTAGAGAGCACAGGGGGGTAGGAGGATGCTTGTAGAGAGCACAGGGGGGTAGGAGGATGCTTGCAGAGAGCACAGGGGGTAGGAGGATGCTTGTAGAGAGCACAGGGGGCCAAGAGAATGCTTTTAGAGAGCACAGGGTTCTGGGGGATGCTTGTAGGGTGTATAGGGTCCTGGAGGATGCTTGTAGAGAGCACATAGTTCTGGGGGATGCTTGTAGGGTGTATAGGGGCCTGGAGGATGCTTGTAGAGAGCACAGGGTTCTGGGGGTTGCTATTAGGGTGTATAGGGGCCTGGAGGATGCTTGTAGAGAGCACAGGCTTCTGGGGGATGCTTGTAGGGTGTATAGGGGCCTGGAGAATGGTTGTGGAGAGCACAGGAGGGCTGGAGGATGCCTGTAGAGAGCACGGGGGGCAAGGGCTAGAGGATGCTTGTAGAGAGCACAGGCGGGGCTGGAGGATGCTTGAAGAGAGCACAGGCGGGGCTGGAGGATGCTTGAAGAGAGCACAGGCGGGGCTGGAGGATGCTTGAAGAGAGCACAGGCGGCGCTGGAGGATGCTTGAAGAGAGCACAGGCAGGGCTGGAGGATGCTTGAAGAGAGCACAGGCGGGGCTGGAGGATGCTTGAAGAGAGCACAGGCAGGGCTGTAGGATGCTTGTAGAGAGCACAGGGGGGCTGTAGGATGCTTGTAGAGAGCACAGGGGGGCTGTAGGATGCTTGTAGAGAGCACAGGGGGGCTGTAGGATGCTTGTAGAGAGCACAGGGGGGCTGGAGGATGCCTGTAGAGAGCATGGGGGGGGGGCTGGAGGATGCTTGTAGAGAGCATAGCAGGGCTGGAGAATGCTAAAAGAGAGCACAGGGGGGCGGGAGGATGCTTGTAGAGAGCACAGGGGAGCGGGAGGATGCATGTAGAGAGCACTGAGGGGCTGTAGTATGCTTGTAGGGTGTATAGGGGCCTCCAGGAGGCTTGTAGAGAGCACAGGGGTCTGGAGGATGCTTTTAGGGTGTATAGGGGCCTGGACGATGGTTGTAGAGCGCACAGGGGGAAGGAGGATGCTTGTAGAGAGCACAGGGTGGTAGGAGGATGCTTGTAGAGAGCACAGGGGGGTTGGAGGATGCTTGTAGAGAGCACAGGGTTCTAGGGGATGCTTGTAGGGTGTATAGGGGCCTGGAAGATGCTTGTAGAGAGCACAGGGGCTGGAGGATGCTTGTAGGGTGTATAGCGGCCTGGCGGTTGCTTGCAGAGAGCACAGGGGTCTGGAGGATGCTAGTGGGGTGTATAGGGGCCTGAAGGATGGTTGTGGAGAGCACAGGAGGGCTGGAGGATGGCTGTAGAGAGCACGGGGGGAAGGGCTAGAGGATGCTTGTAGAGAGCATAGAGGGGCTGGAGGATGCTTGAAGAGAGCACAGGGGGGCTGAAGGATGCTTGTAGAGAGCACAGGGGGGTAGGAGGATGCTTATAGAGAGCACAGGGTGGCTGGAGGATGCTTTTCGGGTGTATAGAGGCCTGGAGGATGCTTGTAGAAACCACAGGGGTCTGGAGGATGCTTGTAGGGTGTATAGGGGCCTGGAGGATGCTTGTAAAGAGCACAGGGGTTGGTTAAATGCTTGTAGAGAGCACAGGGGGGGTTGGAGGATGCTTGTAGAGAGCACAGGGTTCTGGGGGATGCTTGTAGGGTGTATAGGGACCTGGAGGATGCTTGTAGAGAGCACAGGGGTCTGGATGATGCTTGTAGGGTGTATAGGGGCCTGGAGGATGCTTGTAGAGAGCACAGGCTTCTGGGGGATGCTTGTAGGGTGTATAGGGGCCTGGAGGATGGTTGTGGAGAGCACAGGAGGGCTGGAGGATGCCTGTAGAGAGCATGGGGGGGGGGGGGGGGGGGGCTAGAGGATGCTTGTAGAGAGCACAGGCGGGGCTGGAGGATGCTTGAAAAGAGCACAAGGGGGATGAAGAATGCTTGTGGAAAGCACATGGGGGCTGGAGGATGCTTGAAGAGAAAACAGGGGGGGCTGGAGGATATCTGTAGAGAGCATGGGGGGGGCTGGAGGATGCCTGTGGAGAGCACAGGGGCTGAAGGAAGCTTGTAGGGTGTATAGGGGCCTTGAGGATGCTTTTAGAGAGCACAGGGTTCTGGGGGATGCTAATAGGGTGTAAAGGGGCCTGGAGGATGCTTGGAGAGAGCACAGGGTTCTGGAGGATGCTTGTAGGGTGTATAGGGGCCTGGAGGATGCTTGTAGAGAGCACAGGGGTCTGGAGGATGCTTGTAGGGTGTATAGGGGCCTGGAGGATGGTTGTGGAGAGTACAGGGGTCTGGAGGATGCTTGTAGGGTGTATAGGGGCCTGGAAGATGCTTGTAGAGAGCACAGGGGTAGGAAGATGCTTGTAGAGAGCACAGGGTGGTAGGAGGATGCTTGTAGAGAGCACAGGGTGGTAGGAGGATGCTTGTAGAGAGCACAGGCTTCTGGGGGATGCTTTTAGGGTGTATAGGGGCCTGGAGGTTTCTTGTAGAGAGCACAGGGGCTGGAGGATGCTTTTAGGGTGTATAGTGGCCGAGCGGTTGCTTGTAGAGAGCACAGGGGTCTGGAGTATGCTTGTAGGGTGTATAGGGGCCTGGAGGATGGTTGTGTAGAGCACAGGACGGCTGGAGGATGCCTGTAGAGAGCACGGGGGGGGGGGCTAGAGGATGCTTGTAGAGAGCACAGGGGGGGCTGGAGGATGCTTGAAGAGAGCACAGGGGGGCTGAAGGATGCTTGTACAGAGCACAAGGGGCTGGAGGATGTTTGAAGACTGCACAGCGGAGCTAGAGGGTGCTTGTAGAGAGCACGGGTGGGGCTGGAAAATGCTTGTGGGGTTTACAGGGGGCTGAAGGATTCTTTTAGAGAGCACAGCGAGAGGGCTTGGGATGCTTGAAGACAGCACAGAAGGGCTGGGTGATGCTTGTAGAGAGCAAAAGGAGGACTGGAGGATTCTTGTAGAGAGCATAAGAGGGCTGGAGGATGCTTGTAGGGTGTTTAGGGGCCTGGAGGATGCTTGTAGAGAGCACAGGGTTCTGGGAGATGCTTGTAGGGTGTATAGGGGCCTGGAGGATGCTTGTGGAGAGCACAGGGGCTGGAGAATGCTTGTAGGGTGTATAGGGGCCTGGAGGATGCTTGTAGAGAGCACAGTGGTCTGGAGGATGCTTGTAGGGTGTATAGGGGCCTGGAGGATGGCTGTGGAGAGCACAGGAGGGCTGGAAGATGCCCGTAGAGAGCATGGGGAGGGGGGGGGGCTGGAGGATTCTTGTAGAGAGCACAGGGGGGCTGGAGTATGCTTGTAGAGAGCACAGGGGGGCAGGAGGATGCTTAGAGAGCACAGGGGGGGCAGGAGGATGCTTGTAGAGAGCACAGAGGGGCTGGAGGATGCTTGTAGGGTGTATAGGGGCCTGGAGGATGCTTGTAGAGAGCACAGGGTAATGGGGGATGCTTGTAGGGTGTATAGGGGCCTGGAGGATGCTTGTGGAGAGCACAGGGACTGGAGGATGCTTGAAGAGAGCACAGGGGGGCTGGAGGATGCTTGTAGGGTGTATAGAGGCCTGGGGGATGCTTTTAGAGAGCACAGGGGGGTAGTAGGATGCTTGTAGAGAGCACAGGGGGTAGAAGGATGCTTGTTGAGAGCACAGGGGGTAGAAGGATGCTTGTAGAGAGCACAGGGGGGGGGGGCTGGAGGATGCTTGAAGAGAGCACAGGGGGGCTGAAGGATGCTTGTACACAGCAGAAGGGGGCTGGAGGATGTTTGAAAACTGCACAGCGGAGCTAGAAGGTGCTTGTAGAGAGTACGAGTGGGGCTGGAAAATGCTTGTGGGGTTTACAGGGGGCTGAAGGATTCTTTTAGAGAGCACAGAGGGGCTTGGGATGCTTTTAGAGAGCACAGAGGGGCTTGGGGATGCTTGAAGACAGCACAGAAGGGCTGCGTGATGCTTGTAGAAAGCAAAAGGGGGACTGGAGGATTCTTGTAGAGAGCATAAGAGGGCTGGAGGATGCTTGTAGGGTGTTTAGGGGCCTGGAGGATGCTTGTAGAGAGCACAGGGTTCTGGGAGATGCTTGTAGGGTGTATAGGGACCTGGAGGATGCTTGTGGAGAGCACAGGGGCTGGAGAATGCTTGTAGGGTGTATAGGGGCCTGGAGGATGCTTGTAGAGAGCACAGTGGTCTGGAGGATGCTTGTAGTGTGTATAGGGGCCTGGATGATGGTTGTGGAGAGCACAGGAGGGCTGGAAGATGCCTGTAGAGAGCATGGGGAGGGGGGGGCTGGAGGATGCTTGTAGAGAGCACAGGGGGGCTGGAGTATGCTTGTAGAGAGCATAGGGGGGCAGGAGGATGCTTAGAGAGCACAGGGGGGCAGGAGGATGCTTGTAGAGAGCATGGGGGCTGGGAGGAGGGGCTAGAGGATGCTTGTAGAGAGCACAGGCGGGGCTGGAGGATGCTTGAAAAGAGCACAAGGGGGATGAAGAATGCTTGTGGAAAGCACATGGGGGCTGGAGGATGCTTGAAGAGAAAACAGGGGGGCTGGAGGATGTCTGTAGAGAGCATGGGGGGGGGGGGCTGGAGGATGCCTGTGGAGAGCACAGGGGCTGAAGGAAGCTTGTAGGGTGTATAGGGGCCTGGAGGATGCTTGTAGAGAGCACAGGGTGATCTGGAATATGATTTCTCCAGCAGGCTTTGGGGTATTTTGTCGCTTTCCGAATTGAGTATCGTGTGCACACATCATTGAACCAGAATCAGACACAAATGCTGGTCTAAAAACTGGGAGAGTCTCTACAATGTGTAGAGGCTCAGGCCTTTTATTATAACACATGACAACCGCCCTTTAATGGGCGTGCAACAGATTACATCAGTAACATATAAGATTCTCATTTGTCGGATCATATAGAATCCCCCACCTCTCTGCCCACCCCCTTCCAAGTGTTGAGGCAGCATGGACTTCGTCCTCTAGCTGAAGTCATCTCCGTGTAGTGATGAATCATTGTTTACCTAGCTTCAGGATGAGAGTGGAAGGGGGCCTAGGCAAACACTCAGTATTGAACACAGGATATACACGACACTATGGCCTTTTAACTCTTAGAAACTGGTTGAGCAACTTCTATGTACTTAGAGCAAATATATCACCCATCCATTGGCTAGCAAATACCATGATTAGATTGTGTGTGTGTCCTTTAAACTCTTGAGCTAAAAGTCATTACAACAACAAAATACATTTGGGTTATATTAATCGATAGACATTTTATAAATAATCATCATGTCTATCACAATCCCCCCTTAAAATGTCTATCCTCTAATTCTCTATCTAATTTTCAGTTTTCTGCGCATGTGCCTATAACTGGAGCGCGTTGAAGGTTCGTTTTAGGGTCTTCAAGTGGGTGTAGGACTTGTCCACTCCTTCTGGGGATGCATTCAGCAAACTCATGGTGGGGGCGGCTTTTCCAGCATCAGTTTCACAGGTCTCTCTGACACAGGGGATAACACAGCAGACTAGAACAGAAAAGGTAACCATCAGTTCACATACAACAGCGACGCCCGTCTGTGCCAGGATCCTTTACCACCCGCTCATCCATGGCGAGTGCTGGTCCCAAAAGTTAGCTCTTTTTAGTTAGTGCGGTCAGCTTCTTAATGGCAACTGCGTCTTTACCCGCGGGTCACGTGTCGTCTGGGATGTAGGTACAACAAGTCTCCCCTATCATCTTACAGACACTCCCCTTTTTAGCTAAAGTCATATCTGAGGTCACTCTATTTTAAAAAAAGTCAATAGTCGAGGTAGGTCCTATTGGTCGACTAGTCCCTATAAGGCGTCTCTAGTATAATTTATAAACCACTGCTAATTATAATAAACATAATTAATCCAGTCAACATTTATTTACCCTAATGATCAGGAAAATGGACTCGAATCTAGTTTTAACTTGGTCTCTAATTTTTAAAACTTGTCAGGTACCCCCCTTGGCTATCCTATGACGTCAATGTACACGTGTAGATCAAAGCTACCACCAGGGGTCTCTCTTCTCGCTCTAGCATAATGTTACAATACTAGTAGCGTGCACAGGTACGCACGGCGTGGGACTCCCTAATCTTCACCCACACCAAAGTCCCTCCTGGAGATAGTCCTAATGGTGAACACGTCCAAGTCGCCTCACCCTTGCGTCAGGGTTTTCCCACTGCCCGTAAGTCCCTACTCCTAAGAGGGGGGGATCCCTACCTCACCTCAGAGGGAGGCCATGGATTCCCTGGGCTCATTTCCAGGCATCCATACCCTCTATCTGTACAAGTTAACACCCCACAGGGTGTGCCCTCGCCGGAACCTAAGGTCTTCTGCACTATCCCTAGGCAAATGGGAATTCCACTGACAATCCATCTTAGGAGATCGGGGCAGGCGCAGTACTAGTACATTTCTCCTTTTTCTTTGGTAGCGTATGTGTTTGGCATTATCGGAACTGGCTCTTCATCTTTTTCAAACAAGGGAAACGTTGGTGTCTGACAGGATGTGGAGGAGCATAAGGGCTTTACTAAGGCACACTCCCCTGTCCAATTACCCTCCAGGCGGGTCCTCTACCTCATGTCTCCACAAAGCCAGTAAACGTCTCCTAAGGACTGGACCTGATTCTGCATCTATTCCCCTCCTATCATACTGTAGGAGGAGCAATACCCGTTGGTGAGTTCCCCAAAAATCTCCCTCCACCCTGCCTATTTGCCTGGCAGGTGTAGTTTCCAGGGTAGTCAGTAATACTCTCTCCGGTGCAAAACACTTAAGTAGTTATAGAGTATTCCTTCTTCCATTTCTCACGGACAGTGTAATTAGCGGAAATGTTCGTGAAGAGACTAAGCATCTACAGGGAGATTTAGGGGGACCATCCCCGAGTGTAGTCGGGCACTACCGCACACGCAACAGTTAGACTTGTTGCTCCTGTTAGCATTGTACCTCATCAACTCCAACCAGAGATTCTGGTCAGAGTAGCCAGTCGCTACTGTCAAGGTGTCCTCAAAGGTAGGGTCGGCTATGATCATCATGTTCGTCAAGGTCTTTATCTTACGGCGGAGGGGGTTAATTATGGGCACGGGACTAAGTGAAGGCTTCCATTCGGCTGCATCTACCATATCCCTTATTTTAAACTTCCCTAAGGGATCTGTCCTCCCGTACCGGTATGTCCCCAGACTATAAGTCTCCCCGTCCCCCGGGCTTGGATCTCCCATGGTTAATGTAAAAACCGCATTAAAACCAAGCAACATACTAAGTTCAGCCTTCCAATACCTGCTGTCCTTATTATTCTCAAGGAGGGTTATACGACTAATTAGGGATTTCCCGCTCTTATTTTTCTTATTTAAGGCACTTCGCGGTTTATAGGACTAGTCTGTTCCTGCGTTACATCCCACTAATCCCCAATTACGGCAGTCTTCTCCCCAGACGTTATCAGTGGCGCAAACATATTGTATTCCCCGGGTATATAAGTCATATAACCAGCCGGACTGGGCTAAATCTGGCCTGCGGTGGGATCTTGCGCCTAGACACGGGACCACAGTACAATAGTCGAAGGAATATGCGGCTACTTGAGCATTGGACGAGTTATACTAGAAGGTAACCATACCCTCATATTCTTCCGACTAAGGATTCCAGTTGCCACCCTCCTCTCTTACTAGCCCTAACCAGAGTAATGTCTTTGGCACAACTTAAGACTGGTCTCCCGGATCTGAAGCTTTCTTACAGTATGAAGCGTGGATCCATGTAAGTCTTTCGGCTAGTTTCACAGCTGTGGCAGTAGTCAGAAGCACCTGGTAGGGGCCATCAAATCGGGGCTCAGGAGGGTGCTTCCTGAGGAACTTCTTGACGCACACCCAATCCCCAGGCTGCAAGATATGTGTCCCAGTGTCTGCCTCTGAGTCTGGAAGAGAACACCTGTGCATGGGCTTTGGTTAGTTCTTTAACAACGGAAATCACATACTCAGTCAACACATCAGATTGTAATTGTAACCACTGAGGATAGTAACGACCTAGCCTTGGGGCTAGCCCAAACAATCTCGTAGGGAGATAATGTATAATCCCCCCTGGGTTCATATCTAACACTGTATAAGGCTATTGGATTACAGTCTTTCCAAAGTGGCGTCATTTTTAAGTATCTTACTTTTAGCGTGCCACTACGTCTCTCCACCTTTCCACTACACTAAAGATGGTAGAGTGTGTGAAAGGCCTGGGATACACCCAGAGCAGACATGACATGTTACATTCACCTGCGAAGTTTATACCTCTGTCTGACTCTGAATCACTTCTGGTACCCCATATTCACAGTTTACCTCGTTCATGAGCTTCTTTGCGGTTACCTACTTGTTTACCTTGGTAACAGGGTCGGCCTCCAACCTGCAAAGACATCAACAACAACAAGCACGTAGTCATACTTCCCAACAAGTGGGAGCTGAACGTAGTCAATTTGCAATCCCTAAAATGGGTAGAGTGGTCCCGGCAAGTGTGATGTGGCAAATTTACTTCTGCCCTGACTCACCTATGGCATAGATCATGCTAAACCGGACAAATGATGCAGCAGCTACAGAGAATCTAGAAGTCGCCCAACCTCTTTCAAGCGTCGTCGTCATTACTGCTTTACTAGGTGGGTCTTTCCGTCCATCAGCTGGGCCATCATGGGATACAGGAACTGTGGTGGGCAAGTGCTGTTGACTGGTCACCACACGCTGTCCTGTTTCTGCTGCTCCCATATTAGTCCATTTATTCTTTCCTTCCTTGCTGGCTGGTAACTGTAAAAGTCTTTAGCATATCAAAGTCCAAATTTTTGTCAATGTCCAAAGTTTTTTTACCACTGACTCATGCTGTCAGTATCTTTCTTCTTTCTTCCACGGCTTGAGGGCCGCTGCCTTTGCTATGCTGTCAGCGAGGGTGTCGTCTCTCGCCTCTCCAGTGTAGGAATCGGTGCGAACTCTCAACTTTGTCAGGTAGAAGCAGGGCCTCCATGCGACTCTGCACCGCTGCACCATACTCAATTGGTTGTCCTGCTAAGGTAAAAACTGTCTGGCCTTCCATATTGGGCCGTAATCATGAGCTGTGCCAAATGCATACCAGGAGTCAGTGTAAAGGATTGCCGGTCTTACCTCTCGCCACTCTACACGCCTCAGTGAGGGCCTCCAATTCCGCTTCTTGTACTGTGACATGCGGAGGCAGAGCTTCTGCTTCTAGGACATCTTGTTGTGTGACCACTGCATATCCGATGTGGAGTCATCAATCCTCACCCTGATACCATCTGCAAAAAGCTCAACATATGCATTATCAACAGAGGTTCTGATAACTGTTTGCATACCTGCAGTTTCTTACTGAATTAGTACTAAATAATCGTGCTGATGTTCTATTTCCCATGGCTCGGAACCTTGTTATCTTATTCCATTTATTTATTTATTTATTTTCAAACCCAATAGCTGATCTACAACACCTAGATCATCTATGACCCAGATCACCTATGCCTCCCCCCTTTTGAACCGCAATACTCAATGGAAAAAGAGTCATTGCGTTCAAACCAGTAAACCAAGAGGCACAAAAACAAGCACTTTGTAGGTCAAGGTGACATTGTATGCAGCGAAGTCTGAGCAAAAATCTCCTTACAAAAAATTTTTTTTTTCCTTTCAGGTCGCAGTTAGCATTTTTTAACACAAGGGGGCGCCACACAATTCAAATTTTACGTCACCCAGTGTAATAGTATTTCAGGGTATGGCCAGCGTTTAGCTTTTACTCTCCTGTCGGAATATAATTATAGCTTCAGTGTAGACTGACACTAGAATATACAAAAGACTTAAAGAAAAACTAAAAAATACGGATGAATTAACATCCTACTCTGGGCAATTCAGTCCCTCTTTCTTCACATAAAAAGTAAAATTACTTCACCAAATTGCATGAAAAAGTTTGCTGGGTGACTATAGGGAAATTATTCCATCTGTAGGAGCCTTCCATAACATCATCGGTCTGAGTATGCATTGGAGAAGCGGGCAGTGGAAAACAGAGCCCCTGGGAACATGAGAGAGCGTCCCCTGTCATGTATTCCTGGTCTCTGCCCCCCATGCATCAACTCCAATCTTCCATGCACTATAAACCAGCTTAGTCATCTACTATGTCCCAAGCTGCATCTCCACAAAGGTTTGTTTCCCTGAACTTATCACACATCCAAAGTGGCCACATCTTGGAGTGTAACAAAGTCTGGTCAAACAAAACCTTACTTCAGACAATCATGATGTTAGCACTGGATACAGTGGCATTGGGGAATATAGGCCTCCCAAATGCAGCAAAATGGCCGCCAGAGGCAGAAAGGGGCGGGGCTACAAATCTCCCAAGTGAGGCAAAATGGCTGCCGGAGGAACGGGCGGGGCCAGGGGCAGCAGCACTCCCAGGTGAGGCAAAATGGCTGCTGAGCAGCAGCACTTCCAGGTGAGGCAAGATGGCCGCTGGAGGAGGAAGGGGCGGGGCCAGGTCCTGTCCCGGATGGGGAGGGACCGGAAGTAACATCACACACCCTGAAAGTGAGCACATGGGGGGGGAGTAACTTCAGGGTGGGGGCAGGCCTCACTACATTTACTGCAGAGTCACACTATGTTGGATTGTAAACATTGCAAGCACGGCCGCCATTACAGGGAGGGGCTGTAGTCAACACAAAGACATTACATTGTTCATAAGCAATACACATACCCCCCTACATGCTTTCCCCTCTTCAATCTCTTAACTACATTATACCTCCTCCTAGCAATCTAAAAACACCTTTCTTTCTGCTAGGCTTCCTGCTCATCTTCTGAAAACTTTCTACAACCTATCTTATCTGTCTATAACCTGGCATTTCTTTCTGCAACTTTTCCTGGTCCTTTCCCATTGTTCAGTAACCAAATCACAAGCTCTATGACCTTTGTCCTTGCTCACTTTGCTCAACTCTATGCTACCTGCTTATTCTATTCTATTCAAAGTTTCTGCACACAATACTGTTTCTCTTGTAAAATCTGCTTTCTTCAAATCCTTCCCATATAACCTCTTTCCCACTCAGAATTATAATGCACATTAATTCTACAAAACACAGGGAACGACAAAGTAAACAGAAAGGGTTAATTGGAAAAAGCTTTCAGTTCACTCTTATCAGCAGCCCTCCCCCCAACAATAAACACTGCACATTCTTTCTATAATACCAGACAGACGGGATTACTGGAGAATACCCACAACGGCTCAAGGTATATATATATCTCATCTACCTTTTTTAACAACCCACCGTCTAGTAATCCCCAAGAGCACTTCTTGTACACGATCTAGACAGGACATTTAGCTATACACAGAGACTGACGATTATTTTCAATGACCAAAACCTCAATAATATTCTGGAGAAATCAGCCGTCACAAAGCACGACTATACTTCATACGTATATACCTTTCCACATATGAGAACATAACACGCTCAATCATAAAGTTAAGTATACGTATCATAAATCTTCCTAACCTCACACTAGTTTTACCTAGGAGCACGTGTCACTGGCGTGTTCCCTCAGACCTAAACAGCCGAGTCCGCCCTCCCGACACATTAACCCTCACAGAATTTATCTCTTGGTCTTGCATAAACAATTTTTAACCGTCTCAGACATAACAGCATACACAGCGTACAAAATACCCCTAGACAGGTAACGTGGTGGTTTTACCGAGTGGACAGAACTAGAGTTATTACCTGTCTTTCAGTGAAGGTCGAGTCTGGATCAGGAACAGGCAGAAAAGCAGTCAGAACCCAGCTTTGACACAGGTAGATAAAGCAATCTTACCGTGTTCTGTAGATTTTCGGGCCCCTGAGTTCTGCGTGCCATCTGCCGATCTCTGTACGTTCCAGGCTGTGACCTCACAGATCCACTCGCTCACACAGGGACTCCACTGATCTGGAATATGATTTCTCCAGCAGGCTTTGGGGTATTTTGTCGCTTTCAGAATTGAGTATCGTGTGCACACATCATTGAACCAGAATCAGACACAAATGCTGGTCTAAAAACTGGGAGAGTCTCTACAATGTGTAGAGGCTCAGGCCTTTTATTATAACACATGACAACCGCCCTTTAATGGGCGTGCAACAGATTACATCAGTAACATATAAGATTCTCATTTGTCGGATCATATAGAATCCCCCACCTCTCTGCCCACCCCCTTCCAAGTGTTGAGGCAGCATGGACTTCGTCCTCTAGCTGAAGTCATCTCCGTGTAGTGATGAATCATTGTTTACCTAGCTTCAGGATGAGAGTGGAAGGGGGCCTAGGCAAACACTCAGTATTGAACACAGGATATACACGACACTATGGCCTTTTAACTCTTAGAAACTGGTTGAGCAACTTCTATGTACTTAGAGCAAATATATCACCCATCCATTGGCTAGCAAATACCATGATTAGATTGTGTGTGTGTCCTTTAAACTCTTGAGCTAAAAGTCATTACAACAACAAAATACATTTGGGTTATATTAATCGATAGACATTTTATAAATAATCATCATGTCTATCACAAGGGTTCTGGGGGATGCTAATAGGGTGTAAAGGGGCCTGGAGGATGCTTGGAGAGAGCACAGGGTTCTGGAGGATGCTTGTAGGGTGTATAGGGGCCTGGAGGATGCTTGTAGAGAGCACAGGGGTCTGGAGGATGCTTGTAGGGTGTATAGGGGCCTGGAGGATGGTTGTGGAGAGTACAGGGGTCTGGAGGATGCTTGTAGGGTGTATAGGGGCCTGGAAGATGCTTGTAGAGAGCACAGGGGGTAGGAAGATGCTTGTAGAGAGCACAGGGGGTAGGAAGATGCTTGTAGAGAGCACAGGGTGGTAGGAGGATGCTTGTAGAGAGCACAGGGTGGTAGGAGGATGCTTGTAGAGAGCACAGGCTTCTGGGGGATGCTTTTAGGGTGTATAGGGGCCTGGAGGTTTCTTGTAGAGAGCACAGGGGCTGGAGGATGCTTTTAGGGTGTATAGGGGCCTGGAGGATGGTTGTGTAGAGCACAGGACGGCTGGAGGATGCCTGTAGAGAGCACGGGGGGGGGGGGGGGGGGCTAGAGGATGCTTGTAGAGAGCACAGGGGGGGCTGGAGGATGCTTGAAGAGAGCACAGGGGGGCTGAAGGATGCTTGTACAGAGCACAAGGGGGCTGGAGGATGTTTGAAGACTGCACAGCGGAGCTAGAGGGTGCTTGTAGAGAGCACGGGTGGGGCTGGAAAATGCTTGTGGTGTTTACAGGGGGCTGAAGGATTCTTTTAGAGAGCACAGCGGGGCTTGGGATGCTTTTAGAGAGCACAGAGGGGCTTGGGGATGCTTGAAGACAGCACAGAAGGGCTGGGTGATGCTTGTAGAGAGCAAAAGGAGGACTGGAGGATTCTTGTAGAGAGCATAAGAGGGCTGGAGGATGCTTGTAGGGTGTTTAGGGGCCTGGAGGATGCTTGTAGAGAGCACAGGGTTCTGGGAGATGCTTGTAGGGTGTATAGGGGCCTGGAGGATGCTTGTGGAGAGCACAGGGGCTGGAGAACGCTTGTAGGGTGTATAGGGGCCTGGAGGATGCTTGTAGAGAGCACAGTGGTCTGGAGGATGCTTGTAGGGTGTATAGGGGCCTGGAGGATGCTTGTAGAGAGCACAGGGTAATGGGGGATGCTTGTAGGGTGTATAGGGGCCTGGAGGATGCTTGTGGAGAGCACAGGGACTGGAGGATGCTTGAAGAGAGCACAGGGGGCTGGAGGATGCTTGTAGGGTGTATAGAGGCCTGGGGGATGCTTGTAGAAAGCACAGGGGGTAGAAGGATGCTTGTTGAGAGCACAGGGGGTAGAAGGATGCTTGTAGAGAGCACAGGGGGGGGGGCTGGAGGATGCTTGTAGAGAGAACATGGGGGCTGGATGATGCTTGTAGAGAGCACAGGGGGCTGGAAGATGCTTATGGAGTTAAAGGGGACTTGAGGATGCTTGTAGAGAGCACAGGGGGGCTGGAAGATTCTTTTAGGGTGCACTGGGGAGCTGGAGAATGCTTGTAGAAAGCACAGGGGGGCGGAGAGAATGCTTGAAGAAAGCACAATGGGACTGAAAAGGATGCTGGTCGAGAGCACAGGGAGCTAGAGGATGCTTATAGAGAGCACGGGGGGGGGGGGGCTGGAGGATGCTTGAAGAGAGCACAGAGGGGCTTGGGGATGCTTGAAGACAGCACAGAAGGGCTGGGTGATGCTTGTAGAAAGCAAAAGGGGGACTGGAGGATTCTTGTAGAGAGCATAAGAGGGCTGGAGGATGCTTGTAGGGTGTTTAGGGGCCTGGAGGATGCTTGTAGAGAGCACAGGGTTCTGGGAGATGCTTGTAGGGTGTATAGGGGCCTGGAGGATGCTTGTGAAGAGCACAGGGGGGCTGGAGGATGCTTGTAGGGTGTATAGAGGCCTGGGGGATGCTTGTAGAGAGCACAGGGGGGTAGGAGGATGCTTGTAGAGAGCACAAGGGGGCTGGAGGATGTTTGAAAACTGCACAGCGGAGCTAGAGGATGCTTGTAGAGAGTACGGGTGGGACTGGAAAATGCTTGTGGGGTTTACAGGGGTCTGAAGGATTCTTTTAGAGAGCACAGAGGGGCTTGGGATGCTTTTAGAGAGCACAGAGGGGCTTGGGGATGCTTGAAGACAGCACAGAAGGGCTGGGTGATGCTTGTAGAGAGCAAAAGGGGGACTGGAGGATGCTTGTAGAGAGTATAAGAGGGCTGGAGGATGCTTGTAGGGTGTTTATAGGGCCTGGAGGATGCTTGTAGAGAGCACAGGGTTCTGGGAGATGCTTATAGGGTGTATAGGGGCCTGGAGGATGCTTGTAGAGAGCACAGTGGTCTGGAGAATGCTTGTAGGGTGTATAGGGGCCTGGAGGATGCTTGTAGAGAGCACAGGGTAATGGGGGATGCTTGTAGGGTGTATAGGGGCCTGGAGGATGCTTGTGGAGAGCACAGGGGCTGGAGGATGCTTGAAGAGAGCACAGGGGGGCTGGAAGATGCTTGTAGAGAGCACAGGGGGGCTGGAGGATGCTTGTAGGGTGTATAGAGGCCTGGGGGATGCTTGTAGAGAGCACAGGGGGGCTGGAGGATGCTTGTAGAGAGAACAGGGGGGCTGGATGATGCTTGTAGAGAGCACAGGGGGCTGGAAGATGCTTATGGAGTTACAGGGGACTTGAGGATGCTTGTAGAGAGCACAGGGGGGCTGGAAGATTCTTTTAGGGTGCACTGGGGAGCTGGAGAATGCTTGTAGAAAGCACAGGGGGCGGGGAGAATGCTTGAAGAAAGCACAATGGGACTGAAAAGGATGCTGGTCGAGAGCACAGGGAGCTAGAGGATGCTTATAGAGAGCACAGGGGGGGCTGGAGGATGCTTGAAGAGAGCACAGGGGGGCTGAAGGATGCTTGTACAGAGCACAAGGGGGCTGGAGGATGTTTGAAAACTGCACAGCGGAGCTAGAGGGTGCTTGTAGAGAGTACGAGTGGGGCTGGAAAATGCTTGTGGGGTTTACAGGGGTCTAAAGGATTCTTTTAGAGAGCACAGAGGGGCTTGGGATGTTTTTAGAGAGCACAGAGGGGCTTGGGGATGCTTGAAGACAGCACAGAAGGGCTGGGTGATGCTTGTAGAAAGCAAAAGGGGGACTGGAGGATTCTTGTAGAGAGCATAAGAGGGCTGGAGGATGCTTGTAGGGTGTTTAGGGGCCTGGAGGATGCTTGTAGAGAGCACAGGGTTCTGGGAGATGCTTGTAGGGTGTATAGGGACCTGGAGGATGCTTGTGGAGAGCACAGGGGCTGGAGAATGCTTGTAGGGTGTATAGGGGCCTGGAGGATGCTTGTAGAGAGCACAGTGGTCTGGAGGATGCTTGTAGGGTGTATAGGGGCCTGGATGATGGTTGTGGAGAGCACAGGAGGGCTGGAAGATGCCCGTAGAGAGCATGGGGAGGGGGGGGGCTGGAGGATGCTTGTAGAGAGCACAGGGGGGCTGGAGTATGCTTGTAGAGAGCACAGGGGGGGGGGCAGGAGGATGCTTAGAGAGCACAGGGGGCAGGAGGATGCTTGTAGAGAGCACAGGGTTCTGGGAGATGCTTGTAGGGTGTATAGGGACCTGGAGGATGCTTGTGGAGAGCACAGGGGCTGGAGAATGCTTGTAGGGTGTATAGGGGCCTGGAGGATGCTTGTAGAGAGCACAGTGGTCTGGAGGATTCTTGTAGGGTGTATAGGGGCCTGGAGGATGCTTGTAGAGAGCACAGGGTAATGGGGGATGCTTGTAGGGTGTATAGGGGCCTGGAGGATGCTTGTGAAGAGCACAGGGGCTGGAGGATGCTTGAAGAGAGCACAGGGGGGCTGGAAGATGCTTGTAGAGAGCACAGGGGGGCTGGAGGATGCTTGTAGGGTGTATAGAGGCCTGGGGGATGCTTGTAGAGAGCACAGGGGGGTAGGAGGGTGCTTGTAGAGAGCACAAGGGGGCTGGAGGATGTTTGAAAACTGCACAGCGGAGCTAGAGGGTGCTTGTAGAGAGTACGGGTGGGACTGGAAAATGCTTGTGGGGTTTACAGGGGTCTGAAGGATTCTTTTAGAGAGCACAGAGGGGCTTGGGATGCTTTTAGAGAGCACAGAGGGGCTTGGGGATGCTTGAAGACAGCACAGAAGGGCTGGGTGATGCTTGTAGAGAGCAAAAGGGGGACTGGAGGATGCTTGTAGAGAGCATAAGAGGGCTGGAGGATGCTTGTAGGGTGTTTATAGGGCCTGGAGGATGCTTGTAGAGAGCACAGGGTTCTGGGAGATGCTTGTAGGGTGTATAGGGGCCTGGAGGATGCTTGTAGAGAGCACAGTGGTCTGGAGAATGCTTGTAGGGTGTATAGGGGCCTGGAGGATGCTTGTAGAGAGCACAGGGTAATGGGGGATGCTTGTAGGGTGTATAGGGGCCTGGAGGATGCTTGTGGAGAGCACAGGGGCTGGAGGATGCTTGAAGAGAGCACAGGGGGGCTGGAAGATGCTTGTAGAGAGCACAGGGGGGCTGGAGGATGCTTGTAGGGTGTATAGAGGCCTGGGGGATGCTTGTAGAGAGCACAGGGGGGTAGGAGGATGCTTGTAGAGAGCACAGGGGGTAGAAGGATGCTTGTTGAGAGCACAGGGGGTAGAAGGATGCTTGTAGAGAGCACAGGGGGGGGGGCTGGAGGATGCTTGTAGAGAGAACAGGGGGGCTGGATGATGCTTGTAGAGAGCACAGGGGGCTGGAAGATGCTTATGGAGTTACAGGGGACTTGAGGATGCTTGTAGAGAGCACAGGGGGGCTGGAAGATTCTTTTAGGGTGCACTGGGGAGCTGGAGAATGCTTGTAGAAAGCACAGGGGGCGGAGAGAATGCTTGAAGAAAGCACAATGGGACTGAAAAGGATGCTGGTCGAGAGCACAGGGAGCTAGAGGATGCTTATAGAGAGCACAGGGGGGGCTGGAGGATGCTTGAAGAGAGCACAGGGGGGCTGAAGGATGCTTGTACAGAGCACAAGGGGGCTGGAGGATGTTTGAAAACTGCACAGCGGAGCTAGAGGGTGCTTGTAGAGAGTACGGGTGGGGCTGGAAAATGCTTGTGGGGTTTACAGGGGTCTGAAGGATTCTTTTAGAGAGCACAGAGGGGCTTGGGATGCTTTTAGAGAGCACAGAGGGGCTTGGGGATGCTTGAAGACAGCACAGAAGGGCTGGGTGATGCTTGTAGAGAGCAAAAGGGGGACTGGAGGATGCTTGTAGAGAGCATAAGAGGGCTGGAGGATGCTTGTAGGGTGTTTATAGGGCCTGGAGGATGCTTGTAGAGAGCACAGGGTTCTGGGAGATGCTTGTAGGGTGTATAGGGGCCTGGAGGATGCTTGTGGAGAGCACAGGGGCTGGAGAATGCTTGTAGGGTGTATAGGGGCCTGGAGGATGCTTGTAGAGAGCACAGTGGTCTGGAGGATGCTTGAAGGGTGTATAGGGGCCTGGAGAATGCTTGTAGAGAGCACAGGGTTCTGGGGGATCATAATAGGGTGTATATGGGCCTGGAGGATGCTTGTAGAGAGCACAGGGGGGCTGGCGGATGGTTGTGGAGAACACAGGAGGGCTGGTAGATGCCCGTAGAGAGCATGGGGGGGGGGGGCTGGAGGATGCTTGTAGAGAGCACAGGGGGGCTGAAGTATGCTTGTAGAGAGCACAGGGGGGCAGGAGGATGCTTATAGAGAGCACAGGGGCGGGAGGATGCTTGTAGAGAGCACAGAGGGGCTGGAGGATGCTTGTAGGGTGTATAGGGGCCTGGAGGATGCTTGTAGAGAGCACAGGGGGGGCTGGAGGAAGCTTGTAGAGAGCACAGGGGGGGCTGGAGGAAGCTTGTAGAGAGCACAGGGGGGCAGGAGGATGCTTATAGAGAGCACAGGGGCGGGAGGATGCTTGTAGAGAGCACAGAGGGGCTGGAGGATGCTTGTAGGGTGTATAGGGGCCTGGAGGATGCTTGTAGAGAGCACAGGGTAATGGGGGATGCTTGTAGGGTGTATAGGGGCCTGGAGGATGCTTGTTGAGAGCACAGGGGCTGGATGATGCTTGAAGAGAGCACAGGGTGGCTGGAAGATGCTTGTAGAGAGCACAGGGGGCTGGAGGATGCTTGTAGGGTGTATAGAGGCCTGGAGGATGCTTGTAGAGAGCACAGGGGGGAAGGAGGATGCTTGCAGAGAGCACAGGGGGTAGAAGGATGCTTGTCGAGAGCACAGGGGGGGCTGGAGCAAGCTTGTAGAGAGGACAGGGGGGCTGGAGGAAGCTTGTAGATAGCACAGGGGGCTGGATGATGCTTGTAGAGAGCACAGGGGGGCTGGAGGATGCTTGTAGAGAGCAAAAGGGGGACTGTAGGAAGCTTGTAGAGAGCACAAGAGGGCTGGAGGATGCTTGTAGGGTGTTTAGGGGCCTGGAGGATGCTTGTAGAGAGCACAGGGTTCTGGGGGATGCTTGTAGGGTGTATAGGGGTCTGGAGGATGCTTGTGGAGAGCACAGGGGCTGGAGGATGCTTGTAGGGTGTATAGGGGCCCGGAGGATGCTTGTAGAGAGCACAGGGGTCTGGAGGATGCTTGTAGGGTGTATAGGTGCCTGGAGTATGCTTGTAGAGAGCACAGGGTACTGGGGGATGCTTGTAGGGTGTATAGGGGGCCTGGAGGATGCTTGTGGAGAGCACAGGGTTCTGGGGGACGCTTGAAGGGTGTATAGGGGCCTGGAGGATGCTTGTAGAGAGCACAGGGTTCTGGGGGATCATAATAGGGTGTATAGGGGCCTGGAGGATGCTTGAAGAGAGCACTGGGGGGCTGAAGGATACTTTTAGAGAGCACAGGGGGCTGGAGGATGCTTGTAGGGTGTATAGAGGCTTGGAGGAAGCTTGTAGAGAGCACAGGGGGGCTGGAGGATGCTTGTAGAGAGCACAGGGGGGCTGGAAGATGCTGGTAGAGAGCACAGGGGGGCTGGAGGATGCTTGTAGAGAGCACAAGAGGGCTGGAGGATGCTTGTAGGGTGTTTAGGGGCCTGGAGGATGCTTGTAGAGAGCACAGGGTTCTGGGGGATGCTTGTAGGGTGTATAGGGGTCTGGAGGATGCTTGTGGAGAGCACAGGGGCTGGAGGATGCTTGTAGGGTGTATAGTGGCCCGGAGGATGCTTGAAGAGAGCACAGGGGGGCTGAAGGATACTTTTAGAGAGCACAGGGGGGTAGGAGGATGTCTGTAGAGAGCACGGGGGGGAGGGCTAGAGGATGCTTGTAGAGAGCACAGGCGGGGCTGGAGGATGCTTGAAGTGAGCACAGGGGGGGCTGGAGGATGCTTGTAGAGAGCACAGGGGGGCTGGAGGATGCTTGTAGAGAGCACAGGGGGGCTGGAGGATGCTTGTAGAGAGCACAAGAGGGCTGGAGGATGCTTGTAGGGTGTTTAGGGGCCTGGAGGATGCTTGTGGAGAGCACAGGGGCTGGAGAATGCTTGTAGGGTGTATAGGGGCCTGGAGGATGCTTGTAGAGAGCACAGTGGTCTGGAGGATGCTTGAAGGGTGTATAGGGGCCTGGAGAATGCTTGTAGAGAGCACAGGGTTCTGGGGGATCATAATAGGGTGTATATGGGCCTGGAGGATGCTTGTAGAGAGCACAGGGGGGCTGGCGGATGGTTGTGGAGAACACAGGAGGGCTGGTAGATGCCCGTAGAGAGCATGGGGGGGGGGGGCTGGAGGATGCTTGTAGAGAGCACAGGGGGGCTGAAGTATGCTTGTAGAGAGCACAGGGGGGCAGGAGGATGCTTATAGAGAGCACAGGGGCGGGAGGATGCTTGTAGAGAGCACAGAGGGGCTGGAGGATGCTTGTAGGGTGTATAGGGGCCTGGAGGATGCTTGTAGAGAGCACAGGGGGGGCTGGAGGAAGCTTGTAGAGAGCACAGGGGGGGCTGGAGGAAGCTTGTAGAGAGCACAGGGGGGCAGGAGGATGCTTATAGAGAGCACAGGGGCGGGAGGATGCTTGTAGAGAGCACAGAGGGGCTGGAGGATGCTTGTAGGGTGTATAGGGGCCTGGAGGATGCTTGTAGAGAGCACAGGGTAATGGGGGATGCTTGTAGGGTGTATAGGGGCCTGGAGGATGCTTGTTGAGAGCACAGGGGCTGGATGATGCTTGAAGAGAGCACAGGGTGGCTGGAAGATGCTTGTAGAGAGCACAGGGGGCTGGAGGATGCTTGTAGGGTGTATAGAGGCCTGGAGGATGCTTGTAGAGAGCACAGGGGGGAAGGAGGATGCTTGCAGAGAGCACAGGGGGTAGAAGGATGCTTGTCGAGAGCACAGGGGGGGCTGGAGCAAGCTTGTAGAGAGGACAGGGGGGCTGGAGGAAGCTTGTAGATAGCACAGGGGGCTGGAGGATGCTTGTAGAGAGCACAGGGGGGCTGGAGGATGCTTGTAGAGAGCAAAAGGGGGACTGTAGGAAGCTTGTAGAGAGCACAAGAGGGCTGGAGGATGCTTGTAGGGTGTTTAGGGGCCTGGAGGATGCTTGTAGAGAGCACAGGGTTCTGGGGGATGCTTGTAGGGTGTATAGGGGTCTGGAGGATGCTTGTGGAGAGCACAGGGGCTGGAGGATGCTTGTAGGGTGTATAGGGGCCCGGAGGATGCTTGTAGAGAGCACAGGGGTCTGGAGGATGCTTGTAGGGTGTATAGGTGCCTGGAGTATGCTTGTAGAGAGCACAGGGTACTGGGGGATGCTTGTAGGGTGTATAGGGGGCCTGGAGGATGCTTGTGGAGAGCACAGGGTTCTGGGGGACGCTTGAAGGGTGTATAGGGGCCTGGAGGATGCTTGTAGAGAGCACAGGGTTCTGGGGGATCATAATAGGGTGTATAGGGGCCTGGAGGATGCTTGAAGAGAGCACTGGGGGGCTGAAGGATACTTTTAGAGAGCACAGGGGGCTGGAGGATGCTTGTAGGGTGTATAGAGGCTTGGAGGAAGCT
Organism: Eleutherodactylus coqui; assembly: GCF_035609145.1. Taxonomy (NCBI): domain Eukaryota; kingdom Metazoa; phylum Chordata; class Amphibia; order Anura; family Eleutherodactylidae; genus Eleutherodactylus; species Eleutherodactylus coqui. The sequence continues at coordinate 157,794,780 of NC_089840.1, forward strand.
TGTAGAGAGCACAGGGGGGCTGGAGGATGCTTGTAGAGAGCACAGGGGGGCTGGAAGATGCTGGTAGAGAGCACAGGGGGGCTGGAGGATGCTTGTAGAGAGCACAAGAGGGCTGGAGGATGCTTGTAGGGTGTTTAGGGGCCTGGAGGATGCTTGTAGAGAGCACAGGGTTCTGGGGGATGCTTGTAGGGTGTATAGGGGTCTGGAGGATGCTTGTGGAGAGCACAGGGGCTGGAGGATGCTTGTAGGGTGTATAGTGGCCCGGAGGATGCTTGAAGAGAGCACAGGGGGGCTGAAGGATACTTTTAGAGAGCACAGGGGGGTAGGAGGATGTCTGTAGAGAGCACGGGGGGGAGGGCTAGAGGATGCTTGTAGAGAGCACAGGCGGGGCTGGAGGATGCTTGAAGTGAGCACAGGGGGGGCTGGAGGATGCTTGTAGAGAGCACAGGGGGGCTGGAGGATGCTTGTAGAGAGCACAGGGGGGCTGGAGGATGCTTGTAGAGAGCACAAGAGGGCTGGAGGATGCTTGTAGGGTGTTTAGGGGCCTGGAGGATGCTTGTAGAGAGCACAAGTTTCTGGGGGATGCTTGTAGGGTTTATAGGGGTCTGGAGGATGCTTGTGGAGAGCACAGGGGCTGGAGGATGCTTGTAGGGTGTATAGTGGCCCGGAGGATGCTTGTGGAGAGCACAGTGGTCTGGAGGATGCTTGTAGGGTGTATAGGTGCCTGGAGGATGCTTGTAGAGAGCACAGGGTACTGGGGGATGCTTGTAGGGTGTATAGGGTCCTGGAGGATGCTTGTGGAGAGCACAGGGTTCTGGGGGACGCTTGTAGGGTGTATAGGGGCCTGGAGGATGCTTGTAGAGAGCACAGGGTTCTGTGGGATCATAATAGGGTGCATAGGGGCCTGGAGGATGCTTGAAGAGAGCACTGGGGGGCTGAAGCATGCTTTTAGAGAGCACAGGGGAGTAGGAGGATGTCTGTAGAGAGCACGGGGGGGAAGGGCTAGAGGATGCTTGTAGAGAGCACAGGCGGGGCTGGAGGATGCTTGAAGAGAGCACAGGGGGGCTGAAGGATGCTTGTAGAGAGCACAGGGTAATGGGGGATGCTTGTAGGGTGTATAAGGGCCTGGAGGATGCTTGTAGAGAGCACAGGGTTCTGGGGGATCATAATAGGGTGTATAGGGGCCTGGAGGATGCTTGAAGAGAGCACTGGGGGGCTGAAGACTACTTTTAGAGAGCACAGGGGGCTGGAGGATGCTTGTAGGGTGTATAGAGGCTTGGAGGATGCTTGTAGAGAGCACAGGGGGGCTGGAGGATGCTTGTAGAGAGCACAGGGGGGCTGGAGGATGCTGGTAGAGAGCACAGGGGGGGCTGGAGGATGCTTGTAGAGAGCACAAGAGGGCTGGAGGATGCTTGTAGGGTGTTTAGGGGCCTGTAGGATGCTTGTAGAGAGCACAGGGTTCTGGGGGATGCTTGTAGGGTGTATAGGGGTCTGGAGGATGCTTGTGGAGAGCACAGGGGCTGGAGGATGCTTGTAGGGTGTATAGTGGCCCGGAGGATGCTTGAAGAGAGCACAGGGGGGCTGAAGGATACTTTTAGAGAGCACAGGGGGGTAGGAGGATGTCTGTAGAGAGCACGGGGGGGAGGGCTAGAGGATGCTTGTAGAGAGCACAGGCGGGGCTGGAGGATGCTTGAAGTGAACACAGGGTAATGGGGGATGCTTGTAGGGTGTATAAGGGCCTGGAGGATGCTTGTTGAGAGCACAGGGGCTGGAGGATGCTTGAAGAGAGCACAGGGTGGCTGGAAGATGCTTGTAGAGAGCACAGGGAGCTGGAGGATGCTTGTAGGGTGTATAGAGGCCTGGAGGATGCTTGTAGAGAGCACAGGGGGGGGTAGGAGGATGCTTGTAGAGAGCACAGGGGGTAGAAGGATGCTTGTCAAGAGCACAGGGGGGTTGGAGGATGCTTGTAGAGAGCACAATGGGGGCTGGAGGAAGCTTGTAGAGAGCACAGGGGGGGCTGGAGGAAGCTTGTAGAGAGCACAGGGGGGGCTGGAGGATGCTTGTAGAGAGCACAGGGGGGCTGGAGGATGCTTGTAGAGAGCACAGGGGGGCTGGAGGATGCTTGTAGAGAGCACAAGAGGGCTGGAGGATGCTTGTAGGGTGTTTAGGGGCCTGGAGGATGCTTGTAGAGAGCACAAGTTTCTGGGGGATGCTTGTAGGGTTTATAGGGGTCTGGAGGATGCTTGTGGAGAGCACAGGGGCTGGAGGATGCTTGTAGGGTGTATAGTGGCCCGGAGGATGCTTGTGGAGAGCACAGGGGTCTGGAGGATGCTTGTAGGGTGTATAGGTGCCTGGAGGATGCTTGTAGAGAGCACAGGGTACTGGGGGATGCTTGTAGGGTGTATAGGGTCCTGGAGGATGCTTGTGGAGAGCACAGGGTTCTGGGGGACGCTTGTAGGGTGTATAGGGGCCTGGAGGATGCTTGTAGAGAGCACAGGGTTCTGTGGGATCATAATAGGGTGTATAGGGGCCTGGAGGATGCTTGAAGAGAGCACTGGGGGGCTGAAGCATGCTTTTAGAGAGCACAGGGGAGTAGGAGGATGTCTGTAGAGAGCACGGGGGGGAAGGGCTAGAGGATGCTTGTAGAGTGCACAGGCGGGGCTGGAGGATGCTTGAAGAGAGCACAGGGGGGCTGAAGGATGCTTGTAGAGAGCACAGGGTAATGGGGGATGCTTGTAGGGTGTATAAGGGCCTGGAGGATGCTTGTTGAGAGCACAGGGGCTGGAGGATGCTTGAAGAGAGCACAGGGTGGCTGGAAGATGCTTGTAGAGAGCATAGGGGGCTGGAGGATGCTTGTAGGGTGTATAGAGGCCTGGAGGATGCTTGTAGAGAGCACAGGGGGGGTAGGAGGATGCTTGTAGAGAGCACAGGGGGTAGAAGGATGCTTGTCGAGAGCACAGGGGGGTTGGAGGATGCTTGTAGAGAGCACAATTGGGGCTGGAGGAAGCTTGTAGAGAGCACAGGGGGGGCTGGAGGAAGCTTGTAGAGAGCACAGGGGGGCTGGAGGATGCTTGTAGAGAGCACAGGGGGGCTGGAGGATGCTTGTAGAGAGCACAGGGGGCTGGAGGATGCTTGTAGAGAGCACAAGAGGGCTGGAGGATGCTTGTAGGGTGTTTAGGGGCCTGGAGGATGCTTGTAGAGAGCACAGGTTTCTGGGGGATGCTTGTAGGGTGTATAGGGGTCTGGAGGATGCTTGTGGAGAGCACAGGGGCTGGAGGATGCTTGTAGGGTGTATAGTGGCCCGGAGGATGCTTGTAGAGAGCACAGGGGTCTGGAGGATGCTTGTAGGGTGTATAGGTGCCTGGAGGATGCTTGTAGAGAGCACAGGGTACTGGGGGATGCTTGTAGGGTGTATAGGGGCCTGGAGGATGCTTGTGGAGAGCACAGGGTTCTGGGGGACGCTTGTAGGGTGTATAGGGGCCTGGAGGATGCTTGTAGAGAGCACAGGGTTCTGTGGGATCATAATAGGGTGTATAGGGGCCTGGAGGATGCTTGAAGAGAGCCCTGGGGGGCTGAAGCATGCTTTTAGAGAGCACAGGGGAGTAGGAGGATGTCTGTAGAGAGCATGGGGCGGGGGCTGGAGGATGCTTGCAGAGAGCACAGGAGGGCTGAAGGATGCTTGTAGAGAGCACAGGGGGGCGGGAGGATGCTTGTAGAGAGCACAGGGGGGTTGGACGATGCTTGTAGAGAGCACAGGGTTCTGGGGGATGCTTGTAGGTTGTATAGGGGCCTGAAAGATGCTTGTGGAGAGCACAGGGGCTGGAGGATGCTTGTAGGGTGTATAGCGGCCTGGCGGTTGCTTTTAGAGAGCACAGAGGTCTGGAGGGTGCTAGTAGGGTGTATAGAGGCCTGAAGGATGGTTGTGGAGAGCACAGAAGGGCTTGAGGATGCTTGTAGAGAGCACGGGGGGGGGGGGGCTAGAGGATGCTTGTAGAGAGCACAGAGGGGCTGGAGGATGCTTGAAGAGAGCACAGGGGGGCTTAAGGATGCTTGTAGAGAGCACAGGGGGTAGGAGGATGCTTGTAGAGAGCACAGGGCGCCTGGAGGATGCTTGTAGAAAGCACAGGGGTCTGGAGGATGCTTGTAGGGTGTATAGGGGCCTGGAGGATGCTTGTAGGGTGTATAGGGGCCTGGAAGATGCTTGTAGGGTGTATAGGGGCCTGGAAGATGCTTGTAGAGAGCACAGGGTGGTAGAAGGATGCTTGTAGAGAGCGCAGAGGGGTTGGAGGATGCTTGTAGGGTGTATAGGGGCCTGGAGGATGCTTGTAGAGAGCACAGGGGGGCTGGAGGATGCCTGTAGGGAGCATGGGGTGGGGGCTGGAGGATGCTTGTGGAGAGCACAGGGGCTGGAGGATGCTTGTAGGGTGTATAGAGGTGTGGAGGATGCTTGTAGAGAGCACAGGGTTCTGGGGGATGCTAATAGGGTGTATAGGGGCCAGGAGGATGCTTGTAGAGAGCACAGGGGTCTGGAGGAAGCTTGTAGGGTGTATAGGGGCCTGGAGGATGCTTGAAAACAGCACAGAAGGGCTGGATGATGCTTGTAGAGAGCAAAAGGGGGACTGGAGGATGCTTGTGGAGAGCACAGGGGCTGGAGGATGCTTTTAGGGTGTATAGGGGCCTGGAGGATGCTTGTAGAGAGCACAGGGGTCTGGAGGATGCTTGTAGGGTGTATAGGGCCTGGAGGATGGTTGTGGAGAGCACAGGAGGGCTGGAAGATGCCTGTAGAGAACATGGGGAGGGGGGGGGGGGGCTGGAGGATGCTTGTAGAGAGCACAGGGTGGTAGGAGGATGCTTGTAGAGAGCACAGGGGGTTGGAGGATGCTTGTAGAGAGCAGAGGGTACTGGAGGATGCTTGTAGGGTGTATAGGGGCCTGGAGGATGCTTGTAGAGAGCACAGGGGCTGGAGGATGCTTGTAGGGTGTATAGGGGCCTGGCGGTTGCTTGTAGAGAGCACAGGGTTCTGGGGGAAGCTTGTTGGGTGTATAGGGGCCTGGAGGATGCTTGTAGAAAGCACAGGGTTCTGGGTGATGCTTGTAGGGTGTATATTGGCCTGGAGGATGCTTGTAGAGAGCACAGGGTTCTGGAGGATGCTTGTAGGGTGTATAGGGGCCTGAAGGATGCTTGTAGAGAGCACAGGCTTCTGGGGGATGCTTGTAGAGTGTATAGGGGCCTGGAGGATGGTTGTGGAGAGCACAGGAGGGCTGGAGGATGCCTGTAGAGAGCACGGGGGGGTGGGGGGGCTAGAGGATGCTTGTAGAGAGCACAGGCGGGGCTGGAGGATGCTTTAAGAGAGCACACGGGGGCTGAAGGATGCTTGTAGAGAACACAGGGGGGGCTGGAGGATGCTTGAAGAGAGCACAGGGGGACTGGAGGATGCCTGTAGAGAGCATGGGGTGGGGGGGCTGGAGGATGCTTGTGGAGAGCACAGGGGCTGGAGGATGCTTGTAGGGTGTAAAGGGGCCTGGAGGATGCTTGTAGAGAGTACAGGGTTCTGGGGGATGCTAATAGGGTGTATAGGGGCCTGGAGGATGCTTGTAGAGAGCACAGGGGGCTGGAGGATGCTTCTAGGGTGTATAGGGGCCTGGAGGATGCTGGTAGAGAGCACAGGCTTCTGGGGGATGCTTGTAGGGTGTATAGGGGCCTGGAGGATGGTTGTGGAGAGCACAAGAGGGCTGGAAAATGCCTGTAGAGAGCTTGGGGGGGGGCTAGAGGATGCTTGTAGAGAGCACAGGCGGGGCTGGAGGATGCTTGAACAGAGCACAGGGGGGGCTAAAGTATGCTTGTAGAGAGCACAGGGGGGCTGGAGGATGCTTGAAGAGAGCACAGGGGGGCTGGCGGATGCCTATAGAGAGCATGGGGTGGGGGGCTGGAGGATGCTTGTGGAGAGCACAGGGGCTGGAGGATGCTTGTAGGGTGTATAGGGGCCTGGAGGATGCTTGTAGAGAGCGCTGGGTTCTGGGGGATGCTAATAGGGTGTATAGGGGCCAGGAGGATGCTTGTAGAGAGCACAGGGTTCTGGGGGATGCTTGTAGGGTGTATAGGGGGCTGGAGGATGCTTGTAGAGAGCACAGGGTGGTAGGAGGATGCTGTTAGGGTGTATAGGGGCCTGGAGGATGCTTGTAGAGAGCACAGGGGTCTGGAGGATGCTTGTAGGGTGTATAGGGGCCTGGAGGATGGTTGTGGAGACCACAGGACGGCTAAAGGATGCCTGTAGAGAGTACGGGGGGAGGGGCGGCTAGAGGATGCTTGTAGAGAGCACAGGGGGGGCTGGAGGATGCTTGAAGAGAGCACAGGGGGGCTGAAGGATGCTTGCACAGAGCATAAGGGGGCTGGAGGATGTTTGAAGACTGCACAGCGGAGCTAGAGGGTGCTTGTAGAGAGCACGGGTGGGGCTGGAAAATGCTTGTGGGGTTTACAGGGGGCTGAAGGATTCTTTTAGAGAGCACAGAGGGGCTTGGGATGCTTTTAGAGAGCACAGAGGGGCTTGGGGATGCTTGAAGACAGCACAGAAGGGCTGGATGATGCTTGTAGAGAGCAAAAGGGGGACTGGAGGATGCTTGTAGAGAGCACAAGAGGGCTGGAGGATGCTTGTAGGGTGTTTAGGGGCCTGTAGAATGCTTGTAGAGAGCACGGGTGGGGCTGGAAAATGCTTGTGGGATTTACAGGGGGCTGAAGGATGCTTTTAGAGAGCACAGAGGGGCTTGGGATGCTTTTAGAGAGCGCAGAGGGGCTTGGGGATGCTTGTAGAGAGCACAAGCGGGCTGGAGGATGCTTGTAGGGTGTTTAGGGGCTTGGGGATGCTTGAAAGCAGCATAGAAGGGCTGGATGATGCTTGTAGAGAGCAAAAGGGGGACTGGAGGATGCTTGTGGAGAGCACAGGGGCTGGAGGATGCTTGTAGGGTGTATAGGGGCCTGGAGGATGCTTGTAGAGAGCACAGGGGTCTGGAGGATGCTTGTAGGGTGTATAGGCTCCTGGAGGATGGTTGTGGAGAGCACAGGAGGGCTGGAAGATGCCTGTAGAGAGTATGGGGAGGTGGGGGGGGGGGGCTGGAGGATGCTTGTAGAGAGCACAGGGGGGCTGGAGGATGCTTGTAGAGAGCACAGGGTGGTAGGAGGATGCTTGTAGAGAGCACAGGGGGGTTGGAGGATGCTTGTAAAGAGCAAAGGGTTCTGGAGGACGCTTGTAGGGTGTATAGGGGCCTGGAGGATGCTTGTAGAGAGCACAGGGGCTGGAGGATGCTTGTAGGGTGTATAGGGGCCTGGCGGTTGCTTGTAGAGAGCACAGGGTTCTGGGGGAAGCTTGTAGGGTGTATAGGGACCTGGAGGATGCTTGTAGAAAGCACAGGGTTCTGGGTGATGCTTGTAGGGTGTATATGGGCCTGGAGGATGCTTGTAGAGAGCACAGGGTACTAGAGGATGCTTGTAGGGTGTATCGGGGCCTGGACGATGCTTGTGGAGAGCACAGGGGCTGGATGATGCTTGAAGAGAGCACAGGGGGGCTGAAAGATGCTTGTAGAGAGCACAAGAGGGCTGGAGGATGCTTGTAGGGTGTTTAGGGGCCTGGAGGATGCTTGAAGAGAGCACAGGGGGGCTGGAGGAAGCTTGTAGAGAGCACAGGGTGGTAGGAGGATGCTTGTAGAGAGCACAGGGTTCTGGGGGATGCTTGTAGGGTGTATAGGGGCCTGGAGGATGCTTGTAGAGAGCACAGGGGTCTGGAGGATGCTTGTAGGGTGTATAGGGGCCTGGAGGATTCTTGTATAGAGCACAGGCTTCTGGGGGATGCTTGTAGGGTGTATAGGGGCCTGGAGGATGGTTGTGGAGAGCACAGGAGGGCTGGAGGATGCCTGTAGAGAGCACGGGGGGTGGTGGGGGGGCTAGAGGATACTTGTAGAGAGCACAGGCGGGGCTGGAGGATGCTTGAAGAGAGCACAGGGGGGCTGAAGGATGCTTGTAGAGAGCACAGGGGGGCTGGAGAATGCTTGACGAGAGCACAGGGGGGCTGGAGGATACCTGTAGAGAGCATGGGGGGGGGGAGCTGGAGGATGCTTGTGGAGAGCACAGGGGCTGGAGGATGCTTGTAGGGTGTATAGGGGCCTGGAGGATGCTTGTAGAGAGCACGGGGTTCTGGGGGATGCTAATAGGGTATATAGGGGCCTGGAGGATGCTTGTAGAGAGCACAGGGTTCTGGAGGATGCTTGTAGGGTGTATAGAGGCCTGGAGGATGCTTGTAGGGTGTATAGTGGTCTGGAGGATGCTTGTAGGGTGTATAGGGGCCTGGAGGATGGTTGTGGAGAGTACATGGGTCTGGAGGATGCTTGTAGGGTGTATAGGTGCCTGGAAGATGCTTGTAGAGAGCACAGGGGGTAGGAGGATGCTTGTAGAAAGCACAGGGTGGTAGGAGGATTTTTGTAGAGAGCACAGCGGGGTTGGAGGATGCTTGTAGAGAGCACAGGCTTCTGGGGGATGCTTGTAGGGTGTATAGGGGCCTGGAGGATGCTTGTAGAGAGCACAGGGGCTGGATTATGCTTGTAGGGTGTATAGCGGCCTGGCGGTTGCTTGTAGAGAACACAGGGGTCTAGAGGATGCTTGTAGGGTGTATAGGGGCCTGGAGGATGGTTGTGGAGAGCACAGGACGGCTAAAGGATGCCTGTAGAGAGCACGGGGGGGGGGCTAGAGGATGCTTGTAGAGAGCACAGGGGGGGGCTGGAGGATGCTTGAAGAGAGCACAGGGGGGCTGAAGGATGCTTTTACAGAGCACAAGGGGGCAGGTGAATGTTTGAAGACTGCACAGCGGATCTAGAGGGTGCTTGTAGAGAGCACGGGTGGGGCTGGAAAATGCTTGTGGGGTTTGCAGGGGGCTGAAGGATTCTTTTAGAGAGCACAGAGGGGCTTGGGATGCTTTTTAAGAGCACAGAGGGGCTTGGGGATGCTTGAAGACAGCACAGTAGGGCTGGATGATGCTTGTAGAGAGCACAGGGTACTGGGGGATGCTTGTAGGGTGTATAGGGGCCTGGAGGATGCTTGTGGAGAGCACAGGGGCTGCAGGATGCTTGAAGAGAGCACAGGGGGGGGGCTGAAAGATGCTTGTAGAGAGCACAGGGTACAAGGGGATGCTTGTAGGGTGTATAGGGGCCTGGAGGATGCTTGTGGAGAGCACAGGGGCTGGAGGATGCTTGAAGAGAGCACATGGGGGCTGAAAGATGCTTGTAGAGAGCACAAGAGGGCTGGAGGATGCTTGTAGGGTGTTTAGGGGCCTGGAGGATGCTTGTAGAGAGCACAGGGGGGCTGGAGGAAGCTTGTAGAGAGCACAGGGTGGTAGGAGGATGCTTGTAGAGAGCACAGGGGGGTTGGAGGATGCTCGTATGGAGCAGAGGGTTCTGGAGGATGCTTGTAGGGTGTATAGGAGCCTGGAGGATGCTTGTAGAGAGCACAGGGGCTGGAGGATGCTTGTAGGGTGTATAGGGGCCTGGCGGTTGCTTGTAGAAAGCACATGGTTCTGGGGGAAGCTTGAAGGGTGTATAGGGGGCTGGAGGATGGTTGTGGAGAGCACAGGAGGGCTGGAGGATGCCTGTAGAGAGCACAGGGGGGTAGGAGGATGCTTGTAGAGAGCACAGGGGGGTAGGAAGATGCTTGTAGAGAGCACAGGGGGCCTGGAGGATGCTTGTAGGGTGTATAGGGGCCTGGAGGATGCTTGTAGAGAGCACAGGGTTCGGGGGGATGCTAATAGGGTGTATAGGGGCCTGGAGGATGCTTGTAGAGAGCACAGGGTTTGGGGGGATGCTAATAGGGTGTACTAGGGGCCTAGAGGATGCTTGTAGAGAGCACAGGCTTCTGGGGGATGCTTGTAGCGTGTATAGGGGCCTGGAGGATGGTTGTGGAGAGCACAGGAGGGCTGGAGGAGGCCTGTAGAGAGCACGGGGGGGAAGGGCTAGAGGATGCTAGTAGAGAGCACAGGCGGGGCTGGAGGATGCTTGAAGAGAGCACAGGCGGGGTTGGAATAAAGCTTGAAGAGAGCACAGGGGGGCTAAAGGATGCTTGTAGAGAGCACAGGCAGGCTGGAGGATGCTTGAAGAGAGCACAGAGGGGCTGAAGGATGCCTGTAGAGAGCATGGGGGGCTGGAAGATGCTTGTAGACAGCACAGCAGGGCTGAAGCATGCTTAAAGAGAGCACGGGGGGGGGGGCGGGAGGATGCTTGTAATGAGCACAGGGGTCTGGAGGATGCTTGTAGAGAGCACAGGGGTCTGGAGGATGCTTTTAGGTTCTATAGGGGCCTGGAAGATGCTTGTAGAGAGCACAGGGGGTAGGAGGATGCTTGTAAAGAGCACAGGGTGGTAGGAGGATGCTTGTAGAGAGCACAGGGCGGTTGGAGGATGCTTGTAGAGAGCACAGGGCTCTGGGGGATGCTTGTAGGGTGTATAGGGGCCTGGAAGATGCTTGTAGAGAGCACAGGGGTCTGGAAAATGCTAGTAGGGTGTATAGGGGCCTGGGGGATGCTTGTAAAGAGCACAGGGGGGATGGAGGATGCTTGTAGAGAGCACAGGGTGGTAGGAGGATGCTTATGGAGAACACAGGGGGGTTGGAGGATGCTTGTAAAGAGCAGAGGGTTCTGGAGGATGCTTGTAGGGTGTATAGGGGCCTGGAGGATGCTTGTAGAGAGCACAGGGGCTGGAGGATGCTTGTAGGGTGTATAGGGGCCTGGCGGTTGCTTGTAGAGAGCACAGGGTTCTGGGGGATGCTTGTAGGGTGTATAGGGGTCAGGAGGATGCTTGTAGAGAGCACAGGGTTCTGGGGGATGCTTGTAGGGTGTATAGGGGGCTGGAGGATGGTTGTGGAGAGCACAGGAGGGCTGGAAGATGCCTGTAGAGAGCATGGGGATGGGGGGGGGCTGGAGGATGCTTGTAGAGAGCACAGGGTGGTAGGAGGATGCTTGTAGAGAGCGCAGAGGGGTTGGAGGATGCTGTTAGGGTGTATAGGGGCCTGGAGGATGCTTGTAGAGAGCACAGGGTTCTGGAGGATGCTGGTAGGGTGTATAGGGGCCTGAGGATGCTTGTAGAGAGCACAGGGGTCTGGAGGATGCTTGTAGGGTGTATAGGGGCCTGGAGGATGGTTGTGGAGTCCACAGGACGGCTAAAGGATGCCTGTGGAGAGTACGGGGGAGGGGCGACTAGAGGATGCTTGTAGAGAGCACAGGCGGGGCTGGAGGATGCTTGAACAGAGCACAGGGGGGCTAAAGGATGCTTGTAGAGAGCACAGGGGGGCTGGAGTATGCTTCAAGAGAGCACAGGGGGCTGGCGGATGCCTGTAGAGAGCATGGGGCGGGCTGGAGGATGCTTGTGGAGAGCACAGGGGCTGGAGGATGCTTGTAGGGTGTATTGGGGCCTGGAGGATGCTTGTAGAGAGCACAGGGTTCTGGGGGATGCTAATAGGGTGTATAGGGGCCAGGAGGATGCTTGTAGAGAGCACAGGGTTCTGGGGGATGCTTGTAGCGTGTATAGCGGCCAGGAGGATGCATGTAGAGAGCACAGGGTGGTAGAAGGATGCTTGTAGAGAGCACAGAGGGGTTGGAGGATGCTGGTAGGGTGTATAGGGGCCTGGAGGATGCTTGTAGAGAGCACAGGGTTCTGGAGGATGCTGCTAGGGTGTATAGGGGCCTGGAGGATGCTAGTAGAGAGCACAGGGGTCTGGAGGATGCTTGTAGGGTGTATAGGGGCATGGAGGATGGTTGTGGAGACCACAGGACGGCTAAAGGATGCCTGTAGAGAGTACGGGGGGAGGGGCGGCTAGAGGATGCTTGTAGAGAGCACAGGGGGGGCTGGAGGATGCTTGAAGAGAGCACAGGGGGGCTGAAGGATGCTTGCACAGAGCACAAGGGGGCTGGAGGATGTTTGAAGACTGCACAGCGGAGCTAGAGGGTGCTTGTAGAGAGCACGGGTGGGGCTGGAAAATGCTTGTGAGGTTTACAGGGGGCTGAAGGATTCTTTTAGAGAGCACAGAGGGGCTTGGGACGCTTTTAGAGAGCACAGAGGGGCTTGGGGATGCTTGAAGACAGCACAGAAGGGCTTGATGATGCTTGTAGAGAGCAAAAGGGGGACTGGAGGATGCTTGTAGAGAGCACAAGAGGGCTGGAGGATGCTTGTAGGGTGTTTAGGGGCCTGGATGATGCTTGTAGAGAGCACGGGTGGGGCTGGAAAATGCTTGTGGGATTTACAGGGGGCTGAAGGATTCTTTTAGAGAGCACAGAGGGGCTTGGGATGCTTTTAGAGAGCGCAGAGGGGCTTGGGGATGCTTGTAGAGAGCAAAAGAGGGCTGGAGGATGATTGTAGGGTGTTTAGGGGCTTTGGGATGCTTGAAAACAGCACAGAAGGGCTGGATGATGCTTGTAGGGTGTATAGGGGCCTGGAGGATGCTTGTAGAGAGCACAGGGGTCTGGAGGATGCTTGTAGGGTGTATAGGCTCCTGGAGGATGGTTGTGGAGAGCACAGGAGGGCTGGAAGATGCCTGTAGAGAGTATGGGGAGGGGGGGGGGGGGGCTGGAGGATGCTTGTAGAGAGCACAGGGTGGTAGGAGGATGCTTGTAGAGAGCACAGGGGGGTTGGAGGATGCTTGTAGAGAGCAGAGGGTTCTGGAGGATGCTTGTAGGGTGTATAGGGGCCTGGAAGATGCTTGTAGAAAGCACAGGGTTCTGGGTGATGCTTGTAGGGTGTATATTGGCCTGGAGGATGCTTGTAGAGAGCACAGGGGCTGGAGGATGCTTGTAGGGTGTGTAGGGGCCTGGCGGTTGCTTGTAGAGAGCACAGGGTTCTGGATGATGCTTGTAGGGTGTATATGGGCCTGGAGGATGCTTGTAGAAAGCACAGGGTTCTGGATGATGCTTGTAGGGTGTATATGGGCCTGGAGGATGCTTGTAGAGAGCACAGGGTTCTGGAGGATGCTTTTAGGGTGTATAGGGGCCTGAAGGATGCTTGTAGAGAGCACAGGCTTCTGGGGGATGCTTGTAGGGTGTATAAGGGCCTGAAGGATGGTTGTGGAGAGCATAGGAGGGCTGGAGGATGCCTGTAGAGAGCACGGGGGTGGGGGGGCTAGAGGATGCTTGTAGAGAGCACAGGTGGGGCTGGAGGATGCTTGAAGAGAGCACAGGGGGACTGAAGGATGCTTGTAGAGAGCACAGGGGGGCTGGAGGATGCTTGAAGAGAGCACAGGGGGGCTGGAGGATGCCTGTAGAGAGCATGGGGGGGGCTGGAGGATGCTTGTGGAGAGCACAGGGGCTGGAGGATGCTTGTAGGGTGTATAGGGGCCTGGAGGATGCTTGTAGAGAGCACAGGGTTCTGGGGGATGCTAATAGGGTGTATAGGGGCCTGGAGGATGTTTGTAGAGAGCACAGGGGTCTGGAGCATGCTTGTAGGGTGTATAGGGGCCTGAAGGATGCTTGAAAACAGCACAGAAGGGCTGGATGATGCTTATAGAGAGCAAAAGGGGGACTGGAGGATGCTTGTGGAGAGCACAGGGGCTGGAGGATGCTTGTAGGGTGTATAGGGGCCTGGAGGATGCTTGTAGAGAGCACAGGCGTCTGGAGGATACTTGTAGGGTGTATAGGGGCCTGGAGAATGGTTGTGGAGAGCACAGAAGGGCTGGAAGATGCCTGTAGAGAGCATGGGGAGGGGGGCTGGAGGATGCTTGTAGAGAGCACAGGGTGGTAGGAGGATGCTTGTAGAGAGCACAGGGGGGGATGGAGGATGCTTGTAGAGAGCAGAGGGTTCTGGAGGATGCTTGTAGGGTGTATAGGGGCCTGGAAGATGCTTGTAGAAAACACAGGGTTCTGGGTGATGCTTGTAGGGTGTATATTGGCCTGGAGGATGCTTGTAGAGAGCACAGAGTTCTGGAGGATGCTTGTAGGGTGTATAGGGGCCTGGAGGATGCTTGTAGAGAGCAAAAGGGGGACTGGAGGATGCTTGTGGAGAGCACAGGGGCTGGAGGATGCTTGTAAGGTGTATAGGGGTTTGGAGGATGCTTGTAGAGAGCACAGGGGTCTGGAGGATGCTTGTAGGGTATATAGGCTCCTGAAGGATGGTTGCGGAGAGCACAGGAGGGCTGGAAGATGCCTGTAGAGAGTATGGGGAGGGGGGGGGGGCTGGAGGATGCTTGTAGAGAGCACAGGGGGGCTGGAGGATGCTTGTAGAGAGCACAGGGTGGTAGGAGGATGCTTGTAGGGTGTATAGGGGCCTGGAGGATGCTTGTAGAGAGCACAGGGGCTGGAGGATGCTTGTAGGGTGTATAGTGGCCTGGCGGTTGCTTGTAGAGAGCACAGGGTTCTGGGGGAAGCTTGTAGTATGTATAGGGGGCCTGGAGGATGCTTGTAGAAAGCACAGGGTTCTGGGTGATGCTTGTAGGGTGTATATGGGCCTGGAGGATGCTTCTAGAGAGCACAGGGTTCTGGAGGATGCTTTTAGGGTGTATAGGGGCCTGAAGGATGGTTGTAGAGCGCACAGGCTACTGGGGGATGTTTGTAGGGTGTATAGGGGCCTGGAGGATGCTTGTAGAGAGCACAGGGGCTGGAGGATGCTTGTAGGGTGTATAGGGGCCTGGCGGTTGCTTGTAGAGAGCACAGGGTTCTGGGGGAAGCTTGTAGGGTGTATAGGGACCTGGAGGATGCTTGTAGAAAGCACACGGTTCTGGGTGATGCTTGTAGGGTGTATATGGGCCTGGAGGATGCTTGTAGAGAGCACAGGGTTCTGGAGGATGCTTTTAGGGTGTATAGGGGCCTGAAGGATGCTTGTAGAGAGCACAGGCTTCTGGGGGATGCTTGTAGGGTGTATAAGGGCCTGAAGGATGGTTGTGGAGAGCATAGGAGGGCTGGAGGATGCCTGTAGAGAGCACGGGGGGTGGGGGGCTAGAGGATGCTTGTAGAGAGCACAGGCGGGGCTGGAGGATGCTTGAAGAGAGCACAGGGGGGCTGAAGGATGCTTGTAGAGAGCACAGGGGGGCTGGAGGATGCTTGAAGAGAGCACAGGGGGGCTGGAGGATGCCTGTAGAGAGCATGGGGGGGGGGGGGGGGCTGGAGGATGCTTGTGGAGAGCACAGGGGCTGGAGGATGCTTGTAGGGTGTATAGGGGCCTGGAGGATGCTTGTAGAGAGCACAGGGTTCTGGGGGATGCTAATAGGGTGTATAGGGGCCTGGAGGATGTTTGTAGAGAGCACAGGGGTCTGGAGCATGCTTGTAGGGTGTATAGGGGCCTGAGGGATGCTTGAAAACAGCACAGAAGGGCTGGATGATGCTTATAGAGAGCAAAAGGGGGACTGGAGGATGCTTGTGGAGAGCACAGGGGCTGGAGGATGCTTGTAGGTTGTATAGGGGCCTGGAGGATGTTTGTAGAGAGCACAGGCGTCTGGAGGATACTTGTAGGGTGTATAGAGGCCTGGAGAATGGTTGTGGAGAGCACAGGAGGGCTGGAAGATGCCTGTAGAGAAAATGGATGCTTGTAGAGAGCACAGGGTGGTAGGAGGATGCTTGTAGAGAGCACAGGGGGGTTGGAGGATGCTTCTAGAGAGCAGAGGGTTCTGGAGGATGCTTGTAGGGTGTATAGGGGCCAGGAAAATGCTTGTAGAAAGCACAGGGTTCTGGTTGATGCTTGTAGGGTGTATATTGGCCTGGAGGATGCTTGTAGAGAGCACAGAGTTCTGGAGGATGCTTGTAGGGTGTATAGGGGCCTGGAGGATGTTTGTAGAGAGCACAGGCGTCTGGAGGATACTTGTAGGGTGTATAGGGGCCTGGAGAATGGTTGTGGAGAGCACAGGAGGGCTGGAAGATGCCTGTAGAGAACATGGATGCTTGTAGAGAGCACAGGGTGGTAGGAGGATGCTTGTAGAGAGCACAGGGGGGCTGGAGGATGCTTATGGAGTTACAGGGGACTTGAGGATGCTTGTAGAGAGCTCAGGGGGGCTGGAAGATTCTTATAGGGTGTACTGGGGTGCTGGAGAATGCTTATAGAAAGCACAGGCGACGGAGAGAATGCTTGAAGAAAGCACAATGGGACTGAAAGGGATGCTTGTCGAGAGCACAGGGAGCTAGAGGATGCTTGTAGTGTATATAGGGGGACTGGAGAAGGCTTGTACAGAGCACAGGGGGGCTGGAGGATGTTTGAAGACTGCACAGCGGAGCTAGAGGATGCTTGTAGAGAGCACGGGTGGGGCTGGAAAATGCTTGTGGGATTTACAGGGGGCTGAAGGATGCTTTTAGAGAGCACAGAGGGGCTTGGGATGCTTTTAGAGAGCGCAGAGGGGCATGGGGATGCTTGAAAACAGCACAGAAGGGCTGGATGATGCTTGTAGAGAGCAAAGGGGGACTGGAGGATGCTTGTAGAGAGCACAAGAGGGCTGGAGGATGCTTGTAGGGTGTTTAGGGGCTTGGGGATGCTTGAAAACAGCACAGAAGGGCTGGATGATGCTTGTAGAGAGCAAAAGGGGGACTGGAGGATGCTTCTGGAGAGCACAGGGGCTGGAGGAAGCTTGTAGAGAACACAGGGGTCTGGAGGATGCTTGTAGAGAGCACAGGGTGGTAGGAGGATGCTTGTAGAGAGCACAGGGTGGTAGGAGGATGCTTGTAGAGAGAACAGGGGGGTTGTAGGATGCTTGTAAAGAGCAGAGGGTTCTGGAGGATGCTTGTAGGGTGTATAGGGGCCTGGAGGATGCTTGTAGAGAGCACAGGGGCTGGAGGATGCTTGTAGGGTGTATAGGGGCCTGGCGGTTGCTTGTAGAGAGCACAGGGTTCTGGGGGAAGCTTGTAGGGTGTATAGGGGCCTGGAGGATGCTTGTAGAAAGCACAGGGTTCTGGGTGATGCTTGTAGGGTGTATATGGGCCTGAAGGATGCTTGTAAAGAGAACAGGGTTCTGGAGGATGCTTGTATAGAGCACAGGGGGGCTGGAGGATGCTTGTAGAGAGCACAGGGTGGTAGGAGGATGCTTGTAGAGAGCACAGGGACCTGGAGGATGCTTGTAGAAAGCACAGGGTTCTGGGTGATGCTTGTAGGGTGTATAGGGGCCTGGAGGATGCTTGTAGAGAGCACAGGGTTCTGGAGGATGCTTTTAGGGTGTATAGGGGCCTGAAGGATGCTTGTAGAGAGCACAGGCTTCTGGGGGATGCTTGTAGGGTGTATAAGGGCCTGAAGGATGGTTGTGGAGAGCATAGGAAGGCTGGAGGATGCCTGTAGAGAGCACGGGGGGTGGGGGGGCTAGAGGATGCTTGTAGAGAGCACAGGCGGGGCTGGAGGATGCTTGAAGAGAGCACAGGGGGGCTGAAGGATGCTTGTAGAGAGCACAGGGGGGCTGGAGGATGCTTGAAGAGAGCACAGGGGGGCTGGAGGATGCCTGTAGAGAGCATGGGGGGGGGCTGGAGGATGCTTGTGGAGAGCACAGGGGCTGGAGGATGCTTGTAGGGTGTATAGGGGCCTGGAGGATGCTTGTAGAGAGCACAGGGTTCTGGGGGATGCTAATAGGGTGTATAGGGGCCTGGAGAATGTTTGTAGAGAGCACAGGGGTCTGGAGCATGCTTGTAGGGTGTATAGGGGCCTGAAGGATGCTTGAAAACAGCACAGAAGGGCTGGATGATGCTTATAGAGAGCAAAAGGGGGACTGGAGGATGCTTGTGGAGAGCACAGGGGCTGGAGGATGCTTGTAGGGTGCATAGGGGCCTGGAGGATGTTTGTAGAGAGCACAGGCGTCTGGAGGATACTTGTAGGGTGTATAGGGGCCTGGAGAATGGTTGTGGAGAGCACAGGAGGGCTGGAAGATGCCTGTAGAGAACATGGATGCTTGTAGAGAGCACAGGGTGGTAGGAGGATGCTTGTAGAGAGCACAGGGGGGTTGGAGGATGCTTGTAGAGAGCAGAGGGTTCTGGAGGATGCTTGTAGGGTGTATAGGGGCCTGGAAGATGCTTGTAGAAAGCACAGGGTTCTGGGTGATGCTTGTAGGGTGTATTTTGGCCTGGAGGATGCTTGTAGAGAGCACAGAGTTCTGGAGGATGCTTGTAGGGTGTATAGGGGCCTGGAGGATGCTTGTAGAGAGCAAAAGGGGGACTGGAGGATGCTTGTGGAGAGCACAGGGGCTGGAGGATGCTTGTAGGGTGTATAGGGGTTTGGAGGATGCTTGTAGAGAGCACAGGGGTCTGTAGGATGCTTGTAGGGTATATAGGCTCCTGGAGGATGGTTGTGGAGAGCACAGGAGGGCTGGAAGATGCCTGTAGAGAGTATGGGGAGGGGGGGCTGGAGGATGCTTGTAGAGAGCACAGGGGGGCTGGAGGATGCTTGTAGAGAGCACAGGGTGGTAGGAGGATGCTTGTAGGGTGTATAGGGGCCTGGAGGATGCTTATAGAGAGCACAGGGGCTGGAGGATGCTTGTAGGGTGTATAGGGGCCTGGCGGTTGCTTGTAGAGAGCACAGGGTTCTGGGGGAAGCTTGTAGGGTGTATAGGGGGCCTGGAGGATGCTTGTAGAAAGCACAGGATTCTGGGTGATGCTTGTAGGGTGTATATGGGCCTGGAGGATGCTTCTAGAGAGCACAGGGTTCTGGAGGATGCTTTTAGGGTGTATAGGGGCCTGAAGGATGGTTGTAGAGCGCACAGGCTACTGGAGGATGTTTGTAGGGTGTATAAGGGCCTGAAGGATGGTTGTAGAGAGCACAAGAGGGCTGGAGGATTCTTGTAGGGTGTTTAGGGGCTTGGGGATGCTTGAAAACAGCACAGAAGGGCTGGATGATGCTTGTAGAGAGCAAAAGGGGGACTTGAGGATGCTTGTGGAGAGCACAGGGGCTGGAGGATGCTTGTAGGGTGTATAGGGCCCTGGAGGATGCTTGTAGAGAGCACAGGGGTCTGGAGGATGCTTGTAGGGTGTATAGGCTCCTGGAGGATGGTTGTGGAGAGCACAGGAGGGCTGGAAGATGCCTGTAGAGAGTATGAGGAGGGGGGGGGCTGGAGGATGCTTGTAGAGAGTACAGGGGGGATGGAGGATGCTTGTAGAGAGCACAGGGTGGTAGGAGGATGCTTGTAGAGAGCACAGGGGGGTTGGAGGATGCTTATAAAGAGCAGAGGGTTCTGGAGGATGCTTGTAGGGTGTATAGGGGCCTGGAGGATGTTTGTAGAGAGCACAGGCATCTGGAGGATACTTGTAGGGTGTATAGAGGCCTGGAGAATGGTTGTGGAGAGCACAGGAGGGCTGGAAGATGCCTGTAGAGAACATGGATGCTTGTAGAGAGCACAGGGTGGTAGGAGGATGCTTGTAGAGAGCACAGGGGGGTTGGAGGATGCTTGTAGAGAGCAGAGGGTTCTGGAAGATGCTTGTAGGGTGTATAGGGGCCTGGAAGATGCTTGTAGAAAGCACAGGGTTCTGGGTGATGCTTGTAGGGTGTATATTGGCCTGGAGGATGCTTGTAGAGAGCACGGAGTTCTGGAGGATGCTTGTAGGGTGTATAGGGGCCTGGAGGATGTTTGTAGAGAGCACAGGCGTCTGGAGGATACTTGTAGGGTGTATAGGGGCCTGGAGAATGGTTGTGGAGAGCAAAAGGGGGACTGGAGGATGCTTGTGGAGAGCACAGGGGCTGGAGGATGCTTGTAGGGTGTATAGGGGTTTGGAGGATGCTTGTAGAGAGCACAGGGGTCTGGAGGATGCTTGTAGGGTATATAGGCTCCTGGAGGATGGTTGTGGAGAGCACAGGAGGGCTGGAAGATGCCTGTAGAGAGTATGGGGAGGGGGGGGCTGGACGATGCTTGTAGAGAGCACAGGGGGGCTGGAGGATGCTTGTAGAGAGCACAGGGTGGTAGGAGGATGCTTGTAGGGTGTATAGGGGCCTGGAGGATGCTTGTAGAGAGCACAGGGGCTGGAGGATGCTTGTAGAGAGCAAAAGGGGGACTGGAGGATGCTTGTGGAGAGCACAGGGGCTGGAGGATGCTTGTAGGGTGTATAGGACCCTGGAGGATGCTTGTAGAGAGCACAGGGGTCTGGAGGATGCTTGTAGGGTGTATAGGCTCCTGGAGGATGGTTGTGGAGAGCACAGGAGGGCTGGAAGATGCCTGTAGAGAGTATGAGGAGGGGGGGGGCTGGAGGATGCTTGTAGAGAGTACAGGGGGGATGGAGGATGCTTGTAGAGAGCACAGGGTGGTAGGAGGATGCTTGTAGAGAGCACAGGGGGGTTGGAGGATGCTTGTAAAGAGCAGAGGGTTCTGGAGGATGCTTGTAGGGTGTATAGGGGCCTGCAGGATGCTTGTAGAGAGCACAGGGGCTGGAGGATGCTTGTAGGGTGTATAGCGGCCAGGAGGATGCATGTAGAGAGCACAGGGTTCTGGGGGATGCTTGTAGGGTGTATAGGGGCCAGGAGGATGCTTCTAGAGAGCACAGGGTTCTGGGGGATGCTTGTAGGGTGTATAGGGGGCTGGAGGACGGTTGTGGAGAGCACAGGAGGGCTGGAAGATGCCTGTAGAGAGCATGGGGATGGGGGGGGGCTGGAGGATGCTTGTAGAGAGCACAGGGTGGTAGGAGGATGCTTCTAGAGAGCACAGAGGGGTTGGAGGATGCTGGTAGGGTGTATAGGGGCCTGGAGGATGCTTGTAGAGAGCACAGGGTTCTGGAGGATGCTGCTAGGGTGTATAGGGGCCTGGAGGATGCTTGTAGAGAGCACAGGGGTCTGGAGGATGCTTGTAGGGTGTATAGGGGCCTGGAGGATGGTTGTGGAGACCACAGGACGGCTAAAGGATGCCTGTAGAGAGTACGGGGATAGGGGCGGCTAGAGGATGCTTGTAGAGAGCACAGGGGGGGCTGGAGGATGCTTGAAGAGAGCACAGGGGGGCTGAAGGATGCTTGTACAGAGCACAAGGGGGCTGCAGGATGTTTGAAAACTGCACAGCGGAGCTAGAGGGTGCTTGTAGAGAGCACGGGTGGGGCTGGAAAATGCTTGTGGGGTTTACAGAGGGCTGAAGGATTCTTTTAGAGAGCACAGAGGGGCTTGGGATGATTTTAGAGAGCACAGAGGGGCTTGTGGATGCTTGAAGACAGCACAGAAGGGCTGGATGATGCTTGTAGAGAGAAAAAGGGGGTCTGGAGGATGCTTGTAGAGAGCACAAGAGGGCTGGAGGATGCTTGTATGGTGTTTAGGGGCCTGGAGGATGCTTGCAGAGAGCACAGGGTTCTGGGAGATGCTTGTAGGGTGTATAGGGGCCTGGAGAATGCTTGTGGAGAGCACAGGGGCTGGAGGATGCTTGTAGGGTGTATAGGGGCCTGGAGGATGCTTGTAGAGAGCACAGGGGTCTGGAGGATGCTTGTAGGGTGTATAGGGGCCTGGAGGATGCTTGTAGAGAGCACAGGGGGGCTGGATGATGCTTGTAGAGAGCACAGGGGGGCTGGAGGATGCTTATGGAGTTACAGGGGACTTGAGGATGCTTGTAGAGAGCTCAGGGGGGCTGGAAGATTCTTATAGGGTGTACTGGGGTGCTGGAGAATGCTTATAGAAAGCACAGGCGACGGAGAGAATGCTTGAAGAAAGCACAATGGGACTGAAAGGGATGCTTGTCGAGAGCACAGGGAGCTAGAGGATGCTTGTAGTGTATATAGGGGGACTGGAGAAGGCTTGTACAGAGCACAAGGGGGCTGGAGGATGTTTGAAGACTGCACAGCGGAGCTAGAGGATGCTTGTAGAGAGCACGGGTGAGGCTGGAAAATGCTTGTGGGATTTACAGGGGGCTGAAGGATGCTTTTAGAGAGCACAGAGGGGCTTGGGATGCTTTTAGAGAGCGCAGAGGGGCTTGGGGATGCTTGGAAACATCACAGAAGGGCTGGATGATGCTTGTAGAGAGCAAAAGGGGGACTGGAGGATGCTTGTAGAGAGCACAAGAGGGCTGGAGGATGCTTGTAGGGTGTTTAGGGGCTTGGGGATGCTTGAAAACAGCACAGAAGGGCTGGATGATGCTTGTAGAGAGCAAAAGGGGGACTGGAGGATGCTTCTGGAGAGCACAGGGGCTGGAGGAAGCTTGTAGGGTGTATAGGGGCCTGAAGGATGCTTGTAGAGAACACAGGGGTCTGGAGGATGCTTGTAGAGAGCACAGGGTGGTAGGAGGATGCTTGTAGAGAGCACAGGGTGGTAGGAGGATGCTTGTAGAGAGCACAGGGGGGCTGGAGGATGCTTGAAGAGAGCACAGGGGGGCTGGAGGATGCCTGTAGAGAGCATGGGGGGGGGCTGGAGGATGCTTGTGGAGAGCACAGGGGCTGGAGGATGCTTGTAGGGTGTATAGGGGCCTGGAGGATGCTTGTAGAGAGCACAGGGTTCTGGGGGATGCTAATAGGGTGTATAGGGGCCTGGAGAATGTTTGTAGAGAGCACAGGGGTCTGGAGCATGCTTGTAGGGTGTATAGGGGCCTGAAGGATGCTTGAAAACAGCACAGAAGGGCTGGATGATGCTTATAGAGAGCAAAAGGGGGACTGGAGGATGCTTGTGGAGAGCACAGGGGCTGGAGGATGCTTGTAGGGTGCATAGGGGCCTGGAGGATGTTTGTAGAGAGCACAGGCGTCTGGAGGATACTTGTAGGGTGTATAGGGGCCTGGAGAATGGTTGTGGAGAGCACAGGAGGGCTGGAAGATGCCTGTAGAGAACATGGATGCTTGTAGAGAGCACAGGGTGGTAGGAGGATGCTTGTAGAGAGCACAGGGGGGTTGGAGGATGCTTGTAGAGAGCAGAGGGTTCTGGAGGATGCTTGTAGGGTGTATAGGGGCCTGGAAGATGCTTGTAGAAAGCACAGGGTTCTGGGTGATGCTTGTAGGGTGTATATTGGCCTGGAGGATGCTTGTAGAGAGCACAGAGTTCTGGAGGATGCTTGTAGGGTGTATAGGGGCCTGGAGGATGCTTGTAGAGAGCAAAAGGGGGACTGGAGGATGCTTGTGGAGAGCACAGGGGCTGGAGGATGCTTGTAGGGTGTATAGGGGTTTGGAGGATGCTTGTAGAGAGCACAGGGGTCTGTAGGATGCTTGTAGGGTATATAGGCTCCTGGAGGATGGTTGTGGAGAGCACAGGAGGGCTGGAAGATGCCTGTAGAGAGTATGGGGAGGGGGGGCTGGAGGATGCTTGTAGAGAGCACAGGGGGGCTGGAGGATGCTTGTAGAGAGCACAGGGTGGTAGGAGGATGCTTGTAGGGTGTATAGGGGCCTGGAGGATGCTTATAGAGAGCACAGGGGCTGGAGGATGCTTGTAGGGTGTATAGGGGCCTGGCGGTTGCTTGTAGAGAGCACAGGGTTCTGGGGGAAGCTTGTAGGGTGTATAGGGGGCCTGGAGGATGCTTGTAGAAAGCACAGGATTCTGGGTGATGCTTGTAGGGTGTATATGGGCCTGGAGGATGCTTCTAGAGAGCACAGGGTTCTGGAGGATGCTTTTAGGGTGTATAGGGGCCTGAAGGATGGTTGTAGAGCGCACAGGCTACTGGAGGATGTTTGTAGGGTGTATAAGGGCCTGAAGGATGGTTGTAGAGAGCACAAGAGGGCTGGAGGATTCTTGTAGGGTGTTTAGGGGCTTGGGGATGCTTGAAAACAGCACAGAAGGGCTGGATGATGCTTGTAGAGAGCAAAAGGGGGACTTGAGGATGCTTGTGGAGAGCACAGGGGCTGGAGGATGCTTGTAGGGTGTATAGGGCCCTGGAGGATGCTTGTAGAGAGCACAGGGGTCTGGAGGATGCTTGTAGGGTGTATAGGCTCCTGGAGGATGGTTGTGGAGAGCACAGGAGGGCTGGAAGATGCCTGTAGAGAGTATGAGGAGGGGGGGGGCTGGAGGATGCTTGTAGAGAGTACAGGGGGGATGGAGGATGCTTGTAGAGAGCACAGGGTGGTAGGAGGATGCTTGTAGAGAGCACAGGGGGGTTGGAGGATGCTTATAAAGAGCAGAGGGTTCTGGAGGATGCTTGTAGGGTGTATAGGGGCCTGGAGGATGTTTGTAGAGAGCACAGGCATCTGGAGGATACTTGTAGGGTGTATAGAGGCCTGGAGAATGGTTGTGGAGAGCACAGGAGGGCTGGAAGATGCCTGTAGAGAACATGGATGCTTGTAGAGAGCACAGGGTGGTAGGAGGATGCTTGTAGAGAGCACAGGGGGGTTGGAGGATGCTTGTAGAGAGCAGAGGGTTCTGGAAGATGCTTGTAGGGTGTATAGGGGCCTGGAAGATGCTTGTAGAAAGCACAGGGTTCTGGGTGATGCTTGTAGGGTGTATATTGGCCTGGAGGATGCTTGTAGAGAGCACGGAGTTCTGGAGGATGCTTGTAGGGTGTATAGGGGCCTGGAGGATGTTTGTAGAGAGCACAGGCGTCTGGAGGATACTTGTAGGGTGTATAGGGGCCTGGAGAATGGTTGTGGAGAGCAAAAGGGGGACTGGAGGATGCTTGTGGAGAGCACAGGGGCTGGAGGATGCTTGTAGGGTGTATAGGGGTTTGGAGGATGCTTGTAGAGAGCACAGGGGTCTGGAGGATGCTTGTAGGGTATATAGGCTCCTGGAGGATGGTTGTGGAGAGCACAGGAGGGCTGGAAGATGCCTGTAGAGAGTATGGGGAGGGGGGGGCTGGACGATGCTTGTAGAGAGCACAGGGGGGCTGGAGGATGCTTGTAGAGAGCACAGGGTGGTAGGAGGATGCTTGTAGGGTGTATAGGGGCCTGGAGGATGCTTGTAGAGAGCACAGGGGCTGGAGGATGCTTGTAGAGAGCAAAAGGGGGACTGGAGGATGCTTGTGGAGAGCACAGGGGCTGGAGGATGCTTGTAGGGTGTATAGGACCCTGGAGGATGCTTGTAGAGAGCACAGGGGTCTGGAGGATGCTTGTAGGGTGTATAGGCTCCTGGAGGATGGTTGTGGAGAGCACAGGAGGGCTGGAAGATGCCTGTAGAGAGTATGAGGAGGGGGGGGGCTGGAGGATGCTTGTAGAGAGTACAGGGGGGATGGAGGATGCTTGTAGAGAGCACAGGGTGGTAGGAGGATGCTTGTAGAGAGCACAGGGGGGTTGGAGGATGCTTGTAAAGAGCAGAGGGTTCTGGAGGATGCTTGTAGGGTGTATAGGGGCCTGCAGGATGCTTGTAGAGAGCACAGGGGCTGGAGGATGCTTGTAGGGTGTATAGCGGCCAGGAGGATGCATGTAGAGAGCACAGGGTTCTGGGGGATGCTTGTAGGGTGTATAGGGGCCAGGAGGATGCTTCTAGAGAGCACAGGGTTCTGGGGGATGCTTGTAGGGTGTATAGGGGGCTGGAGGACGGTTGTGGAGAGCACAGGAGGGCTGGAAGATGCCTGTAGAGAGCATGGGGATGGGGGGGGGCTGGAGGATGCTTGTAGAGAGCACAGGGTGGTAGGAGGATGCTTCTAGAGAGCACAGAGGGGTTGGAGGATGCTGGTAGGGTGTATAGGGGCCTGGAGGATGCTTGTAGAGAGCACAGGGTTCTGGAGGATGCTGCTAGGGTGTATAGGGGCCTGGAGGATGCTTGTAGAGAGCACAGGGGTCTGGAGGATGCTTGTAGGGTGTATAGGGGCCTGGAGGATGGTTGTGGAGACCACAGGACGGCTAAAGGATGCCTGTAGAGAGTACGGGGATAGGGGCGGCTAGAGGATGCTTGTAGAGAGCACAGGGGGGGCTGGAGGATGCTTGAAGAGAGCACAGGGGGGCTGAAGGATGCTTGTACAGAGCACAAGGGGGCTGCAGGATGTTTGAAAACTGCACAGCGGAGCTAGAGGGTGCTTGTAGAGAGCACGGGTGGGGCTGGAAAATGCTTGTGGGGTTTACAGAGGGCTGAAGGATTCTTTTAGAGAGCACAGAGGGGCTTGGGATGATTTTAGAGAGCACAGAGGGGCTTGTGGATGCTTGAAGACAGCACAGAAGGGCTGGATGATGCTTGTAGAGAGAAAAAGGGGGTCTGGAGGATGCTTGTAGAGAGCACAAGAGGGCTGGAGGATGCTTGTATGGTGTTTAGGGGCCTGGAGGATGCTTGCAGAGAGCACAGGGTTCTGGGAGATGCTTGTAGGGTGTATAGGGGCCTGGAGAATGCTTGTGGAGAGCACAGGGGCTGGAGGATGCTTGTAGGGTGTATAGGGGCCTGGAGGATGCTTGTAGAGAGCACAGGGGTCTGGAGGATGCTTGTAGGGTGTATAGGGGCCTGGAGGATGCTTGTAGAGAGCACAGGGGGGCTGGATGATGCTTGTAGAGAGCACAGGGGGGCTGGAGGATGCTTATGGAGTTACAGGGGACTTGAGGATGCTTGTAGAGAGCTCAGGGGGGCTGGAAGATTCTTATAGGGTGTACTGGGGTGCTGGAGAATGCTTATAGAAAGCACAGGCGACGGAGAGAATGCTTGAAGAAAGCACAATGGGACTGAAAGGGATGCTTGTCGAGAGCACAGGGAGCTAGAGGATGCTTGTAGTGTATATAGGGGGACTGGAGAAGGCTTGTACAGAGCACAAGGGGGCTGGAGGATGTTTGAAGACTGCACAGCGGAGCTAGAGGATGCTTGTAGAGAGCACGGGTGAGGCTGGAAAATGCTTGTGGGATTTACAGGGGGCTGAAGGATGCTTTTAGAGAGCACAGAGGGGCTTGGGATGCTTTTAGAGAGCGCAGAGGGGCTTGGGGATGCTTGGAAACATCACAGAAGGGCTGGATGATGCTTGTAGAGAGCAAAAGGGGGACTGGAGGATGCTTGTAGAGAGCACAAGAGGGCTGGAGGATGCTTGTAGGGTGTTTAGGGGCTTGGGGATGCTTGAAAACAGCACAGAAGGGCTGGATGATGCTTGTAGAGAGCAAAAGGGGGACTGGAGGATGCTTCTGGAGAGCACAGGGGCTGGAGGAAGCTTGTAGGGTGTATAGGGGCCTGAAGGATGCTTGTAGAGAACACAGGGGTCTGGAGGATGCTTGTAGAGAGCACAGGGTGGTAGGAGGATGCTTGTAGAGAGCACAGGGTGGTAGGAGGATGCTTGTAGAGAGCACAGGGTGGTAGGAGGATGCTTGTAGAGAGCACAGGGGGGTTGGAGGATGCTTGTAAAGAGCAGAGGGTTCTGGAGGATGCTTGTAGGGTGTATAGGGGCCTGGAGGATGCTTGTAGAGAGCACAGGGGCTGGAGGATGCTTGTGGGGTGTATAGGGGCCTGGCGGTTGCTTGTAGAGAGCACAGGGTTCTGGGGGAAGCTTGTCGGGTGTATAGGGGCCTGGAGGATGCTTGTAGAAAGCACAGGGTTTTGGGTGATGCTTGTAGGGTGTATATGGGCCTGAAGGATGCTTGTAGAGAGAACAGGGTTCTGGAGGATGCTTGTAAAAAGCACAGGGTGGTAGGAGGATGCTTGTAGAGAGCACAGGGGGGTTGGAGGATGCTTGTAAAGAGCAGAGGGTTCTGGAGGATGCTTGTAGGGTGTATAGGGGCCTGGAGGATGCTTGTAGAGAGCACAGGGGCTGGAGGATGCTTGTAGGGTGTATAGCGGCCAGGAGGATGCATGTAGAGAGCACAGGGTTCTGGGGGATGCTTTTAGGGTGTATAGGGGCCAGGAGGATGCTTTTAGAGAGCACAGGGTTCTGGGGGATGCTTGTAGGGTGTATAGGGGGCTGGAGGACGGTTGTGGAGAGCACAAGATGGCTGGAAGATGCCTGTAGAGAGCATGGGGATGGGGGGGGGGCTGGAGGATGCTTGTAGAGAGCACAGGGTGGTAGGAGGATGCTTGTAGAGAGCACAGAGGGGTTGGAGGATGCTGGTAGGGTGTATAGGGGCCTGGAGGATGCTTGTAGAGAGCACAGGGTTCTGGAGGATGCTGCTAGGGTGTATAGGGGCCTGGAGGATGCTTGTAGAGAGCACAGGGGTCTGGAGGATGCTTGTAGGGTGTATAGGGGCCTGGAGGATGGTTGTGGAGACCACAGGACGGCTAAAGGATGCTTGTAGAGAGCACAGGGGGGGCTGGAGGATGCTTGAAGAGAGCACAGGGGGGCTGAAGGATGCTTGTACAGAGCACAAGGGGGCTGGAGGATGTTTGAAGACTGCACAGCGGAGCTAGAGGGTGCTTGTAGAGAGCACGGGTGGGGCTGGAAAATGCTTGTGGGGTGTATAGGGGCCTGGAGAATGCTTGTGGAGAGCACAGGGGCTGGAGGATGCTTGTAGGGTGTATAGGGCCCTGGAGGATGCTTGTAGAGAGCACAGGGGTCTGGAGGATGCTTGTAGGGTGTATAGGCTCCTGGAGGATGGTTGTGGAGAGCACAGGAGGGCTGGAAGATGCCTGTAGAGAGTATGAGGAGGGGGGGGGCTGGAGGATGCTTGTAGAGAGTACAGGGGGGATGGAGGATGCTTGTAGAGAGCACAGGGTGGTAGGAGGATGCTTGTAGAGAGCACAGGGGGGTTGGAGGATGCTTATAAAGAGCAGAGGGTTCTGGAGGATGCTTGTAGGGTGTATAGGGGCCTGGAGGATGTTTGTAGAGAGCACAGGCATCTGGAGGATACTTGTAGGGTGTATAGAGGCCTGGAGAATGGTTGTGGAGAGCACAGGAGGGCTGGAAGATGCCTGTAGAGAACATGGATGCTTGTAGAGAGCACAGGGTGGTAGGAGGATGCTTGTAGAGAGCACAGGGGGGTTGGAGGATGCTTGTAGAGAGCAGAGGGTTCTGGAAGATGCTTGTAGGGTGTATAGGGGCCTGGAAGATGCTTGTAGAAAGCACAGGGTTCTGGGTGATGCTTGTAGGGTGTATATTGGCCTGGAGGATGCTTGTAGAGAGCACAGAGTTCTGGAGGATGCTTGTAGGGTGTATAGGGGCCTGGAGGATGTTTGTAGAGAGCACAGGCGTCTGGAGGATACTTGTAGGGTGTATAGGGGCCTGGAGAATGGTTGTGGAGAGCAAAAGGGGGACTGGAGGATGCTTGTGGAGAGCACAGGGGCTGGAGGATGCTTGTAGGGTGTATAGGGGTTTGGAGGATGCTTGTAGAGAGCACAGGGGTCTGGAGGATGCTTGTAGGGTATATAGGCTCCTGGAGGATGGTTGTGGAGAGCACAGGAGGGCTGGAAGATGCCTGTAGAGAGTATGGGGAGGGGGGGGCTGGAGGATGCTTGTAGAGAGCACAGGGGGGCTGGAGGATGCTTGTAGAGAGCACAGGGTGGTAGGAGGATGCTTGTAGGGTGTATAGGGGCCTGGAGGATGCTTGTAGAGAGCACAGGGGCTGGAGGATGCTTGTAGAGAGCAAAAGGGGGACTGGAGGATGCTTGTGGAGAGCACAGGGGCTGGAGGATGCTTGTAGGGTGTATAGGACCCTGGAGGATGCTTGTAGAGAGCACAGGGGTCTGGAGGATGCTTGTAGGGTGTATAGGCTCCTGGAGTATGGTTGTGGAGAGCACAGGAGGGCTGGAAGATGCCTGTAGAGAGTATGAGGAGGGGGGGGGGGGCTGGAGGATGCTTGTAGAGAGTACAGGGGGGATGGAGGATGCTTGTAGAGAGCACAGGGTGGTAGGAGGATGCTTGTAGAGAGCACAGGGGGGTTGGAGGATGCTTGTAAAGAGCAGAGGGTTCTGGAGGATGCTTGTAGGGTGTATAGGGGCCTGCAGGATGCTTGTAGAGAGCACAGGGGCTGGAGGATGCTTGTAGGGTGTATAGCGGCCAGGAGGATGCATGTAGAGAGCACAGGGTTCTGGGGGATGCTTGTAGGGTGTATAGGGGGCTGGAGGACGGTTGTGGAGAGCACAGGAGGGCTGGAAGATGCCTGTAGAGAGCATGGGGATGGGGGGGGGGGGCTGGAGGATGCTTGTAGAGAGCACAGGGTGGTAGGAGGATGCTTCTAGAGAGCACAGAGGGGTTGGAGGATGCTGGTAGGGTGTATAGGGGCCTGGAGGATGCTTGTAGAGAGCACAGGGTTCTGGAGGATGCTGCTAGGGTGTATAGGGGCCTGGAGGATGCTTGTAGAGAGCACAGGGGTCTGGAGGATGCTTGTAGGGTGTATAGGGGCCTGGAGGATGGTTGTGGAGACCACAGGACGGCTAAAGGATGCCTGTAGAGAGTACGGGGATAGGGGCGGCTAGAGGATGCTTGTAGAGAGCACAGGGGGGGCTGGAGGATGCTTGAAGAGAGCACAGGGGGGCTGAAGGATGCTTGTACAGAGCACAAGGGGGCTGCAGGATGTTTGAAAACTGCACAGCGGAGCTAGAGGGTGCTTGTAGAGAGCACGGGTGGGGCTGGAAAATGCTTGTGGGGTTTACAGAGGGCTGAAGGATTCTTTTAGAGAGCACAGAGGGGCTTGGGATGATTTTAGAGAGCACAGAGGGGCTTGTGGATGCTTGAAGACAGCACAGAAGGGCTGGATGATGCTTGTAGAGAGAAAAAGGGGGTCTGGAGGATGCTTGTAGAGAGCACAAGAGGGCTGGAGGATGCTTGTATGGTGTTTAGGGGCCTGGAGGATGCTTGCAGAGAGCACAGGGTTCTGGGAGATGCTTGTAGGGTGTATAGGGGCCTGGAGAATGCTTGTGGAGAGCACAGGGGCTGGAGGATGCTTGTAGGGTGTATAGGGGCCTGGAGGATGCTTGTAGAGAGCACAGGGGTCTGGAGGATGCTTGTAGGGTGTATAGGGGCCTGGAGGATGCTTGTAGAGAGCACAGGGGGGCTGGATGATGCTTGTAGAGAGCACAGGGGGGCTGGAGGATGCTTATGGAGTTACAGGGGACTTGAGGATGCTTGTAGAGAGCTCAGGGGGGCTGGAAGATTCTTATAGGGTGTACTGGGGTGCTGGAGAATGCTTATAGAAAGCACAGGCGACGGAGAGAATGCTTGAAGAAAGCACAATGGGACTGAAAGGGATGCTTGTCGAGAGCACAGGGAGCTAGAGGATGCTTGTAGTGTATATAGGGGGACTGGAGAAGGCTTGTACAGAGCACAAGGGGGCTGGAGGATGTTTGAAGACTGCACAGCGGAGCTAGAGGATGCTTGTAGAGAGCACGGGTGAGGCTGGAAAATGCTTGTGGGATTTACAGGGGGCTGAAGGATGCTTTTAGAGAGCACAGAGGGGCTTGGGATGCTTTTAGAGAGCGCAGAGGGGCTTGGGGATGCTTGAAAACATCACAGAAGGGCTGGATGATGCTTGTAGAGAGCAAAAGGGGGACTGGAGGATGCTTGTAGAGAGCACAAGAGGGCTGGAGGATGCTTGTAGGGTGTTTAGGGGCTTGGGGATGCTTGAAAACAGCACAGAAGGGCTGGATGATGCTTGTAGAGAGCAAAAGGGGGACTGGAGGATGCTTCTGGAGAGCACAGGGGCTGGAGGAAGCTTGTAGGGTGTATAGGGGCCTGGAGGATGCTTGTAGAGAACACAGGGGTCTGGAGGATGCTTGTAGAGAGCACAGGGTGGTAGGAGGATGCTTGTAGAGAGCACAGGGTGGTAGGAGGATGCTTGTAGAGAGCACAGGGTGGTAGGAGGATGCTTGTAGAGAGCACAGGGGGGTTGGAGGATGCTTGTAAAGAGCAGAGGGTTCTGGAGGATGCTTGTAGGGTGTATAGGGGCCTGGAGGATGCTTGTAGAGAGCACAGGGGCTGGAGGATGCTTGTGGGGTGTATAGGGGCCTGGCGGTTGCTTGTAGAGAGCACAGGGTTCTGGGGGAAGCTTGTCGGGTGTATAGGGGCCTGGAGGATGCTTGTAGAAAGCACAGGGTTTTGGGTGATGCTTGTAGGGTGTATATGGGCCTGAACGATGCTTGTAGAGAGAACAGGGTTCTGGAGGATGCTTGTAAAAAGCACAGGGTGGTAGGAGGATGCTTGTAGAGAGCACAGGGGGGTTGGAGGATGCTTGTAAAGAGCAGAGGGTTCTGGAGGATGCTTGTAGGGTGTATAGGGGCCTGGAGGATGCTTGTAGAGAGCACAGGGGCTGGAGGATGCTTGTAGGGTGTATAGCGGCCAGGAGGATGCATGTAGAGAGCACAGGGTTCTGGGGGATGCTTTTAGGGTGTATAGGGGCCAGGAGGATGCTTTTAGAGAGCACAGGGTTCTGGGGGATGCTTGTAGGGTGTATAGGGGGCTGGAGGACGGTTGTGGAGAGCACAAGATGGCTGGAAGATGCCTGTAGAGAGCATGGGGATGGGGGGGGGCTGGAGGATGCTTGTAGAGAGCACAGGGTGGTAGGAGGATGCTTGTAGAGAGCACAGAGGGGTTGGAGGATGCTGGTAGGGTGTATAGGGGCCTGGAGGATGCTTGTAGAGAGCACCGGGTGCTGGAGGATGCTGCTAGGGTGTATAGGGGCCTGGAGGATGCTTGTAGAGAGCACAGGGGTCTGGAGGATGCTTGTAGGGTGTATAGGGGCCTGGAGGATGGTTGTGGAGACCACAGGACGGCTAAAGGATGCTTGTAGAGAGCACAGGGGGGGCTGGAGGATGCTTGAAGAGAGCACAGGGGGGCTGAAGGATGCTTGTACAGAGCACAAGGGGGCTGGAGGATGTTTGAAGACTGCACAGCGGAGCTAGAGGGTGCTTGTAGAGAGCACGGGTGGGGCTGGAAAATGCTTGTGGGGTGTATAGGGGCCTGGAGAATGCTTGTGGAGAGCACAGGGGCTGGAGGATGCTTGTAGGGTGTATAGGGGCCTGGAGGATGCTTGTAGAGAGCACAGGGGTCTGGAGGATGCTTGTAGGGTGTATAGGGGCCTGGAGGATGCTTGTAGAGAGCACAGGGGGGCTGGATGATGCTTGTAGAGAGCACAGGGGGGCTGGAGGATGCTTATGGAGTTACAGGGGACTTGAGGATGCTTGTAGAGAGCTCAGGGGGGCTGGAAGATTCTTATAGGGTGTACTGGGGTGCTGAAGAATGCTTATAGAAAGCACAGGCGACGGAGAGAATGCTTGAAGAAAGCACAATGGGACTGAAAGGGATGCTTGTCGAGAGCACAGGGAGCTAGAGGATGCTTGTAGTGTATATAGGGGGACTGGAGAAGGCTTGTACAGAGCACAAGGGGGCTGGAGGATGTTTGAAGACTGCACAGCGGAGCTAGAGGATGCTTGTAGAGAGCACGGGTGGGGCTGGAAAATGCTTGTGGGATTTACAGGGGGCTGAAGGATGCTTTTAGAGAGCACAGAGGGGCTTGGGATGCTTTTAGAGAGCGCAGAGGGGCTTGGGGATGCTTGAAAACAGCACAGAAGGGCTGGATGATGCTTGTAGAGAGCAAAGGGGGACTGGAGGATGCTTGTAGAGAGCACAAGAGGGCTGGAGGATGCTTGTAGGGTGTTTAGGGGCTTGGGGATGCTTGAAAACAGCACAGAAGGGCTGGATGATGCTTGTAGAGAGCAAAAGGGGGACTGGAGGATGCTTCTGGAGAGCACAGGGGCTGGAGGAAGCTTGTAGGGTGTATAGGGGCCTGGAGGATGCTTGTAGAGAACACAGGGGTCTGGAGGAAGCTTGTAGAGAGCACAGGGTGGTAGGAGGATGCTTGTAGAGAGCACAGGGTGGTAGGAGGATGCTTGTAGAGAGCACAGGGGGGTTGGAGGATGCTTGTAAAGAGCAGAGGGTTCTGGAGGATGCTTGTAGGGTGTATAGGGGCCTGGAGGATGCTTGTAGAGAGCACAGGGGCTGGAGGATGCTTGTAGGGTGTATAGGGGCCTGGCGGTTGCTTGTAGAGAGCACAGGGTTCTGGGGGAAGCTTGTAGGGTGTATAGGGGCCTGGAGGATGCTTGTAGAAAGAACAGGGTTCTGGGTGATGCTTGTAGGGTGTATATGGGCCTGAAGGATGCTTGTAGAGAGAACAGGGTTCTGGAGGATGCTTGTATAGAGCACAGGGGGGCTGGAGGATGCTTGTAGAGAGCACAGGGTGGTAGGAGGATGCTTGTAGAGAGCACAGGGGGGTTGGAGGATGCTTGTAAAGAGCAGAGGGTTCTGGAGGATGCTTGTAGGTGTATAGGGGCCTGAAGGATGCTTGTAGAGAGCACAGGCTTCTGGGGGATGCTTTTAGGGTGTATAAGGGCCTGAAGGATGGTTGTGGAGAGCATAGGAGGGCTGGAGGATGCCTGTAGAGAGCACGGGTGGTGGGGGGGCTAGAGGATGCTTGTAGAGAGCACAGGCGGGGCTGGAGGATGCTTGAAGAGAGCACAGGGGGGCTGAAGGATGCTTGTAGAGAGCACAGGGGGGCTGGAGGATGCTTGAAGAGAGCACAGGGGGGCTGGAGGATGCCTGTAGAGAGCATGGGGGGGGGGCTGGAGGATGCTTGTGGAGAGCACAGGGGCTGGAGGATGCTTGTAGGGTGTATAGGGGCCTGGAGGATGCTTGTAGAGAGCACAGGGTTCTGGGGGATGCTAATAGGGTGTATAGGGGCCTGGAGGATGTTTGTAGAGAGCACAGGGGTCTGGAGCATGCTTGTAGGGTGTATAGGGGCCTGAAGGATGCTTGAAAACAGCACAGAAGGGCTGGATGATGCTTATAGAGAGCAAAAGGGGGACTGGAGGATGCTTGTGGAGAGCACAGGGGCTGGAGGATGCTTGTAGGGTGTATAGGAGCCTGGATGATGCTTGTAGAGAGCACAGGGGCTGGAGGATACTTGTAGGGTGTATAGGGGCCTGGAGAATGGTTGTGGAGAGCACAGGAGGGCTGGAAGATGCCTGTAGAGAACATGGGGAGGGGGGCTGGAGGATGCTTGTAGAGAGCACAGGGTGGTAGGAGGATGCTTGTAGAGAGCACAGGGGGGTTGGAGGATGCTTGTAGAGAGCAGAGGGTTCTGGAGGATGCTTGTAGGGTGTATAGGGGCCTGGAAGATGCTTGTAGAAAGCACAGGGTTCTGGTTGATGCTTGTAGGGTGTATATTGGCCTGGAGGATGCTTGTAGAGAGCACAGAGTTCTGGAGGATGCTTGTAGGGTGTATAGGGGCCTGGAGGATGCTTGTAGAGAGCAAAAGGGGGACAGGAGGATGCTTGTGGAGAGCACAGGGGCTGGAGGATGCTTGTAGGGTGTATAGGGGTTTGGAGGATGCTTGTAGAGAGCACAGGGGGGCTGGATGATGCTTGTAGAGAGCACAGGGGGGCTGGAGGATGCTTATGGAGTTACAGGGGACTTGAGGATGCTTGTAGAGAGCTCAGGGGGGCTGGAAGATTCTTATAGGGTGTACTGGGGTGCTGAAGAATGCTTATAGAAAGCACAGGCGACGGAGAGAATGCTTGAAGAAAGCACAATGGGACTGAAAGGGATGCTTGTCGAGAGCACAGGGAGCTAGAGGATGCTTGTAGTGTATATAGGGGGACTGGAGAAGGCTTGTACA
Source organism: Eleutherodactylus coqui (assembly GCF_035609145.1). Taxonomy (NCBI): domain Eukaryota; kingdom Metazoa; phylum Chordata; class Amphibia; order Anura; family Eleutherodactylidae; genus Eleutherodactylus; species Eleutherodactylus coqui. Next base: position 157,830,056 of record NC_089840.1, read on the forward strand.
GAGCACAAGGGGGCTGGAGGATGTTTGAAGACTGCACAGCGGAGCTAGAGGATGCTTGTAGAGAGCACGGGTGGGGCTGGAAAATGCTTGTGGGATTTACAGGGGGCTGAAGGATGCTTTTAGAGAGCACAGAGGGGCTTGGGATGCTTTTAGAGAGCGCAGAGGGGCTTGGGGATGCTTGAAAACAGCACAGAAGGGCTGGATGATGCTTGTAGAGAGCAAAGGGGGACTGGAGGATGCTTGTAGAGAGCACAAGAGGGCTGGAGGATGCTTGTAGGGTGTTTAGGGGCTTGGGGATGCTTGAAAACAGCACAGAAGGGCTGGATGATGCTTGTAGAGAGCAAAAGGGGGACTGGAGGATGCTTCTGGAGAGCACAGGGGCTGGAGGAAGCTTGTAGGGTGTATAGGGGCCTGGAGGATGCTTGTAGAGAACACAGGGGTCTGGAGGATGCTTGTAGAGAGCACAGGGTGGTAGGAGGATGCTTGTAGAGAGCACAGGGTGGTAGGAGGATGCTTGTAGAGAGCACAGGGGGGTTGGAGGATGCTTGTAAAGAGCAGAGGGTTCTGGAGGATGCTTGTAGGGTGTATAGGGGCCTGGAGGATGCTTGTAGAGAGCACAGGGGCTGGAGGATGCTTGTAGGGTGTATAGGGGCCTGGCGGTTGCTTGTAGAGAGCACAGGGTTCTGGGGGAAGCTTGTAGGGTGTATAGGGGCCTGGAGGATGCTTGTAGAAAGCACAGGGTTCTGGGTGATGCTTGTAGGGTGTATATGGGCCTGAAGGATGCTTGTAGAGAGAACAGGGTTCTGGAGGATGCTTGTATAGAGCACAGGGGGGCTGGAGGATGCTTGTAGAGAGCACAGGGTGGTAGGAGGATGCTTGTAGAGAGCACAGGGGGGTTGGAGGATGCTTGTAAAGAGCAGAGGGTTCTGGAGGATGCTTGTAGGTGTATAGGGGCCTGAAGGATGCTTGTAGAGAGCACAGGCTTCTGGGGGATGCTTTTAGGGTGTATAAGGGCCTGAAGGATGGTTGTGGAGAGCATAGGAGGGCTGGAGGATGCCTGTAGAGAGCACGGGGGGTGGGGGGGCTAGAGGATGCTTGTAGAGAGCACAGGCGGGGCTGGAGGATGCTTGAAGAGAGCACAGGGGGGCTGAAGGATGCTTGTAGAGAGCACAGGGGGGCTGGAGGATGCTTGAAGAGAGCACAGGGGGGCTGGAGGATGCCTGTAGAGAGCATGGGGGGGGGGGCTGGAGGATGCTTGTGGAGAGCACAGGGGCTGGAGGATGCTTGTAGGGTGTATAGGGGCCTGGAGGATGCTTGTAGAGAGCACAGGGTTCTGGGGGATGCTAATAGGGTGTATAGGGGCCTGGAGGATGCTTGTAGAGAGCACAGGGGTCTGGAGGATGCTTGTAGGGTGTATAGGGGCCTGAAGGATGCTTGAAAACAGCACAGAAGGGCTGGATGATGCTTATAGAGAGCAAAAGGGGGACTGGAGGATGCTTGTGGAGAGCACAGGGGCTGGAGGATGCTTGTAGGGTGTATAGGAGCCTGGATGATGCTTGTAGAGAGCACAGGGGCTGGAGGATACTTGTAGGGTGTATAGGGGCCTGGAGAATGGTTGTGGAGAGCACAGGAGGGCTGGAAGATGCCTGTAGAGAACATGGGGAGGGGGGCTGGAGGATGCTTGTAGAGAGCACAGGGTGGTAGGAGGATGCTTGTAGAGAGCACAGGGGGGTTGGAGGATGCTTGTAGAGAGCAGAGGGTTCTGGAGGATGCTTGTAGGGTGTATAGGGGCCTGGAAGATGCTTGTAGAAAGCACAGGGTTCTGGTTGATGCTTGTAGGGTGTATATTGGCCTGGAGGATGCTTGTAGAGAGCACAGAGTTCTGGAGGATGCTTGTAGGGTGTATAGGGGCCTGGAGGATGCTTGTAGAGAGCAAAAGGGGGACAGGAGGATGCTTGTGGAGAGCACAGGGGCTGGAGGATGCTTGTAGGGTGTATAGGGGTTTGGAGGATGCTTGTAGAGAGCACAGGGGTCTGGAGGATGCTTGTAGGGTATATAGGCTCCTGAAGGATGGTTGTGGAGAGCACAGGAGGGCTGGAAGATGCCTGTAGAGAGTATGGGGAGGGGGGGGGGGGGCAGGAGGATGCTTGTAGAGAGCACAGGGGGGCTGGAGGATGCTTGTAGAGAGCACAGGGTGGTAGGAGGATGCTTGTAGGGTGTATAGGGGCATGGAGGATGCTTGTAGAGAGCACAGGGGCTGGAGGATGCTTGTAGGGTGTATAGGGGGCCTGGAGGATGCTTGTAGAAAGCACAGGGTTCTGGGTGATGCTTGTAGGGTGTATATGGGCCTGGAGGATGCTTCTAGAGAGCACAGGGTTCTGGAGGATGCTTTTAGGGTGTATAGGGGCCTGAAGGATGGTTGTAGAGCGCACAGGCTACTGGGGGATGTTTGTAGGGTGTATAGGGGCCTGGAGGATGCTTGTAGAGAGCACAGGGGCTGGAGGATGCTTGTAGGGTGTATAGGGGCCTGGCGGTTGCTTGTAGAGAGCACAGGGTTCTGGGGGAAGCTTGTAGGGTGTATAGGGACCTGGAGGATGCTTGTAGAAAGCACAGGGTTCTGGGTGATGCTTGTAGGGTGTATATGGGCCTGGAGGATGCTTGTAGAGAGCACAGGGTTCTGGAGGATGCTTTTAGGGTGTATAGGGGCCTGAAGGATGCTTGTAGAGAGCACAGGCTTCTGGGGGATGCTTGTAGGGTGTATAAGGGCCTGAAGGATGGTTGTGGAGAGCATGGGAGGGCTGGAGGATGCCTGTAGAGAGCACGGGGGGGTGGGGGGGCTAGAGGATGCTTGTAGAGAGCACAGGCGTCTGGAGGATACTTGTAGGGTGTATAGGGGCCTGGAGAATGGTTGTGGAGAGCACAGGAGGGCTGGAAGATGCCTGTAGAGAACATGGGGAGGGGGGGCTGGAGGATGCTTGTAGAGAGCACAGGGTGGTAGGAGGATGCTTGTAGAGAGCACAGGGTGGTAGGAGGATGCTTGTAGAGAGCACAGGGGGTTGGAGGATGCTTGTAAAGAGCAGAGGGTTCTGGAGGATGCTTGTAGGGTGTATAGGGGCCTGCAGGATGCTTGTAGAGAGCACAGGGGCTGGAGGATGCTTGTAGGGTGTATAGCGGCCAGGAGGATGCATGTAGAGAGCACAGGGTTCTGGGGGATGCTTGTAGGGTGTATAGGGGCCAGGAGGATGCTTTTAGAGAGCACAGGGTTCTGGGGGATGCTTGTAGGGTGTATAGGGGGCTGGAGGACGGTTGTGGAGAGCACAGAAGGGCTGGAAGATGCCTGTAGAGAGCATGGGGATGGGGGGGGGCTGGAGGATGCTTGTAGAGAGCACAGGGTGGTAGGAGGATGCTTCTAGAGAGCACAGAGGGGTTGGAGGATGCTGGTAGGGTGTATAGGGGCCTGGAGGATGCTTGTAGAGAGCACAGGGTTCTGGAGGATGCTGCTAGGGTGTATAGGGGCCTGGAGGATGCTTGTAGAGAGCACAGGGGTCTGGAGGATGCTTGTAGGGTGTATAGGGGCCTGGAGGATGGTTGTGGAGACCACAGGACGGCTAAAGGATGCCTGTAGAGAGTACGGGGATAGGGGCGGCTAGAGGATGCTTGTAGAGAGCACAGGGGGGGCTGGAGGATGCTTGAAGAGAGCACAGGGGGGCTGAAGGATGCTTGTACAGAGCACAAGGGGGCTGGAGGATGTTTGAAGACTGCACAGCGGAGCTAGAGGGTGCTTGTAGAGAGCACGGGTGGGGCTGGAAAATGCTTGTGGGGTTTACAGAGGGCTGAAGGATTCTTTTAGAGAGCACAGAGGGGCTTGGGATGATTTTAGAGAGCACAGAGGGGCTTGTGGATGCTTGAAGACAGCACAGAAGGGCTGGATGATGCTTGTAGAGAGAAAAAGGGGGTCTGGAGGATGCTTGTAGAGAGCACAAGAGGGCTGGAGGATGCTTGTATGGTGTTTAGGGGCCTGGAGGATGCTTGCAGAGAGCACAGGGTTCTGGGAGATGCTTGTAGGGTGTATAGGGGCCTGGAGAATGCTTGTGGAGAGCACAGGGGCTGGAGGATGCTTGTAGGGTGTATAGGGGCCTGGAGGATGCTTGTAGAGAGCACAGGGGTCTGGAGGATGCTTGTAGGGTGTATAGGGGCCTGGAGGATGCTTGTAGAGAGCACAGGGGGGCTGGATGATGCTTGTAGAGAGCACAGGGGGGCTGGAGGATGCTTATAGAGTTACAGGGGACTTGAGGATGCTTGTAGAGAGCTCAGGGGGGCTGGAAGATTCTTATAGGGTGTACTGGGGTGCTGGAGAATGCTTATAGAAAGCACAGGCGACGGAGAGAATGCTTGAAGAAAGCACAATGGGACTGAAAGGGATGCTTGTCGAGAGCACAGGGAGCTAGAGGATGCTTGTAGTGTATATAGGGGGACAGGAGAAGGCTTGTACAGAGCACAAGGGGGCTGGAGGATGTTTGAAGACTGCACAGCGGAGCTAGAGGATGCTTGTAGAGAGCACGGGTGAGGCTGGAAAATGCTTGTGGGATTTACAGGGGGCTGAAGGATGCTTTTAGAGAGCACAGAGGGGCTTGGGATGCTTTTAGAGAGCGCAGAGGGGCTTGAGGATGCTTGAAAACATCACAGAAGGGCTGGATGATGCTTGTAGAGAGCAAAAGGGGGACTGGAGGATGCTTGTAGAGAGCACAAGAGGGCTGGAGGATGCTTGTAGGGTGTTTAGGGGCTTGGGGATGCTTGAAAACAGCACAGAAGGGCTGGATGATGCTTGTAGAGAGCAAAAGGGGGACTGGAGTATGCTTCTGGAGAGCACAGGGGCTGGAGGAAGCTTGTAGGGTGTATAGGGGCCTGAAGGATGCTTGTAGAGAACACAGGGGTCTGGAGGATGCTTGTAGAGAGCACAGGGTGGTAGGAGGATGCTTGTAGAGAGCACAGGGTGGTAGGAGGATGCTTGTAGAGAGCACAGGGTGGTAGGAGGATGCTTGTAGAGAGCACAGGGGGGTTGGAGGATGCTTGTAAAGAGCAGAGGGTTCTGGAGGATGCTTGTAGGGTGTATAGGGGCCTGGAGGATGCTTGTAGAGAGCACAGGGGCTGGAGGATGCTTGTGGGGTGTATAGGGGCCTGGCGGTTGCTTGTAGAGAGCACAGGGTTCTGGGGGAAGCTTGTAGGGTGTATAGGGGCCTGGAGGATGCTTGTGGAAAGCACAGGGTTCTGGGTGATGCTTGTAGGGTGTATATGGGTCTGAAGGATGCTTGTAGAGAGAACAGGGTTCTGGAGGATGCTTGTATAGAGCACAGGGGGGCTGGAGGATGCTTGTAGAGAGCACAGGGTGGTAGGAGGATGCTTGTAGAGAGCACAGGGGGGTTGGAGGATGCTTGTAAAGAGCAGAGGGTTCTGGAGGATGCTTGTAGGGTGTATAGGGGCCTGGAGGATGCTTGTAGAGAGCACAGGGGCTGGAGGATGCTTGTAGGGTGTATAGCGGCCAGGAGGATGCATGTAGAGAGCACAGGGTTCTGGGGGATGCTTGTAGGGTGTATAGGGGCCAGGAGGATGCTTTTAGAGAGCACAGGGTTCTGGGGGATGCTTGTAGGGTGTATAGGGGGCTGGAGGACGGTTGTGGAGAGCACAGGATGGCTGGAAGATGCCTGTAGAGAGCATGGGGATGGGGGGGGGGGGGGCTGGAGGATGCTTGTAGAGAGCACAGGGTGGTAGGAGGATGCTTGTAGAGAGCACAGAGGGGTTGGAGGATGCTGGTAGGGTGTATAGGGGCCTGGAGGATGCTTGTAGAGAGCACAGGGTTCTGGAGGATGCTGCTAGGGTGTATAGGGGCCTGGAGGATGCTTGTAGAGAGCACAGGGGTCTGGAGGATGCTTGTAGGGTGTATAGGGGCCTGGAGGATGGTTGTGGAGACCACAGGACGGCTAAAGGATGCTTGTAGAGAGCACAGGGGGGGCTGGAGGATGCTTGAAGAGAGCACAGGGGGGCTGAAGGATGCTTGTACAGAGCACAAGGGGGCTGGAGGATGTTTGAAGACTGCACAGCGGAGCTAGAGGGTGCTTGTAGAGAGCACGGGTGGGGCTGGAAAATGCTTGTGGGGTGTATAGGGGCCTGGAGAATGCTTGTGGAGAGCACAGGGTCTGGAGGATGCTTGTAGGGTGTATAGAGGCCTGGAGGATGCTTGTAGAGAGCACAGGGGTCTGGAGGATGCTTGTAGGGTGTATAGGGGCCTGGAGGATGCTTGTAGAGAGCACAGGGGGGCTGGAAGATGCCTGTAGAGAGTATGGGGAGGGGGGGGGCTGGAGGATGCTTGTAGAGAGCACAGGGGGGCTGGAGGATGCTTGTAGAGAGCACAGGGTGGTAGGAGGATGCTTGTAGGGTGTATAGGGGCATGGAGGATGCTTGTAGAGAGCACAGGGGCTGGAGGATGCTTGTAGGGTGTATAGTGGCCTGGCGGTTGCTTGTAGAGAGCACAGGGTTCTGGGGGAAGCTTGTAGGGTGTATAGGGGGCCTGGAGGATGCTTGTAGAAAGCACAGGGTTCTGGGTGATGCTTGTAGGGTGTATATGGGCCTGGAGGATGCTTCTAGAGAGCACAGGGTTCTGGAGGATGCTTTTAGGGTGTATAGGGGCCTGAAGGATGGTTGTAGAGCGCACAGGCTACTGGGGGATGTTTGTAGGGTGTATAGGGGCCTGGAGGATGCTTGTAGAGAGCACAGGGGCTGGAGGATGCTTGTAGGGTGTATAGGGGCCTGGCGGTTGCTTGTAGAGAGCACAGGGTTCTGGGGGAAGCTTGTAGGGTGTATAGGGACCTGGAGGATGCTTGTAGAAAGCACAGGGTTCTGGGTGATGCTTGTAGGGTGTATATGGGCCTGGAGGATGCTTGTAGAGAGCACAGGGTTCTGGAGGATGCTTTTAGGGTGTATAGGGGCCTGAAGGATGCTTGTAGAGAGAACAGGCTTCTGGGGGATGCTTGTAGGGTGTATAAGGGCCTGAAGGATGGTTGTGGAGAGCATAGGAGGGCTGGAGGATGCCTGTAGAGAGCACGGGGGGTGGGGGGCTAGAGGATGCTTGTAGAGAGCACAGGCGGGGCTGGAGGATGCTTGAAGAGAGCACAGGGGGGCTGAAGGATGCTTGTAGAGAGCACAGGGGGGCTGGAGGATGCTTGAAGAGAGCACAGGGGGGCTGGAGGATGCCTGTAGAGAGCATGGGGGGGGGGCTGGAGGATGCTTGTGGAGAGCACAGGGGCTGGAGGATGCTTGTAGGGTGTATAGGGGCCTAGAGGATGCTTGTAGAGAGCACAGGGTTCTGGGGGATGCTAATAGGGTGTATAGGGGCCTGGAGGATGTTTGTAGAGAGCACAGGGGTCTGGAGCATGCTTGTAGGGTGTATAGGGGCCTGAAGGATGCTTGAAAACAGCACAGAAGGGCTGGATCATGCTTATAGAGAGCAAAAGGGGGACTGGAGGATGCTTGTGGAGAGCACAGGGGCTGGAGGATGCTTGTAGGGTGTATAGGGGCCTGGATGATGCTTGTAGAGAGCACAGGGGCTGGAGGATACTTGTAGGGTGTATAGGGGCCTGGAGAATGGTTGTGGAGAGCACAGGAGGGCTGGAAGATGCCTGTAGAGAACATGGGGAGGGGGGGCTGGAGGATGCTTGTAGAGAGCACAGGGTGGTAGGAGGATGCTTGTAGAGAGCACAGGGGGGTTGGAGGATGCTTGTAGAGAGCAGAGGGTTCTGGAGGATGCTTGTAGGGTGTATAGGGGCCTGGAAGATGCTTGTAGAAAGCACAGGGTTCTGGTTGATGCTTGTAGTGTGTATATTGGCCTGGAGGATGCTTGTAGAGAGCACAGAGTTCTGGAGGATGCTTGTAGGGTGTATAGGGGCCTGGAGGATGCTTGTAGAGAGCAAAAGGGGTACAGGAGGATGCTTGTGGAGAGCACAGGGGCTGGAGGATGTTTGTAGGGTGTATAGGGGTTTGGAGGATGCTTGTAGAGAGCACAGGGGTCTGGAGGATGCTTGTAGGGTATATAGGCTCCTGAAGGATGGTTGTGGAGAGCACAGGAGGGCTGGAAGATGCCTGTAGAGAGTATGGGGAGGGGGGGGCTGGAGGATGCTTGTAGAGAGCACAGGGGGGCTGGAGGATGCTTGTAGAGAGCACAGGGTGGTAGGAGGATGCTTGTAGGGTGTATAGGGGCATGGAGGATGCTTGTAGAGAGCACAGGGGCTGGAGGATGCTTGTAGGGTGTATAGTGGCCTGGCGGTTGCTTGTAGAGAGCACAGGGTTCTGGGGGAAGCTTGTAGGGTGTATAGGGGGCCTGGAGGATGTTTGTAGAAAGCACAGGGTTCTGGGTGATGCTTGTAGGGTGTATATGGGCCTGGAGGATGCTTCTAGAGAGCACAGGGTTCTGGAGGATGCTTTTAGGGTGTATAGGGGCCTGAAGGATGGTTGTAGAGCGCACAGGCTACTGGGGGATGTTTGTAGGGTGTATAGGGGCCTGGAGGATGCTTGTAGAGAGCACAGGGGCTGGAGGATGCTTGTAGGGTGTATAGGGGCCTGGCGGTTGCTTGTAGAGAGCACAGGGTTCTGGGGGAAGCTTGTAGGGTGTATAGGGACCTGGAGGATGCTTGTAGAAAGCACAGGGTTCTGGGTGATGCTTGTAGGGTGTATATAGGCCTGGAGGATGCTTGTAGAGAGCACAGGGTTCTGGAGGATGCTTTTAGGGTGTATAGGGGCCTGAAGGATGCTTGTAGAGAGAACAGGCTTCTGGGGGATGCTTGTAGGGTGTATAAGGGCCTGAAGGATGGTTGTGGAGAGCATAGGAGGGCTGGAGGATGCCTGTAGAGAGCACGGGGGGTGGGGGGGCTAGAGGATGCTTGTAGAGAGCACAGGCGGGGCTGGAGGATGCTTGAAGAGAGCACAGGGGGGCTGAAGGATGCTTGTAGAGAGCACAGGGGGGCTGGAGGATGCTTGAAGAGAGCACAGGGGGGCTAGAGGATGCCTGTAGAGAGCATGGGGGGGGGGGCTGGAGGATGCTTGTGGAGAGCACAGGGGCTGGAGGATGCTTGTAGGGTGTATAGGGGCCTAGAGGATGCTTGTAGAGAGCACAGGGGTCTGGAGCATGCTTGTAGGGTGTATAGGGGCCTGAAGGATGCTTGAGAACAGCACAGAAGGGCTGAATGATGCTTATAGAGAGCAAAAGGGGTACTGGAGGATGCTTGTGGAGAGCACAGGGGCTGGAGGATGCTTGTAGGGTGTATAGGGGCCTGGAGGATGCTTGTAGAGAGCACAGGCGTCTGGAGGATACTTGTAGGGTGTATAGGGGCCTGGAGAATGGTTGTGGAGAGCACAGGAGGGCTGGAAGATGCCTGTAGAGAACATGGGGAGGGGGGGCTGGAGGATGCTTGTAGAGAGCACAGGGTGGTAGGAGGATGCTTGTAGAGAGCACAGGGGGGTTGGAGGATGCTTGTAGAGAGCAGAGGGTTCTGGAGGATGCTTGTAGGGTGTATAGGGGCCTGGAAGATGCTTGTAGAAAGCACAGGGTTCTGGGTGATGCTTGTAGGGTGTATATTGGCCTGGAGGATGCTTGTAGAGAGCACAGAGTTCTGGAGGATGCTTGTAGGGTGTATAGGGGCCTGGAGGATGCTTGTAGAGAGCAAAAGGGGGACTGGAGGATGCTTGTGGAGAGCACAGGGGCTGGAGGATGCTTGTAGGGTGTATAGGGGTTTGGAGGATGCTTGTAGAGAGCACAGGGGTCTGGAGGATGCTTGTAGGGTATATAGGCTCCTGAAGGATGGTTGTGGAGAGCACAGGAGGGCTGGAAGATGCCTCTAGAGAGTATGGGGAGGGGGGGCTGGAGGATGCTTGTAGAGAGTACAGGGGGGCTGGAGGATGCTTGTAGAGAGCACAGGGTGGTAGGAGGATGCTTGTAGGGTGTATAGGGGCCTGGAGGATGCTTGTAGAGAGCACAGGGGCTGGAGGATGCTTGTAGGGTGTATAGTGGCCTGGCGGTTGCTTGTAGAGAGCACAGGGTTCTGGGGGAAGCTTGTAGGGTGTATAGGGGGCCAGGAGGATGCTTGTAGAAAGCACAGGGTTCTGGGTGATGCTTGTAGGGTGTATATGGGCCTGGAGGATGCTTCTAGAGAGCATAGGGTTCTGGAGGATGCTTTTAGGGTGTATAGGGGCCTGAAGGATGGTTGTAGAGCGCACAGGCTACTGGGGGATGTTTGTAGGGTGTATAAGGGCCTGAAGGATGGTTGTAGAGAGCACAAGTGGGCTGGAGGATTCTTGTCGGGTGTTTAGGGGCTTGGGGATGCTTGAAAACAGCACAGTAGGGCTGGATGATGCTTGTAGAGAGCAAAAGGGGGACTGGAGGATGCTTGTGGAGAGCACAGGGGCTGGAGGATGCTTGTAGGGTGTATAGGGGCCTGGAGGATGCTTGTAGAGAGCACAGGGGTCTGGAGGATGCTTGTAGGGTGTATAGGCTCCTGGAGGATGGTTGTGGAGAGCACAGGAGGGCTGGAAGATGCCTGTAGAGAGTATGAGGAGGGGGGGGCTGGAGGATGCTTGTAGAGAGTACAGGGGGGACGGAGGATGCTTGTAGAGAGCACAGGGTGGTAGGAGGATGCTTGTAGAGAGCACAGGGGGGTTGGAGGATGCTTGTAAAGAGCAGAGGGTTCTGGAGGATGCTTGTAGGGTGTATAGGGGCCTGCAGGATGCTTGTAGAGAGCACAGGGGCTGGAGGATGCTTGTAGGGTGTATAGCGGCCAGGAGGATGCATGTAGAGAGCACAGGGTTCTGGGGGATGCTTGTAGGGTGTATAGGGGCCAGGAGGATGCTTTTAGAGAGCACAGGGTTCTGGGGGATGCTTGTAGGGTGTATAGGGGGCTGGAGGACGGTTGTGGAGAGCACAGGAGGGCTGGAAGATGCCTGTAGAGAGCATGGGGATGGGGGGGGGGGCTGGAGGATGCTTGTAGAGAGCACAGGGTGGTAGGAGGATGCTTCTAGAGAGCACAGAGGGGTTGGAGGATGCTGGTAGGGTGTATAGGGGCCTGGAGGATGCTTGTAGAGAGCACAGGGTTCTGGAGGATGCTGCTAGGGTGTATAGGGGCCTGGAGGATGCTTGTAGAGAGCACAGGGGTCTGGAGGATGCTTGTAGGGTGTATAGGGGCCTGGAGGATGGTTGTGGAGACCACAGGACGGCTAAAGGATGCCTGTAGAGAGTACGGGGATAGGGGCGGCTAGAGGATGCTTGTAGAGAGCACAGGGGGGGCTGGAGGATGCTTGAAGAGAGCACAGGGGTCTGGAGGATGCTTGTAGGGTGTATAGGGGCCTGGAGGATGGTTGTGGAGACCACAGGACGGCTAAAGGATGCTTGTAGAGAGCACAGGGGGGGCTGGAGGATGCTTGAAGAGAGCACAGGGGGGCTGAAGGATGCTTGTAGGGTGTATAGGGGCCTGGAGGATGGTTGTGGAGACCACAGGACGGCTAAAGGATGCTTGTAGAGAGCACAGGGGGGGCTGGAGGATGCTTGAAGAGAGCACAGGGGGGCTGAAGGATGCTTGTACAGAGCACAAGGGGGCTGGAGGATGTTTGAAGACTGCACAGCGGAGCTAGAGGGTGCTTGTAGAGAGCACGGGTGGGGCTGGAAAATGCTTGTGGGGTTTACAGAGGGCTGAAGGATTCTTTTAGAGAGCACAGAGGGGCTTGGGATGATTTTAGAGAGCACAGAGGGGCTTGTGGATGCTTGAAGACAGCACAGAAGGGCTGGATGATGCTTGTAGAGAGAAAAAGGGGGTCTGGAGGATGCTTGTAGAGAGCACAAGAGGGCTGGAGGATGCTTGTATGGTGTTTAGGGGCCTGGAGGATGCTTGCAGAGAGCACAGGGTTCTGGGAGATGCTTGTAGGGTGTATAGGGGCCTGGAGAATGCTTGTGGAGAGCACAGGGGCTGGAGGATGCTTGTAGGGTGTATAGGGGCCTGGAGGATGCTTGTAGAGAGCACAGGGGTCTGGAGGATGCTTGTAGGGTGTATAGGGGCCTGGAGGATGCTTGTAGAGAGCACAGGGGGGCTGGATGATGCTTGTAGAGAGCACAGGGGGGCTGGAGGATGCTTATGGAGTTACAGGGGACTTGAGGATGCTTGTAGAGAGCTCAGGGGGGCTGGAAGATTCTTATAGGGTGTACTGGGGTGCTGGAGAATGCTTATAGAAAGCACAGGCGACGGAGAGAATGCTTGAAGAAAGCACAATGGGACTGAAAGGGATGCTTGTCGAGAGCACAGGGAGCTAGAGGATGCTTGTAGTGTATATAGGGGGACTGGAGAAGGCTTGTACAGAGCACAAGGGGGCTGGAGGATGTTTGAAGACTGCACAGCGGAGCTAGAGGATGCTTGTAGAGAGCACGGGTGAGGCTGGAAAATGCTTGTGGGATTTACAGGGGGCTGAAGGATGCTTTTAGAGAGCACAGAGGGGCTTGGGATGCTTTTAGAGAGCGCAGAGGGGCTTGGGGATGCTTGAAAACATCACAGAAGGGCTGGATGATGCTTGTAGAGAGCAAAAGGGGGACTGGAGGATGCTTGTAGAGAGCACAAGAGGGCTGGAGGATGCTTGTAGGGTGTTTAGGGGCTTGGGGATGCTTGAAAACAGCACAGAAGGGCTGGATGATGCTTGTAGAGAGCAAAAGGGGGACTGGAGGATGCTTCTGGAGAGCACAGGGGCTGGAGGAAGCTTGTAGGGTGTATAGGGGCCTGAAGGATGCTTGTAGAGAACACAGGGGTCTGGAGGATGCTTGTAGAGAGCACAGGGTGGTAGGAGGATGCTTGTAGAGAGCACAGGGTGGTAGGAGGATGCTTGTAGAGAGCACAGGGTGGTAGGAGGATGCTTGTAGAGAGCACAGGGGGGTTGGAGGATGCTTGTAAAGAGCAGAGGGTTCTGGAGGATGCTTGTAGGGTGTATAGGGGCCTGGAGGGTGCTTGTAGAGAGCACAGGGGCTGGAGGATGCTTGTAGGGTGTATAGGGGCCTGGAGGATGCTTGTAGAAAGCACAGGGTTTTGGGTGATGCTTGTAGGGTGTATATGGGCCTGAAGGATGCTTGTAGAGAGAACAGGGTTCTGGAGGATGCTTGTATAGAGCACAGGGGGGCTGGAGGATGCTTGTAGAGAGCACAGGGTGGTAGGAGGATGCTTGTAGAGAGCACAGGGGGGTTGGAGGATGCTTGTAAAGAGCAGAGGGTTCTGGAGGATGCTTGTAGGGTGTATAGGGGCCTGGAGGATGCTTGTAGAGAGCACAGGGGCTGGAGGATGCTTGTAGGGTGTATAGCGGCCAGGAGGATGCATGTAGAGAGCACAGGGTTCTGGGGGATGCTTTTAGGGTGTATAGGGGCCAGGAGGATGCTTTTAGAGAGCACAGGGTTCTGGGGGATGCTTGTAGGGTGTATAGGGGGCTGGAGGACGGTTGTGGAGAGCACAGGATGGCTGGAAGATGCCTGTAGAGAGCATGGGGATGGGGGGGGGGGGGGGCTGGAGGATGCTTGTAGAGAGCACAGGGTGGTAGGAGGATGCTTGTAGAGAGCACAGAGGGGTTGGAGGATGCTGGTAGGGTGTATAGGGGCCTGGAGGATGCTTGTAGAGAGCACAGGGTTCTGGAGGATGCTGCTAGGGTGTATAGGGGCCTGGAGGATGCTTGTAGAGAGCACAGGGGTCTGGAGGATGCTTGTAGGGTGTATAGGGGCCTGGAGGATGGTTGTGGAGACCACAGGACGGCTAAAGGATGCTTGTACAGAGCACAAGGGGGCTGGAGGATGTTTGAAGACTGCACAGCGGAGCTAGAGGGTGCTTGTAGAGAGCACGGGTGGGGCTGGAAAATGCTTGTGGGGTGTATAGGGGCCTGGAGAATGCTTGTGGAGAGCACAGGGGCTGGAGGATGCTTGTAGGGTGTATAGGGGCCTGGAGGATGCTTGTAGAGAGCACAGGGGTCTGGAGGATGCTTGAAGAGAGCACAGGGGGGCTGAAGGATGCTTGTACAGAGCACAAGGGGGCTGGAGGATGTTTGAAGACTGCACAGCGGAGCTAGAGGGTGCTTGTAGAGAGCACGGGTGGGGCTGGAAAATGCTTGTGGGGTGTATAGGGGCCTGGAGGATGCTTGTAGAGAGCACAGGGTGGTAGGAGGATGTTTGTAGAGAGCACAGGGGGGTTGGAGGATGCTTGTAAAGAGCAGAGGGTTCTGGAGGATGCTTGTAGGTGTATAGGGGCCTGAAGGATGCTTGTAGAGAGCACAGGCTTCTGGGGGATGCTTTTAGGGTGTATAAGGGCCTGAAGGATGGTTGTGGAGAGCATAGGAGGGCTGGAGGATGCCTGTAGAGAGCACGGGGGGTGGGGGGGCTAGAGGATGCTTGTAGAGAGCACAGGCGGGGCTGAAGGATGCTTGAAGAGAGCACAGGGGGGCTGAAGGATGCTTGTAGAGAGCACAGGGGGGCTGGAGGATGCTTGAAGAGAGCACAGGGGGGCTGGAGGATGCCTGTAGAGAGCATGGGGGGGGGGGCTGGAGGATGCTTGTGGAGAGCACAGGGGCTGGAGGATGCTTGTAGGGTGTATAGGGGCCTGGAGGATGCTTGTAGAGAGCACAGGGTTCTGGGGGATGCTAATAGGGTGTATAGGGGCCTGGAGGATGTTTGTAGAGAGCACAGGGGTCTGGAGCATGCTTGTAGGGTGTATACGGGCCTGAAGGATGCTTGAAAACAGCACAGAAGGGCTGGATGATGCTTATAGAGAGCAAAAGGGGGACTGGAGGATGCTTGTGGAGAGCACAGGGGCTGGAGGATGCTTGTAGGGTGTATAGGGGCCTGGATGATGCTTGTAGAGAGCACAGGGGCTGGAGGATACTTGTAGGATGTATAGGGGCCTGGAGAATGGTTGTGGAGAGCACAGGAGGGCTGGAAGATGCCTGTAGAGAACATGGGGAGGGGGGCTGGAGGATGCTTGTAGAGAGCACAGGGTGGTAGGAGGATGCTTGTAGAGAGCACAGGGGGGTTGGAGGATGCTTGTAGAGAGCAGAGGGTTCTGGAGGATGCTTGTAGGGTGTATAGGGGCCTGGAAGATGCTTGTAGAAAGCACAGGGTTCTGGTTGATGCTTGTAGGGTGTATATTGGCCTGGAGGATGCTTGTAGAGAGCACAGAGTTGTGGAGGATGCTTGTAGGGTGTATAGGGGCCTGGAGGATGCTTGTAGAGAGCAAAAGGGGGACAGGAGGATGCTTGTGGAGAGCACAGGGGCTGGAGGATGCTTGTAGGGTGTATAGGGGTTTGGAGGATGCTTGTAGAGAGCACAGGGGTCTGGAGGATGCTTGTAGGGTATATAGGCTCCTGAAGGATGGTTGTGGAGAGCACAGGAGGGCTGGAAGATGCCTGTAGAGAGTATGGGGAGGGGCAGGAGGATGCTTGTAGAGAGCACAGGGGGGCTGGAGGATGCTTGTAGAGAGCACAGGGTGGTAGGAGGATGCTTGTAGGGTGTATAGGGGCATGGAGGATGCTTGTAGAGAGCACAGGGGCTGGAGGATGCTTGTAGGGTGTATAGTGGCCTGGCGGTTGCTTGTAGAGAGCACAGGGTTCTGGGGGAAGCTTGTAGGGTGTATAGGGGGCCTGGAGGATGCTTGTAGAAAGCACAGGGTTCTGGGTGATGCTTGTAGGGTGTATATGGGCCTGGAGGATGCTTCTAGAGAGCACAGGGTTCTGGAGGATGCTTTTAGGGTGTATAGGGGCCTGAAGGATGGTTGTAGAGCGCACAGGCTACTGGGGGATGTTTGTAGGGTGTATAGGGGCCTGGAGGATGCTTGTAGAGAGCACAGGGGCTGGAGGATGCTTGTAGGGTGTATAGGGGCCTGGCGGTTGCTTGTAGAGAGCACAGGGTTCTGGGGGAAGCTTGTAGGGTGTATAGGGACCTGGAGGATGCTTGTAGAAAGCACAGGGTTCTGGGTGATGCTTGTAGGGTGTATATGGGCCTGGAGGATGCTTGTAGAGAGCACAGGTTCTGGAGGATGCTTTTAGGGTGTATAGGGGCCTGAAGGATGCTTGTAGAGAGCACAGGCTTCTGGGGGATGCTTGTAGGGTGTATAAGGGCCTGAAGGATGGTTGTGGAGAGCATAGGAGGGCTGGAGGATGCCTGTAGAGAGCACGGGGGGTGGGGGGGCTAGAGGATGCTTGTAGAGAGCACAGGCGGGGCTGGAGGATGCTTGAAGAGAGCACAGGGGGCTGAAGGATGCTTGTAGAGAGCACAGGGGGGCTGGAGGATGCTTGAAGAGAGCACAGGGGGGCTGGAGGATGCCTGTAGAGAGCATGGGGGGGGGCTGGAGGATGCTTGTGGAGAGCACAGGGGCTGGAGGATGCTTGTAGGGTGTATAGGGGCCTAGAGGATGCTTGTAGAGAGCACAGGGTTCTGGGGGATGCTAATAGGGTGTATAGGGGCCTGGAGGATGTTTGTAGAGAGCACAGGGGTCTGGAGCATGCTTGTAGGGTGTATAGGGGCCTGAAGGATGCTTGAAAACAGCACAGAAGGGCTGGATGATGCTTATAGAGAGCAAAAGGGGGACTGGAGGATGCTTGTGGAGAGCACAGGGGCTGGAGGATGCTTGTAGGGTGTATAGGGGCCTGGAGGATGCTTGTAGAGAGCACAGGCGTCTGGAGGATACTTGTAGGGTGTATAGGGGCCTGGAGAATGGTTGTGGAGAGCACAGGAGGGCTGGAAGATGCCTGTAGAGAACATGGGGAGGGGGGGCTGGAGGATGCTTGTAGAGAGCACAGGGTGGTAGGAGGATGCTTGTAGAGAGCACAGGGGGTTGGAGGATGCTTGTAGAGAGCAGAGGGTTCTGGAGGATGCTTGTAGGGTGTATAGGGGCCTGGAAGATGCTTTTAGAAAGCACAGGGTTCTGGGTGATGCTTGTAGGGTGTATATTGGCCTGGAGGATGCTTGTAGAGAGCACAGAGTTCTGGAGGATGCTTGTAGGGTGTATAGGGGCCTGGAGGATGCTTGTAGAGAGCAAAAGGGGGACTGGAGGATGCTTGTGGAGAGCACAGGGGCTGGAGGATGCTTGTAGGGTGTATAGGGGTTTGGAGGATGCTTGTAGAGAGCACAGGGGTCTGGAGGATGCTTGTAGGGTATATAGGCTCCTGAAGGATGGTTGTGGAGAGCACAGGAGGGCTGGAAGATGCCTGTAGAGAGTATGGGGAGGGGGGGGGGGCTGGAGGATGCTTGTAGAGAGCACAGGGGGGCTGGAGGATGCTTGTAGAGAGCACAGGGTGGTAGGAGGATGCTTGTAGGGTGTATAGGGGCCTGGAGGATGCTTGTAGAGAGCACAGGGGCTGGAGGATGCTTGTAGGGTGTATAGTGGCCTGGCGGTTGCTTGTAGAGAGCACAGGGTTCTGGGGGAAGCTTGTAGAGTGTATAGGGGGCCAGGAGGATGCTTGTAGAAAGCACAGGGTTCTGGGTGATGCTTGTAGGGTGTATATGGGCCTGGAGGATGCTTCTAGAGAGCACAGGGTTCTGGAGGATGCTTTTAGGGTGTATAGGGGCCTGAAGGATGGTTGTAGAGCGCACAGGCTACTGGGGGATGTTTGTAGGGTGTATAAGGGCCTGAAGGATGGTTGTAGAGAGCACAAGTGGGCTGGAGGATTCTTGTCGGGTGTTTAGGGGCTTGGGGATGCTTGAAAACAGCACAGAAGGGCTGGATGATGCTTGTAGAGAGCAAAAGGGGGACTGGAGGATGCTTGTGGAGAGCACAGGGGCTGGAGGATGCTTGTAGGGTGTATAGGGGCCTGGAGGATGCTTGTAGAGAGCACAGGGGTCTGGAGGATGCTTGTAGGGTGTATAGGCTCCTGGAGGATGGTTTTGGAGAGCACAGGAGGGCTGGAAGATGCCTGTAGAGAGTATGAGGAGGGGGGGGGGGCTGGAGGATGCTTGTAGAGAGTACAGGGGGGATGGAGGATGCTTGTAAACAGCAGAGGGTTCTGGAGGATGCTTGTAGGGTGTATAGGGGCCTGCAGGATGCTTGTAGAGAGCACAGGGGCTGGAGGATGCTTGTAGGGCGTATAGCGGCCAGGAGGATGCATGTAGAGAGCACAGGGTTCTGGGGGATGCTTGTAGGGTGTATAGGGGCCAGGAGGATGCTTTTAGAGAGCACAGGGTTCTGGGGGATGCTTGTAGGGTGTATAGGGGGCTGGAGGACGGTTGTGGAGAGCACAGGAGGGCTGGAAGATGCCTGTAGAGATCATGGGGATGGGGGGGGGCTGGAGGATGCTTGTAGAGAGCACAGGGTGGTAGGAGGATGCTTCTAGAGAGCACAGAGGGGTTGGAGGATGCTGGTAGGGTGTATAGGGGCCTGGAGGATGCTTGTAGAGAGCACAGGGTTCTGGAGGATGCTGCTAGGGTGTATAGGGGCGTGGAGGATGCTTGTAGAGAGCACAGGGGTCTGGAGGATGCTTGTAGGGTGTATAGGGGCCTGGAGGATGGTTGTGGAGACCACAGGACGGCTAAAGGATGCCTGTAGAGAGTACGGGGATAGGGGCGGCTAGAGGATGCTTGTAGAGAGCACAGGGGGGGCTGGAGGATGCTTGAAGAGAGCACAGGGGGGCTGAAGGATGCTTGTACAGAGCACAAGGGGGCTGGAGGATGTTTGAAGACTGCACAGCGGAGCTAGAGGGTGCTTGTAGAGAGCACGGGTGGGGCTGGAAAATGCTTGTGGGGTTTACAGAGGGCTGAAGGATTCTTTTAGAGAGCACAGAGGGGCTTGAGATGATTTTAGAGAGCACAGAGGGGCTTGTGGATGCTTGAAGACAGCACAGAAGGGCTGGATGATGCTTGTAGAGAGAAAAAGGGGGTCTGGAGGATGCTTGTAGAGAGCACAAGAGGGCTGGAGGATGCTTGTATGGTGTTTAGGGGCCTGGAGGATGCTTGCAGAGAGCACAGGGTTCTGGGAGATGCTTGTAGGGTGTATAGGGGCCTGGAGAATGCTTGTGGAGAGCACAGGGGCTGGAGGATGCTTGTAGGGTGTATAGGGGCCTGGAGGATGCTTGTAGAGAGCACAGGGGTCTGGAGGATGCTTGTAGGGTGTATAGGGGCCTGGAGGATGCTTGTAGAGAGCACAGGGGGGCTGGATGATGCTTGTAGAGAGCACAGGGGGGCTGGAGGATGCTTATGGAGTTACAGGGGACTTGAGGATGCTTGTAGAGAGCTCAGGGGGGCTGGAAGATTCTTATAGGGTGTACTGGGGTGCTGGAGAATGCTTATAGAAAGCACAGGCGACGGAGAGAATGCTTGAAGAAAGCACAATGGGACTGAAAGGGATGCTTGTCGAGAGCACAGGGAGCTAGAGGATGCTTGTAGTGTATATAGGGGGACTGGAGAAGGCTTTTACAGAGCACAAGGGGGCTGGAGGATGTTTGAAGACTGCACAGCGGAGCTAGAGGATGCTTGTAGAGAGCACGGGTGGGGCTGGAAAATGCTTGTGGGATTTACAGGGGGCTGAAGGATGCTTTTAGAGAGCACAGAGGGGCTTGGGATGCTTTTAGAGAGCGCAGAGGAGCTTGGGGATGCTTGAAAACAGCACAGAAGGGCTGGATGATGCTTGTAGAGAGCAAAGGGGGACTGGAGGATGCTTGTAGAGAGCACAAGAGGGCTGGAGGATGCTTGTAGGGTGTTTAGGGGCTTGGGGATGCTTGAAAACAGCACAGAAGGGCTGGATGATGCTTGTAGAGAGCAAAAGGGGGACTGGAGGATGCTTCTGGAGAGCACAGGGGCTGGAGGAAGCTTGTAGGGTGTATAGGGGCCTGGAGGATGCTTGTAGAGAACACAGGGGTCTGGAGGATGCTTGTAGAGAGCACAGGGTGGTAGGAGGATGCTTGTAGAGAGCACAGGGTGGTAGGAGGATGCTTGTAGAGAGCACAGGGGGGTTGGAGGATGCTTGTAAAGAGCAGAGGGTTCTGGAGGATGCTTGTAGGGTGTATAGGGGCCTGGAGGATGCTTGTAGAGAGCACAGGGGCTGGAGGATGCTTGTAGGGTGTATAGGGGCCTGGCGGTTGCTTGTAGAGAGCACAGGGTTCTGGGGGAAGTTTGTAGGGTGTATAGGGGCCTGGAGGATGCTTGTAGAAAGCACAGGGTTCTGGGTGATGCTTGTAGGGTGTATATGGGCCTGAAGGATGCTTGTAGAGAGAACAGGGTTCTGGAGGATGCTTGTATAGAGCACAGGGGGGCTGGAGGATGCTTGTAGAGAGCACAGGGTGGTAGGAGGATGCTTGTAGAGAGCACAGGGGGGTTGGAGGATGCTTGTAAAGAGCAGAGGGTTCTGGAGGATGCTTGTAGGGTGTATAGGGGCCTGGAGGATGCTTGTAGAGAGCACAGGGGCTGGAGGATGCTTGTAGGGTGTATATTGGCCTGGAGGATGCTTGTAGAGAGCACAGAGTTCTGGAGGATGCTTGTAGGGTGTATAGGGGCCTGGAGGATGCTTGTAGAGAGCAAAAGGGGGACTGGAGGATGCTTGTGGAAAGCACAGGGGCTGGAGGATGCTTGTAGGGTGTATAGGGGTTTGGAGGATGCTTGTAGAGAGCACAGGGTTCTGGAGGATGCTTGTAGGGTATATAGGCTCCTGAAGGATGGTTGTGGAGAGCACAGGGGGGCTGGAGGATGCTTGTAGAGAGCACAGGGTGGTAGGAGGATGCTTGTAGGGTGTATAGGGGCCTGGAGGATGCTTGTAGAGAGCACAGGGGCTGGAGGATGCTTGTAGGGTGTATAGTGGCCTGGCGGTTGCTTGTAGAGAGCACAGGGTTCTGGGGGAAGCTTGTAGGGTGTATAGGGGGCCAGGAGGATGCTTGTAGAAAGCACAGGGTTCTGGTTGATGCTTGTAGGGTGTATATGGGCCTGGAGGATGCTTCTAGAGAGCACAGGGTTCTGGAGGATGCTTTTAGGGTGTATAGGGGCCTGAAGGATGGTTGTAGAGCGCACAGGCTACTGGGGGATGTTTGTAGGGTGTATAAGGGCCTGAAGGATGGTTGTAGAGAGCACAAGTGGGCTGGAGGATTCTTGTCGGGTGTTTAGGGGCTTGGGGATGCTTGAAAACAGCACAGAAGGGCTGGATGATGCTTGTAGAGAGCAAAAGGGGGACTGGAGGATGCTTGTGGAGAGCACAGGGGCTGGAGGATGCTTGTAGGGTGTATAGGGGCCTGGAGGATGCTTGTAGAGAGCACAGGGGTCTGGAGGATGCTTGTAGGGTGTATAGGCTCCTGGAGGATGGTTGTGGAGAGCACAGGAGGGCTGGAAGATGCCTGTAGAGAGTATGAGGAGGGGGGGGGCAGGAGGATGCTTGTAGAGAGTACAGGGGGGATGGAGGATGCTTGTAGAGAGCACAGGGTGGTAGGAGGATGCTTGTAGAGAGCACAGGGGGGTTGGAGGATGCTTGTAAAGAGCAGAGGGTTCTGGAGGATGCTTGTAGGGTGTATAGGGGCCTGCAGGATGCTTGTAGAGAGCACAGGGGCTGGAGGATGCTTGTAGGGTGTATAGCGGCCAGGAGGATGCATGTAGAGAGCACAGGGTTCTGGGGGATGCTTGTAGGGTGTATAGGGGCCAGGAGGATGCTTTTAGAGAGCACAGGGTTCTGGGGGATGCTTGTAGGGTGTATAGGGGGCTGGAGGACGGTTGTGGAGAGCACAGGAGGGCTGGAAGATGCCTGTAGAGAGCATGGGGATGGGGGGGGGGGGCTGGAGGATGCTTGTAGAGAGCACAGGGTGGTAGGAGGATGCTTCTAGAGAGCACAGAGGGGTTGGAGGATGCTGGTAGGGTGTATAGGGGCCTGGAGGATGCTTGTAGAGAGCACAGGGTTCTGGAGGATGCTGCTAGGGTGTATAGGGGCCTGGAGGATGCTTGTAGAGAGCACAGGGGTCTGGAGGATGCTTGTAGGGTGTATAGGGGCCTGGAGGATGGTTGTGGATTCCACAGGACGGCTAAAGGATGCCTGTAGAGAGTACGGGGATAGGGGCGGCTAGAGGATGCTTGTAGAGCGCACAGGGGGGGCTGGAGGATGCTTGAAGAGAGCACAGGGGGGCTGAAGGATGCTTGTACAGAGCACAAGGGGGCTGGAGGATGTTTGAAGACTGCACAGCGGAGCTAGAGGGTGCTTGTAGAGAGCACGGGTGGGGCTGGAAAATTCTTGTGGGGTTTACAGAGGGCTGAAGGATTCTTTTAGAGAGCACAGAGGGGCTTGGGATGATTTTAGAGAGCACAGAGGGGCTTGTGGATGCTTGAAGACAGCACAGAAGGGCTGGATGATGCTTGTAGAGAGAAAAAGGGGGTCTGGAGGATGCTTGTAGAGAGCACAAGAGGGCTGGAGGATGCTTGTATGGTGTTTAGGGGCCTGGAGGATGCTTGCAGAGAGCACAGGGTTCTGGGAGATGCTTGTAGGGTGTATAGGGGCCTGGAGAATGCTTGTGGAGAGCACAGGGGCTGGAGGATGCTTGTAGGGTGTATAGGGGCCTGGAGGATGCTTGTAGAGAGCACAGGGGTCTGGAGGATGCTTGTAGGGTGTATAGGGGCCTGGAGGATGCTTGTAGAGAGCACAGGGGGGCTGGATGATGCTTGTAGAGAGCACAGGGGGGCTGGAGGATGCTTATGGAGTTACAGGGGACTTGAAGATGCTTGTAGAGAGCTCAGGGGGGCTGGAAGATTCTTATAGGGTGTACTGGGGTGCTGGAGAATGCTTATAGAAAGCACAGGCGACGGAGAGAATGCTTGAAGAAAGCACAATGGGACTGAAAGGGATGCTTGTCGAGAGCACAGGGAGCTAGAGGATGCTTGTAGTGTATATAGGGGGACTGGAGAAGGCTTGTACAGAGCACAAGGGGGCTGGAGGATGTTTGAAGACTGCACAGCGGAGCTAGAGGATGCTTGTAGAGAGCACGGGTGAGGCTGGAAAATGCTTGTGGGATTTACAGGGGGCTGAAGGATGCTTTTAGAGAGCACAGAGGGGCTTGGGATGCTTTTAGAGAGCGCAGAGGGGCTTGGGGATGCTTGAAAACATCACAGAAGGGCTGGATGATGCTTGTAGAGAGCAAAAGGGGGACTGGAGGATGCTTGTAGAGAGCACAAGAGGGCTGGAGGATGCTTGTAGGGTGTTTAGGGGCTTGGGGATGCTTGAAAACAGCACAGAAGGGCTGGATGATGCTTGTAGAGAGCAAAAGGGGGACTGAAGGATGCTTCTGGAGAGCACAGGGGCTGGAGGAAGCTTGTAGGGTGTATAGGGGCCTGAAGGATGCTTGTAGAGAACACAGGGGTCTGGAGGATGCTTGTAGAGAGCACAGGGTGGTAGGAGGATGCTTGTAGAGAGCACAGGGTGGTAGGAGGATGCTTGTAGAGAGCACAGGGGGGTTGGAGGATGCTTGTAAAGAGCAGAGGGTTCTGGAGGATGCTTGTAGGGTGGTTAGGGGCCTGGAGGATGCTTGTAGAGAGCACAGGGGCTGGAGGATGCTTGTAGGGTGCATAGGGGCCTAGCGGTTGCTTGTAGAGAGCACAGGGTTCTGGGGGAAGCTTGTAGGTTGTATAGGGGCCTGGAGGATGCTTGTAGAAAGCACAGGGTTCTGGGTGATGCTTGTAGGGTGTATATGGGCCTGAAGGATGCTTGTAGAGAGAACAGGGTTCTGGAGGATGCTTGTATAGAGCACAGGGGGGCTGGAGGATGCTTGTAGAGAGTACAGGGGGGTAGGAGGATGCTTGTAGAGAGCACAGGGGGGTTGGAGGATGCTTTTAAAGAGCAGAGGGTTCTGGAGGATGCTTGTAGGGTGTATAGGGGCCTGGAGGATGCTTGTAGAGAGCACAGGGGCTGGAGGATGCTTGTAGGGTGTATAGCGGCCAGGAGGATGCATGTAGAGAGCACAGGGTTCTGGGGGATGCTTGTAGGGTGTATAGGGGCCAGGAGGATGCTTTTAGAGAGCACAGGGTTCTGGGGGATGCTTGTAGGGTGTATAGGGGGCTGGAGGACGGTTGTGGAGAGCACAGGATGGCTGGAAGATGCCTGTAGAGAGCATGGGGATGGGGGGGGGGGCTGGAGGATGCTTGTAGAGAGCACAGGGTGGTAGGAGGATGCTTGTAGAGAGCACAGAGGGGTTGGAGGATGCTGGTAGGGTGTATAGGGGCCTGGAGGATGCTTGTAGAGAGCACAGGGTTCTGGAGGATGCTGCTAGGGTGTATAGGGGCCTGGAGGATGCTTGTAGAGAGCACAGGGGTCTGGAGGATGCTTGTAGGGTGTATAGGGGCCTGGAGGATGGTTGTGGAGACCACAGGACGGCTAAAGGATGCTTGTAGAGAGCACAGGGGGGGCTGGAGGATGCTTGAAGAGAGCACAGGGGGGCTGAAGGATGCTTGTACAGAGCACAAGCGGGCTGGAGGATGTTTGAAGACTGCACAGCGGAGCTAGAGGGTGCTTGTAGAGAGCACGGGTGGGGCTGGAAAATGCTTGTGGGGTGTATAGGGGCCTGGAGAATGCTTGTGGAGAGCACAGGGGCTGGAGGATGCTTGTAGGGTGTATAGGGGCCTGGAGGATGCTTGTAGAGAGCACAGGGGTCTGGAGGATGCTTGTAGGGTGTATAGGGGCCTGGAGGATGCTTGTAGAGAGCACAGGGGGGCTGGATGATGCTTGTAGAGAGCACAGGGCGGCTGGAGGATGCTTATGGAGTTACAGGGGACTTGAGGATGCTTGTAGAGAGCTCAGGGGGGCTGGAAGATTCTTATAGGGTGTACTGGGGTGCTGGAGAATGCTTATAGAAAGCACAGGCGACGGAGAGAATGCTTGAAGAAAGCACAATGGGACTGAAAGGGATGCTTGTCGAGAGCACAGGGAGCTAGAGGATGCTTGTAGTGTATATAGGGGGACTGGAGAAGGCTTGTACAGAGCACAAGGGGGCTGGAGGATGTTTGAAGACTGCACAGCGGAGCTAGAGGATGCTTGTAGAGAGCACGGGTGGGGCTGGAAAATGCTTGTGGGATTTACAGGGGGCTGAAGGATGCTTTTAGAGAGCACAGAGGGGCTTGGGATGCTTTTAGAGAGCGCAGAGGGGCTTGGGGATGCTTGAAAACCGCACAGAAGGGCTGGATGATGCTTGTAGAGAGCAAAGGGGGACTGGAGGATGCTTGTAGAGAGCACAAGAGGGCTGGAGGATGCTTGTAGGGTGTTTAGGGGCTTGGGGATGCTTGAAAACAGCACAGAAGGGCTGGATGATGCTTGTAGAGAGCAAAAGGGGGACTGGAGGATGCTTCTGGAGAGCACAGGGGCTGGAGGAAGCTTGTAGGGTGTATAGGGGCCTGGAGGATGCTTGTAGAGAACACAGGGGTCTGGAGGATGCTTGTAGAGAGCACAGGGTGGTAGGAGGATGCTTGTAGAGAGCACAGGGTGGTAGGAGGATGCTTGTAGAGAGCACAGGGGGGTTGGAGGATGCTTGTAAAGAGCAGAGGGTTCTGGAGGATGCTTGTAGGGTGTATAGGGGCCTGGAGGATGCTTGTAGAGAGCACAGGGGCTGGAGGATGCTTGTAGGGTGTATAGGGGCCTGGCGGTTGCTTGTAGAGAGCACAGGGTTCTGGGGGAAGCTTGTAGGGTGTATAGGGGCCTGGAGGATGATTGTAGAAAGCACAGGGTTCTGGGTGATGCTTGTAGGGTGTATATGGGCCTGAAGGATGCTTGTAGAGAGAACAGGGTTCTGGAGGATGCTTGTATAGAGCACAGGGGGGCTGGAGGATGCTTGTAGAGAGCACAGGGTGGTAGGAGGATGCTTGTAGAGAGCACAGGGGGGTTGGAGGATGCTTGTAAAGAGCAGAGGGTTCTGGAGGATGCTTGTAGGGTGTATAGGGGCCTGGAGGATGCTTGTAGAGAGCACAGGGGCTGGAGGATGCTTGTAGGGTGTATAGGGGCCTGGCGGTTGCTTGTAGAGAGCACAGGTTTCTGGGGGAACCTTGTAGGGTGTATAGGGGCCTGAAGGATGCTTGTAGAGAGCACAGGCTTCTGGGGGATGCTTGTAGGGTGTATAAGGGCCTGAAGGATGGTTGTGGAGAGCATAGGAGGGCTGGAGGATGCCTGTAGAGAGCACGGGGGGTGGGGGGGCTAGAGGATGCTTGTAGAGAGCACAGGCGGGGCTGGAGGATGCTTGAAGAGAGCACAGGGGGGCTGAAGGATGCTTGTAGAGAGCACAGGGGGGCTGGAGGATGCTTGAAGAGAGCACAGGGGGGCTGGAGGATGCCTGTAGAGAGCATGGGGGGGGGGCTGGAGGATGCTTGTGGAGAGCACAGGGGCTGGAGGATGCTTGTAGGGTGTATAGGGGCCTGGAGGATGCTTGTAGAGAGCACAGGGTTCTGGGGGATGCTAATAGGGTGTATAGGGGCCTGGAGGATGTTTGTAGAGAGCACAGGGGTCTGGAGCATGCTTGTAGGGTGTATAGGGGCCTGAAGGATGCTTGAAAACAGCACAGAAGGGCTGGATGATGCTTATAGAGAGCAAAAGGGGGACTGGAGGATGCTTGTGGAGAGCACAGGGGCTGGAGGATGCTTGTAGGGTGTATAGGGGCCTGGAGGATGCTTGTAGAGAGCACAGGGGTCTGGAGCATGCTTGTAGGGTGTGTAGGGGCCTGAAGGATGCTTGAAAGCAGCACAGAAGGGCTGGATGATGCTTTTAGAGAGCAAAAGGGGGACTGGAGGATGCTTCTGGAGAGCACAGGGGCTGGAGGAAGCTTGTAGGGTGTATAGGGGCCTGAAGGATGCTTGTAGAGAACACAGGGGTCTGGAGGATGCTTGTAGAGAGCACAGGGTGGTAGGAGGATGCTTGTAGAGAGCACAGGGTGGTAGGAGGATGCTTGTAGAGAGCACAGGGTGGTAGGAGGATGCTTGTAGAGAGCACAGGGGGGTTGGAGGATGCTTGTAAAGAGCAGAGGGTTCTGGAGGATGCTTGTAGGGTGTATAGGGGCCTGGAGGGTGCTTGTAGAGAGCACAGGGGCTGGAGGATGCTTGTGGGGTGTATAGGGGCCTGGCGGTTGCTTGTAGAGAGCACAGGGTTCTGGGGGAAGCTTGTAGGGTGTATAGGGGCCTGGAGGATGCTTGTAGAAAGCACAGGGTTTTGGGTGATGCTTGTAGGGTGTATATGGGCCTGAAGGATGCTTGTAGAGAGAACAGGGTTCTGGAGGATGCTTGTATAGAGCACAGGGGGGCTGGAGGATGCTTGTAGAGAGCACAGGGTGGTAGGAGGATGCTTGTAGAGAGCACAGGGGGGTTGGAGGATGCTTGTAAAGAGCAGAGGGTTCTGGAGGATGCTTGTAGGGTGTATAGGGGCCTGGAGGATGCTTGTAGAGAGCACAGGGGCTGGAGGATGCTTGTAGGGTGTATAGCGGCCAGGAGGATGCATGTAGAGAGCACAGGGTTCTGGGGGATGCTTTTAGGGTGTATAGGGGCCAGGAGGATGCTTTTAGAGAGCACAGGGTTCTGGGGGATGCTTGTAGGGTGTATAGGGGGCTGGAGGACGGTTGTGGAGAGCACAGGATGGCTGGAAGATGCCTGTAGAGAGCATGGGGATGGGGGGGGGGGGCTGGAGGATGCTTGTAGAGAGCACAGGGTGGTAGGAGGATGCTTGTAGAGAGCACAGAGGGGTTGGAGGATGCTGGTAGGGTGTATAGGGGCCTGGAGGATGCTTGTAGGGAGCACAGGGTTCTGGAGGATGCTGCTAGGGTGTATAGGGGCCTGGAGGATGCTTGTAGAGAGCACAGGGGTCTGGAGGATGCTTGTAGGGTGTATAGGGGCCTGGAGGATGGTTGTGGAGACCACAGGACGGCTAAAGGATGCTTGTACAGAGCACAAGGGGGCTGGAGGATGTTTGAAGACTGCACAGCGGAGCTAGAGGGTGCTTGTAGAGAGCACGGGTGGGGCTGGAAAATGCTTGTGGGGTGTATAGGGGCCTGGAGAATGCTTGTGGAGAGCACAGGGGCTGGAGGATGCTTGTAGGGTGTATAGGGGCCTGGAGGATGCTTGTAGAGAGCACAGGGGTCTGGAGGATGCTTGAAGAGAGCACAGGGGGGCTGAAGGATGCTTGTACAGAGCACAAGGGGGCTGGAGGATGTTTGAAGACTGCACAGCGGAGCTAGAGGGTGCTTGTAGAGAGCACGGGTGGGGCTGGAAAATGCTTGTGGGGTGTATAGGGGCCTGGAGGATGCTTGTAGAGAGCACAGGGTGGTAGGAGGATGTTTGTAGAGAGCACAGGGGGGTTGGAGGATGCTTGTAAAGAGCAGAGGGTTCTGGAGGATGCTTGTAGGTGTATAGGGGCCTGAAGGATGCTTGTAGAGAGCACAGGCTTCTGGGGGATGCTTTTAGGGTGTATAAGGGCCTGAAGGATGGTTGTGGAGAGCATAGGAGGGCTGGAGGATGCCTGTAGAGAGCACGGGGGGTGGGGGGGCTAGAGGATGCTTGTAGAGAGCACAGGCGGGGCTGAAGGATGCTTGAAGAGAGCACAGGGGGGCTGAAGGATGCTTGTAGAGAGCACAGGGGGGCTGGAGGATGCTTGAAGAGAGCACAGGGGGGCTGGAGGATGCCTGTAGAGAGCATGGGGGGGGGGGCTGGAGGATGCTTGTGGAGAGCACAGGGGCTGGAGGATGCTTGTAGGGTGTATAGGGGCCTGGAGGATGCTTGTAGAGAGCACAGGGTTCTGGGGGATGCTAATAGGGTGTATAGGGGCCTGGAGGATGTTTGTAGAGAGCACAGGGGTCTGGAGCATGCTTGTAGGGTGTATACGGGCCTGAAGGATGCTTGAAAACAGCACAGAAGGGCTGGATGATGCTTATAGAGAGCAAAAGGGGGACTGGAGGATGCTTGTGGAGAGCACAGGGGCTGGAGGATGCTTGTAGGGTGTATAGGGGCCTGGATGATGCTTGTAGAGAGCACAGGGGCTGGAGGATACTTGTAGGATGTATAGGGGCCTGGAGAATGGTTGTGGAGAGCACAGGAGGGCTGGAAGATGCCTGTAGAGAACATGGGGAGGGGGGCTGGAGGATGCTTGTAGAGAGCACAGGGTGGTAGGAGGATGCTTGTAGAGAGCACAGGGGGGTTGGAGGATGCTTGTAGAGAGCAGAGGGTTCTGGAGGATGCTTGTAGGGTGTATAGGGGCCTGGAAGATGCTTGTAGAAAGCACAGGGTTCTGGGTGATGCTTGTAGGGTGTATATGGGCCTGAAGGATGCTTGTAGAGAGAACAGGGTTCTGGAGGATGCTTGTATAGAGCACAGGGGGGCTGGAGGATGCTTGTAGAGAGCACAGGGTGGTAGGAGGATGCTTGTAGAGAGCACAGGGGGGTTGGAGGATGCTTGTAAAGAGCAGAGGGTTCTGGAGGATGCTTGTAGGGTGTATAGGGGCCTGGAGGATGCTTGTAGAGAGCACAGGGGCTGGAGGATGCTTGTAGGGTGTATAGGGGCCTGGCGGTTGCTTGTAGAGAGCACAGGTTTCTGGGGGAACCTTGTAGGGTGTATAGGGGCCTGAAGGATGCTTGTAGAGAGCACAGGCTTCTGGGGGATGCTTGTAGGGTGTATAAGGGCCTGAAGGATGGTTGTGGAGAGCATAGGAGGGCTGGAGGATGCCTGTAGAGAGCACGGGGGGTGGGGGGGCTAGAGGATGCTTGTAGAGAGCACAGGCGGGGCTGGAGGATGCTTGAAGAGAGCACAGGGGGGCTGAAGGATGCTTGTAGAGAGCACAGGGGGGCTGGAGGATGCTTGAAGAGAGCACAGGGGGGCTGGAGGATGCCTGTAGAGAGCATGGGGGGGGGGGCTGGAGGATGCTTGTGGAGAGCACAGGGGCTGGAGGATGCTTGTAGGGTGTATAGGGGCCTGGAGGATGCTTGTAGAGAGCACAGGGTTCTGGGGGATGCTAATAGGGTGTATAGGGGCCTGGAGGATGTTTGTAGAGAGCACAGGGGTCTGGAGCATGCTTGTAGGGTGTATAGGGGCCTGAAGGATGCTTGAAAACAGCACAGAAGGGCTGGATGATGCTTATAGAGAGCAAAAGGGGGACTGGAGGATGCTTGTGGAGAGCACAGGGGCTGGAGGATGCTTGTAGGGTGTATAGGGGCCTGGAGGATGCTTGTAGAGAGCACAGGGGTCTGGAGCATGCTTGTAGGGTGTATAGGGGCCTGAAGGATGCTTGAAAGCAGCACAGAAGGGCTGGATGATGCTTTTAGAGAGCAAAAGGGGGACTGGAGGATGCTTCTGGAGAGCACAGGGGCTGGAGGAAGCTTGTAGGGTGTATAGGGGCCTGAAGGATGCTTGTAGAGAACACAGGGGTCTGGAGGATGCTTGTAGAGAGCACAGGGTGGTAGGAGGATGCTTGTAGAGAGCACAGGGTGGTAGGAGGATGCTTGTAGAGAGCACAGGGTGGTAGGAGGATGCTTGTAGAGAGCACAGGGGGGTTGGAGGATGCTTGTAAAGAGCAGAGGGTTCTGGAGGATGCTTGTAGGGTGTATAGGGGCCTGGAGGGTGCTTGTAGAGAGCACAGGGGCTGGAGGATGCTTGTGGGGTGTATAGGGGCCTGGCGGTTGCTTGTAGAGAGCACAGGGTTCTGGGGGAAGCTTGTAGGGTGTATAGGGGCCTGGAGGATGCTTGTAGAAAGCACAGGGTTTTGGGTGATGCTTGTAGGGTGTATATGGGCCTGAAGGATGCTTGTAGAGAGAACAGGGTTCTGGAGGATGCTTGTATAGAGCACAGGGGGGCTGGAGGATGCTTGTAGAGAGCACAGGGTGGTAGGAGGATGCTTGTAGAGAGCACAGGGGGGTTGGAGGATGCTTGTAAAGAGCAGAGGGTTCTGGAGGATGCTTGTAGGGTGTATAGGGGCCTGGAGGATGCTTGTAGAGAGCACAGGGGCTGGAGGATGCTTGTAGGGTGTATAGCGGCCAGGAGGATGCATGTAGAGAGCACAGGGTTCTGGGGGATGCTTTTAGGGTGTATAGGGGCCAGGAGGATGCTTTTAGAGAGCACAGGGTTCTGGGGGATGCTTGTAGGGTGTATAGGGGGCTGGAGGACGGTTGTGGAGAGCACAGGATGGCTGGAAGATGCCTGTAGAGAGCATGGGGATGGGGGGGGGGGGCTGGAGGATGCTTGTAGAGAGCACAGGGTGGTAGGAGGATGCTTGTAGAGAGCACAGAGGGGTTGGAGGATGCTGGTAGGGTGTATAGGGGCCTGGAGGATGCTTGTAGGGAGCACAGGGTTCTGGAGGATGCTGCTAGGGTGTATAGGGGCCTGGAGGATGCTTGTAGAGAGCACAGGGGTCTGGAGGATGCTTGTAGGGTGTATAGGGGCCTGGAGGATGGTTGTGGAGACCACAGGACGGCTAAAGGATGCTTGTACAGAGCACAAGGGGGCTGGAGGATGTTTGAAGACTGCACAGCGGAGCTAGAGGGTGCTTGTAGAGAGCACGGGTGGGGCTGGAAAATGCTTGTGGGGTGTATAGGGGCCTGGAGAATGCTTGTGGAGAGCACAGGGGCTGGAGGATGCTTGTAGGGTGTATAGGGGCCTGGAGGATGCTTGTAGAGAGCACAGGGGTCTGGAGGATGCTTGAAGAGAGCACAGGGGGGCTGAAGGATGCTTGTACAGAGCACAAGGGGGCTGGAGGATGTTTGAAGACTGCACAGCGGAGCTAGAGGGTGCTTGTAGAGAGCACGGGTGGGGCTGGAAAATGCTTGTGGGGTGTATAGGGGCCTGGAGGATGCTTGTAGAGAGCACAGGGTGGTAGGAGGATGTTTGTAGAGAGCACAGGGGGGTTGGAGGATGCTTGTAAAGAGCAGAGGGTTCTGGAGGATGCTTGTAGGTGTATAGGGGCCTGAAGGATGCTTGTAGAGAGCACAGGCTTCTGGGGGATGCTTTTAGGGTGTATAAGGGCCTGAAGGATGGTTGTGGAGAGCATAGGAGGGCTGGAGGATGCCTGTAGAGAGCACGGGGGGTGGGGGGGCTAGAGGATGCTTGTAGAGAGCACAGGCGGGGCTGAAGGATGCTTGAAGAGAGCACAGGGGGGCTGAAGGATGCTTGTAGAGAGCACAGGGGGGCTGGAGGATGCTTGAAGAGAGCACAGGGGGGCTGGAGGATGCCTGTAGAGAGCATGGGGGGGGGGGGGGGCTGGAGGATGCTTGTGGAGAGCACAGGGGCTGGAGGATGCTTGTAGGGTGTATAGGGGCCTGGAGGATGCTTGTAGAGAGCACAGGGTTCTGGGGGATGCTAATAGGGTGTATAGGGGCCTGGAGGATGTTTGTAGAGAGCACAGGGGTCTGGAGCATGCTTGTAGGGTGTATACGGGCCTGAAGGATGCTTGAAAACAGCACAGAAGGGCTGGATGATGCTTATAGAGAGCAAAAGGGGGACTGGAGGATGCTTGTGGAGAGCACAGGGGCTGGAGGATGCTTGTAGGGTGTATAGGGGCCTGGATGATGCTTGTAGAGAGCACAGGGGCTGGAGGATACTTGTAGGATGTATAGGGGCCTGGAGAATGGTTGTGGAGAGCACAGGAGGGCTGGAAGATGCCTGTAGAGAACATGGGGAGGGGGGCTGGAGGATGCTTGTAGAGAGCACAGGGTGGTAGGAGGATGCTTGTAGAGAGCACAGGGGGGTTGGAGGATGCTTGTAGAGAGCAGAGGGTTCTGGAGGATGCTTGTAGGGTGTATAGGGGCCTGGAAGATGCTTGTAGAAAGCACAGGGTTCTGGTTGATGCTTGTAGGGTGTATATTGGCCTGGAGGATGCTTGTAGAGAGCACAGAGTTCTGGAGGATGCTTGTAGGGTGTATAGGGGCCTGGAGGATGCTTGTAGAGAGCAAAAGGGGGACAGGAGGATGCTTGTGGAGAGCACAGGGGCTGGAGGATGCTTGTAGGGTGTATAGGGGTTTGGAGGATGCTTGTAGAGAGCACAGGGGTCTGGAGGATGCTTGTAGGGTATATAGGCTCCTGAAGGATGGTTGTGGAGAGCACAGGAGGGCTGGAAGATGCCTGTAGAGAGTATGGGGAGGGGCGGGAGGATGCTTGTAGAGAGCACAGGGGGGCTGGAGGATGCTTGTAGAGAGCACAGGGTGGTAGGAGGATGCTTGTAGGGTGTATAGGGGCATGGAGGATGCTTGTAGAGAGCACAGGGGCTGGAGGATGCTTGTAGGGTGTATAGTGGCCTGGCGGTTGCTTGTAGAGAGCACAGGGTTCTGGGGGAAGCTTGTAGGGTGTATAGGGGGCCTGGAGGATGCTTGTAGAAAGCACAGGGTTCTGGGTGATGCTTGTAGGGTGTATATGGGCCTGGAGGATGCTTCTAGAGAGCACAGGGTTCTGGAGGATGCTTTTAGGGTGTATAGGGGCCTGAAGGATGGTTGTAGAGCGCACAGGCTACTGGGGGATGTTTGTAGGGTGTATAGGGGCCTGGAGGATGCTTGTAGAGAGCACAGGGGCTGGAGGATGCTTGTAGGGTGTATAGGGGCCTGGCGGTTGCTTGTAGAGAGCACAGGGTTCTGGGGGAAGCTTGTAGGGTGTATAGGGACCTGGAGGATGCTTGTAGAAAGCACAGGGTTCTGGGTGATGCTTGTAGGGTGTATATGGGCCTGGAGGATGCTTGTAGAGAGCACAGGTTCTGGAGGATGCTTTTAGGGTGTATAGGGGCCTGAAGGATGCTTGTAGAGAGCACAGGCTTCTGGGGGATGCTTGTAGGGTGTATAAGGGCCTGAAGGATGGTTGTGGAGAGCATAGGAGGGCTGGAGGATGCCTGTAGAGAGCACGGGGGGTGGGGGGGCTAGAGGATGCTTGTAGAGAGCACAGGCGGGGCTGGAGGATGCTTGAAGAGAGCACAGGGGGCTGAAGGATGCTTGTAGAGAGCACAGGGGGGCTGGAGGATGCTTGAAGAGAGCACAGGGGGGCTGGAGGATGCCTGTAGAGAGCATGGGGGGGGGGGGCTGGAGGATGCTTGTGGAGAGCACAGGGGCTGGAGGATGCTTGTAGGGTGTATAGGGGCCTAGAGGATGCTTGTAGAGAGCACAGGGTTCTGGGGGATGCTAATAGGGTGTATAGGGGCCTGGAGGATGTTTGTAGAGAGCACAGGGGTCTGGAGCATGCTTGTAGGGTGTATAGGGGCCTGAAGGATGCTTGAAAACAGCACAGAAGGGCTGGATGATGCTTATAGAGAGCAAAAGGGGGACTGGAGGATGCTTGTGGAGAGCACAGGGGCTGGAGGATGCTTGTAGGGTGTATAGGGGCCTGGAGGATGCTTGTAGAGAGCACAGGCGTCTGGAGGATACTTGTAGGGTGTATAGGGGCCTGGAGAATGGTTGTGGAGAGCACAGGAGGGCTGGAAGATGCCTGTAGAGAACATGGGGAGGGGGGGCTGGAGGATGCTTGTAGAGAGCACAGGGTGGTAGGAGGATGCTTGTAGAGAGCACAGGGGGTTGGAGGATGCTTGTAGAGAGCAGAGGGTTCTGGAGGATGCTTGTAGGGTGTATAGGGGCCTGGAAGATGCTTGTAGAAAGCACAGGGTTCTGGGTGATGCTTGTAGGGTGTATATTGGCCTGGAGGATGCTTGTAGAGAGCACAGAGTTCTGGAGGATGCTTGTAGGGTGTATAGGGGCCTGGAGGATGCTTGTAGAGAGCAAAAGGGGGACTGGAGGATGCTTGTGGAGAGCACAGGGGCTGGAGGATGCTTGTAGGGTGTATAGGGGTTTGGAGGATGCTTGTAGAGAGCACAGGGGTCTGGAGGATGCTTGTAGGGTATATAGGCTCCTGAAGGACGGTTGTGGAGAGCACAGGAGGGCTGGAAGATGCCTGTAGAGAGTATGGGGAGGGGGGGGGGGCTGGAGGATGCTTGTAGAGAGCACAGGGGGGCTGGAGGATGCTTGTAGAGAGCACAGGGTGGTAGGAGGATGCTTGTAGGGTGTATAGGGGCCTGGAGGATGCTTGTAGAGAGCACAGGGGCTGGAGGATGCTTGTAGGGTGTATAGTGGCCTGGCGGTTGCTTGTAGAGAGCACAGGGTTCTGGGGGAAGCTTGTAG
Organism: Eleutherodactylus coqui; assembly: GCF_035609145.1. Taxonomy (NCBI): domain Eukaryota; kingdom Metazoa; phylum Chordata; class Amphibia; order Anura; family Eleutherodactylidae; genus Eleutherodactylus; species Eleutherodactylus coqui. Next base: position 157,865,147 of record NC_089840.1, read on the forward strand.
AGTGTATAGGGGGCCAGGAGGATGCTTGTAGAAAGCACAGGGTTCTGGGTGATGCTTGTAGGGTGTATATGGGCCTGGAGGATGCTTCTAGAGAGCACAGGGTTCTGGAGGATGCTTTTAGGGTGTATAGGGGCCTGAAGGATGGTTGTAGAGCGCACAGGCTACTGGGGGATGTTTGTAGGGTGTATAAGGGCCTGAAGGATGGTTGTAGAGAGCACAAGTGGGCTGGAGGATTCTTGTCGGGTGTTTAGGGGCTTGGGGATGCTTGAAAACAGCACAGAAGGGCTGGATGATGCTTGTAGAGAGCAAAAGGGGGACTGGAGGATGCTTGTGGAGAGCACAGGGGCTGGAGGATGCTTGTAGGGTGTATAGGGGCCTGGAGGATGCTTGTAGAGAGCACAGGGGTCTGGAGGATGCTTGTAGGGTGTATAGGCTCCTGGAGGATGGTTTTGGAGAGCACAGGAGGGCTGGAAGATGCCTGTAGAGAGTATGAGGAGGGGGGGGGGGGGGGCTGGAGGATGCTTGTAGAGAGTACAGGGGGGATGGAGGATGCTTGTAAACAGCAGAGGGTTCTGGAGGATGCTTGTAGGGTGTATAGGGGCCTGCAGGATGCTTGTAGAGAGCACAGGGGCTGGAGGATGCTTGTAGGGCGTATAGCGGCCAGGAGGATGCATGTAGAGAGCACAGGGTTCTGGGGGATGCTTGTAGGGTGTATAGGGGCCAGGAGGATGCTTTTAGAGAGCACAGGGTTCTGGGGGATGCTTGTAGGGTGTATAGGGGGCTGGAGGACGGTTGTGGAGAGCACAGGAGGGCTGGAAGATGCCTGTAGAGATCATGGGGATGGGGGGGGCTGGAGGATGCTTGTAGAGAGCACAGGGTGGTAGGAGGATGCTTCTAGAGAGCACAGAGGGGTTGGAGGATGCTGGTAGGGTGTATAGGGGCCTGGAGGATGCTTGTAGAGAGCACAGGGTTCTGGAGGATGCTGCTAGGGTGTATAGGGGCGTGGAGGATGCTTGTAGAGAGCACAGGGGTCTGGAGGATGCTTGTAGGGTGTATAGGGGCCTGGAGGATGGTTGTGGAGACCACAGGACGGCTAAAGGATGCCTGTAGAGAGTACGGGGATAGGGGCGGCTAGAGGATGCTTGTAGAGAGCACAGGGGGGGCTGGAGGATGCTTGAAGAGAGCACAGGGGGGCTGAAGGATGCTTGTACAGAGCACAAGGGGGCTGGAGGATGTTTGAAGACTGCACAGCGGAGCTAGAGGGTGCTTGTAGAGAGCACGGGTGGGGCTGGAAAATGCTTGTGGGGTTTACAGAGGGCTGAAGGATTCTTTTAGAGAGCACAGAGGGGCTTGGGATGATTTTAGAGAGCACAGAGGGGCTTGTGGATGCTTGAAGACAGCACAGAAGGGCTGGATGATGCTTGTAGAGAGAAAAAGGGGGTCTGGAGGATGCTTGTAGAGAGCACAAGAGGGCTGGAGGATGCTTGTATGGTGTTTAGGGGCCTGGAGGATGCTTGCAGAGAGCACAGGGTTCTGGGAGATGCTTGTAGGGTGTATAGGGGCCTGGAGAATGCTTGTGGAGAGCACAGGGGCTGGAGGATGCTTCTAGGGTGTATAGGGGCCTGGAGGATGCTTGTAGAGAGCACAGGGGTCTGGAGGATGCTTGTAGGGTGTATAGGGGCCTGGAGGATGCTTGTAGAGAGCACAGGGGGGCTGGATGATGCTTGTAGAGAGCACAGGGGGGCTGGAGGATGCTTATGGAGTTACAGGGGACTTGAGGATGCTTGTAGAGAGCTCAGGGGGGCTGGAAGATTCTTATAGGGTGTACTGGGGTGCTGGAGAATGCTTATAGAAAGCACAGGCGACGGAGAGAATGCTTGAAGAAAGCACAATGGGACTGAAAGGGATGCTTGTCGAGAGCACAGGGAGCTAGAGGATGCTTGTAGTGTATATAGGGGGACTGGAGAAGGCTTTTACAGAGCACAAGGGGGCTGGAGGATGTTTGAAGACTGCACAGCGGAGCTAGAGGATGCTTGTAGAGAGCACGGGTGGGGCTGGAAAATGCTTGTGGGATTTACAGGGGGCTGAAGGATGCTTTTAGAGAGCACAGAGGGGCTTGGGATGCTTTTAGAGAGCGCAGAGGAGCTTGGGGATGCTTGAAAACAGCACAGAAGGGCTGGATGATGCTTGTAGAGAGCAAAGGGGGACTGGAGGATGCTTGTAGAGAGCACAAGAGGGCTGGAGGATGCTTGTAGGGTGTTTAGGGGCTTGGGGATGCTTGAAAACAGCACAGAAGGGCTGGATGATGCTTGTAGAGAGCAAAAGGGGGACTGGAGGATGCTTCTGGAGAGCACAGGGGCTGGAGGAAGCTTGTAGGGTGTATAGGGGCCTGGAGGATGCTTGTAGAGAACACAGGGGTCTGGAGGATGCTTGTAGAGAGCACAGGGTGGTAGGAGGATGCTTGTAGAGAGCACAGGGTGGTAGGAGGATGCTTGTAGAGAGCACAGAGGGGTTGGAGGATGCTTGTAAAGAGCAGAGGGTTCTGGAGGATGCTTGTAGGGTGTATAGGGGCCTGGAGGATGCTTGTAGAGAGCACAGGGGCTGGAGGATGCTTGTAGGGTGTATAGGGGCCTGGCGGTTGCTTGTAGAGAGCACAGGGTTCTGGGGGAAGTTTGTAGGGTGTATAGGGGCCTGGAGGATGCTTGTAGAAAGCACAGGGTTCTGGGTGATGCTTGTAGGGTGTATATGGGCCTGAAGGATGCTTGTAGAGAGAACAGGGTTCTGGAGGATGCTTGTATAGAGCACAGGGGGGCTGGAGGATGCTTGTAGAGAGCACAGGGTGGTAGGAGGATGCTTGTAGAGAGCACAGGGGGGTTGGAGGATGCTTGTAAAGAGCAGAGGGTTCTGGAGGATGCTTGTAGGGTGTATAGGGGCCTGGAGGATGCTTGTAGAGAGCACAGGGGCTGGAGGATGCTTGTAGGGTGTATATTGGCCTGGAGGATGCTTGTAGAGAGCACAGAGTTCTGGAGGATGCTTGTAGGGTGTATAGGGGCCTGGAGGATGCTTGTAGAGAGCAAAAGGGGGACTGGAGGATGCTTGTGGAGAGCACAGGGGCTGGAGGATGCTTGTAGGGTGTATAGGGGTTTGGAGGATGCTTGTAGAGAGCACAGGGTTCTGGAGGATGCTTGTAGGGTATATAGGCTCCTGAAGGATGGTTGTGGAGAGCACAGGGGGGCTGGAGGATGCTTGTAGAGAGCACAGGGTGGTAGGAGGATGCTTGTAGGGTGTATAGGGGCCTGGAGGATGCTTGTAGAGAGCACAGGGGCTGGAGGATGCTTGTAGGGTGTATAGTGGCCTGGCGGTTGCTTGTAGAGAGCACAGGGTTCTGGGGGAAGCTTGTAGGGTGTATAGGGGGCCAGGAGGATGCTTGTAGAAAGCACAGGGTTCTGGGTGATGCTTGTAGGGTGTATATGGGCCTGGAGGATGCTTCTAGAGAGCACAGGGTTCTGGAGGATGCTTTTAGGGTGTATAGGGGCCTGAAGGATGGTTGTAGAGCGCACAGGCTACTGGGGGATGTTTGTAGGGTGTATAAGGGCCTGAAGGATGGTTGTAGAGAGCACAAGTGGGCTGGAGGATTCTTGTCGGGTGTTTAGGGGCTTGGGGATGCTTGAAAACAGCACAGAAGGGCTGGATGATGCTTGTAGAGAGCAAAAGGGGGACTGGAGGATGCTTGTGGAGAGCACAGGGGCTGGAGGATGCTTGTAGGGTGTATAGGGGCCTGGAGGATGCTTGTAGAGAGCACAGGGGTCTGGAGGATGCTTGTAGGGTGTATAGGCTCCTGGAGGATGGTTGTGGAGAGCACAGGAGGGCTGGAAGATGCCTGTAGAGAGTATGAGGAGGGGGGGGGGGCAGGAGGATGCTTGTAGAGAGTACAGGGGGGATGGAGGATGCTTGTAGAGAGCACAGGGTGGTAGGAGGATGCTTGTAGAGAGCACAGGGGGGTTGGAGGATGCTTGTAAAGAGCAGAGGGTTCTGGAGGATGCTTGTAGGGTGTAAAGGGGCCTGCAGGATGCTTGTAGAGAGCACAGGGGCTGGAGGATGCTTGTAGGGTGTATAGCGGCCAGGAGGATGCATGTAGAGAGCACAGGGTTCTGGGGGATGCTTGTAGGGTGTATAGGGGCCAGGAGGATGCTTTTAGAGAGCACAGGGTTCTGGGGGATGCTTGTAGGGTGTATAGGGGCCAGGAGGATGCTTTTAGAGAGCACAGGGTTCTGGGGGATGCTTGTAGGGTGTATAGGGGGCTGGAGGACGGTTGTGGAGAGCACAGGAGGGCTGGAAGATGCCTGTAGAGAGCATGGGGATGGGGGGGGGGGGCTGGAGGATGCTTGTAGAGAGCACAGGGTGGTAGGAGGATGCTTCTAGAGAGCACAGAGGGGTTGGAGGATGCTGGTAGGGTGTATAGGGGCCTGGAGGATGCTTGTAGAGAGCACAGGGTTCTGGAGGATGCTGCTAGGGTGTATAGGGGCCTGGAGGATGCTTGTAGAGAGCACAGGGGTCTGGAGGATGCTTGTAGGGTGTATAGGGGCCTGGAGGATGGTTGTGGATTCCACAGGACGGCTAAAGGATGCCTGTAGAGAGTACGGGGATAGGGGCGGCTAGAGGATGCTTGTAGAGCGCACAGGGGGGGCTGGAGGATGCTTGAAGAGAGCACAGGGGGGCTGAAGGATGCTTGTACAGAGCACAAGGGGGCTGGAGGATGTTTGAAGACTGCACAGCGGAGCTAGAGGGTGCTTGTAGAGAGCACGGGTGGGGCTGGAAAATTCTTGTGGGGTTTACAGAGGGCTGAAGGATTCTTTTAGAGAGCACAGAGGGGCTTGGGATGATTTTAGAGAGCACAGAGGGGCTTGTGGATGCTTGAAGACAGCACAGAAGGGCTGGATGATGCTTGTAGAGAGAAAAAGGGGGTCTGGAGGATGCTTGTAGAGAGCACAAGAGGGCTGGAGGATGCTTGTATGGTGTTTAGGGGCCTGGAGGATGCTTGCAGAGAGCACAGGGTTCTGGGAGATGCTTGTAGGGTGTATAGGGGCCTGGAGAATGCTTGTGGAGAGCACAGGGGCTGGAGGATGCTTGTAGGGTGTATAGGGGCCTGGAGGATGCTTGTAGAGAGCACAGGGGTCTGGAGGATGCTTGTAGGGTGTATAGGGGCCTGGAGGATGCTTGTAGAGAGCACAGGGGGGCTGGATGATGCTTGTAGAGAGCACAGGGGGGCTGGAGGATGCTTATGGAGTTACAGGGGACTTGAAGATGCTTGTAGAGAGCTCAGGGGGGCTGGAAGATTCTTATAGGGTGTACTGGGGTGCTGGAGAATGCTTATAGAAAGCACAGGCGACGGAGAGAATGCTTGAAGAAAGCACAATGGGACTGAAAGGGATGCTTGTCGAGAGCACAGGGAGCTAGAGGATGCTTGTAGTGTATATAGGGGGACTGGAGAAGGCTTGTACAGAGCACAAGGGGGCTGGAGGATGTTTGAAGACTGCACAGCGGAGCTAGAGGATGCTTGTAGAGAGCACGGGTGAGGCTGGAAAATGCTTGTGGGATTTACAGGGGGCTGAAGGATGCTTTTAGAGAGCACAGAGGGGCTTGGGATGCTTTTAGAGAGCGCAGAGGGGCTTGGGGATGCTTGAAAACATCACAGAAGGGCTGGATGATGCTTGTAGAGAGCAAAAGGGGGACTGGAGGATGCTTGTAGAGAGCACAAGAGGGCTGGAGGATGCTTGTAGGGTGTTTAGGGGCTTGGGGATGCTTGAAAACAGCACAGAAGGGCTGGATGATGCTTGTAGAGAGCAAAAGGGGGACTGGAGGATGCTTCTGGAGAGCACAGGGGCTGGAGGAAGCTTGTAGGGTGTATAGGGGCCTGAAGGATGCTTGTAGAGAACACAGGGGTCTGGAGGATGCTTGTAGAGAGCACGGGTGGTAGGAGGATGCTTGTAGAGAGCACAGGGTGGTAGGAGGATGCTTGTAGAGAGCACAGGGGGGTTGGAGGATGCTTGTAAAGAGCAGAGGGTTCTGGAGGATGCTTGTAGGGTGGTTAGGGGCCTGGAGGATGCTTGTAGAGAGCACAGGGGCTGGAGGATGCTTGTAGGGTGTATAGGGGCCTAGCGGTTGCTTGTAGAGAGCACAGGGTTCTGGGGGAAGCTTGTAGGGTGTATAGGGGCCTGGAGGATGCTTGTAGAAAGCACAGGGTTCTGGGTGATGCTTGTAGGGTGTATATGGGCCTGAAGGATGCTTGTAGAGAGAACAGGGTTCTGGAGGATGCTTGTATAGAGCACAGGGGGGCTGGAGGATGCTTGTAGAGAGCACAGGGGGGTAGGAGGATGCTTGTAGAGAGCACAGGGGGGTTGGAGGATGCTTGTAAAGAGCAGAGGGTTCTGGAGGATGCTTGTAGGGTGTATAGGGGCCTGGAGGATGCTTGTAGAGAGCACAGGGGCTGGAGGATGCTTGTAGGGTGTATAGCGGCCAGGAGGATGCATGTAGAGAGCACAGGGTTCTGGGGGATGCTTGTAGGGTGTATAGGGGCCAGGAGGATGCTTTTAGAGAGCACAGGGTTCTGGGGGATGCTTGTAGGGTGTATAGGGGGCTGGAGGACGGTTGTGGAGAGCACAGGATGGCTGGAAGATGCCTGTAGAGAGCATGGGGATGGGGGGGGGGGGCTGGAGGATGCTTGTAGAGAGCACAGGGTGGTAGGAGGATGCTTGTAGAGAGCACAGAGGGGTTGGAGGATGCTGGTAGGGTGTATAGGGGCCTGGAGGATGCTTGTAGAGAGCACAGGGTTCTGGAGGATGCTGCTAGGGTGTATAGGGGCCTGGAGGATGCTTGTAGAGAGCACAGGGGTCTGGAGGATGCTTGTAGGGTGTATAGGGGCCTGGAGGATGGTTGTGGAGACCACAGGACGGCTAAAGGATGCTTGTAGAGAGCACAGGGGGGGCTGGAGGATGCTTGAAGAGAGCACAGGGGGGCTGAAGGATGCTTGTACAGAGCACAAGCGGGCTGGAGGATGTTTGAAGACTGCACAGCGGAGCTAGAGGGTGCTTGTAGAGAGCACGGGTGGGGCTGGAAAATGCTTGTGGGGTGTATAGGGGCCTGGAGAATGCTTGTGGAGAGCACAGGGGCTGGAGGATGCTTGTAGGGTGTATAGGGGCCTGGAGGATGCTTGTAGAGAGCACAGGGGTCTGGAGGATGCTTGTAGGGTGTATAGGGGCCTGGAGGATGCTTGTAGAGAGCACAGGGGGGCTGGATGATGCTTGTAGAGAGCACAGGGCGGCTGGAGGATGCTTATGGAGTTACAGGGGACTTGAGGATGCTTGTAGAGAGCTCAGGGGGGCTGGAAGATTCTTATAGGGTGTACTGGGGTGCTGGAGAATGCTTATAGAAAGCACAGGCGACGGAGAGAATGCTTGAAGAAAGCACAATGGGACTGAAAGGGATGCTTGTCGAGAGCACAGGGAGCTAGAGGATGCTTGTAGTGTATATAGGGGGACTGGAGAAGGCTTGTACAGAGCACAAGGGGGCTGGAGGATGTTTGAAGACTGCACAGCGGAGCTAGAGGATGCTTGTAGAGAGCACGGGTGGGGCTGGAAAATGCTTGTGGGATTTACAGGGGGCTGAAGGATGCTTTTAGAGAGCACAGAGGGGCTTGGGATGCTTTTAGAGAGCGCAGAGGGGCTTGGGGATGCTTGAAAACCGCACAGAAGGGCTGGATGATGCTTGTAGAGAGCAAAGGGGGACTGGAGGATGCTTGTAGAGAGCACAAGAGGGCTGGAGGATGCTTGTAGGGTGTTTAGGGGCTTGGGGATGCTTGAAAACAGCACAGAAGGGCTGGATGATGCTTGTAGAGAGCAAAAGGGGGACTGGAGGATGCTTCTGGAGAGCACAGGGGCTGGAGGAAGCTTGTAGGGTGTATAGGGGCCTGGAGGATGCTTGTAGAGAACACAGGGGTCTGGAGGATGCTTGTAGAGAGCACAGGGTGGTAGGAGGATGCTTGTAGAGAGCACAGGGTGGTAGGAGGATGCTTGTAGAGAGCACAGGGGGGTTGGAGGATGCTTGTAAAGAGCAGAGGGTTCTGGAGGATGCTTGTAGGGTGTATAGGGGCCTGGAGGATGCTTGTAGAGAGCACAGGGGCTGGAGGATGCTTGTAGGGTGTATAGGGGCCTGGCGGTTGCTTGTAGAGAGCACAGGGTTCTGGGGGAAGCTTGTAGGGTGTATAGGGGCCTGGAGGATGATTGTAGAAAGCACAGGGTTCTGGGTGATGCTTGTAGGGTGTATATGGGCCTGAAGGATGCTTGTAGAGAGAACAGGGTTCTGGAGGATGCTTGTATAGAGCACAGGGGGGCTGGAGGATGCTTGTAGAGAGCACAGGGTGGTAGGAGGATGCTTGTAGAGAGCACAGGGGGGTTGGAGGATGCTTGTAAAGAGCAGAGGGTTCTGGAGGATGCTTGTAGGGTGTATAGGGGCCTGGAGGATGCTTGTAGAGAGCACAGGGGCTGGAGGATGCTTGTAGGGTGTATAGGGGCCTGGCGGTTGCTTGTAGAGAGCACAGGTTTCTGGGGGAACCTTGTAGGGTGTATAGGGGCCTGAAGGATGCTTGTAGAGAGCACAGGCTTCTGGGGGATGCTTGTAGGGTGTATAAGGGCCTGAAGGATGGTTGTGGAGAGCATAGGAGGGCTGGAGGATGCCTGTAGAGAGCACGGGGGGTGGGGGGGCTAGAGGATGCTTGTAGAGAGCACAGGCGGGGCTGGAGGATGCTTGAAGAGAGCACAGGGGGGCTGAAGGATGCTTGTAGAGAGCACAGGGGGGCTGGAGGATGCTTGAAGAGAGCACAGGGGGGCTGGAGGATGCCTGTAGAGAGCATGGGGGGGGGGCTGGAGGATGCTTGTGGAGAGCACAGGGGCTGGAGGATGCTTGTAGGGTGTATAGGGGCCTGGAGGATGCTTGTAGAGAGCACAGGGTTCTGGGGGATGCTAATAGGGTGTATAGGGGCCTGGAGGATGTTTGTAGAGAGCACAGGGGTCTGGAGCATGCTTGTAGGGTGTATAGGGGCCTGAAGGATGCTTGAAAACAGCACAGAAGGGCTGGATGATGCTTATAGAGAGCAAAAGGGGGACTGGAGGATGCTTGTGGAGAGCACAGGGGCTGGAGGATGCTTGTAGGGTGTATAGGGGCCTGGAGGATGCTTGTAGAGAGCACAGGGGTCTGGAGCATGCTTGTAGGGTGTATAGGGGCCTGAAGGATGCTTGAAAGCAGCACAGAAGGGCTGGATGATGCTTTTAGAGAGCAAAAGGGGGACTGGAGGATGCTTGTGGAGAGCACAGGGGCTGGAGGATGCTTGTAGGGTGTATAGGGGCCTGGAGGATGTTTGTAGAGAGCACAGGCGTCTGGAGGATACTTGTAGGGTGTATAGGGGCCTGGAGAATGGTTGTGGAGAGCACAGGAGGGCTGGAAGATGCCTGTAGAGAACATGGGGAGGGGGGGGGGGCTGGAGGATGCTTGTAGAGAGCACAGGGTGGTAGGAGGATGCTTGTAGAGAACACAGGGGGGTTGGAGGATGCTTGTAGAGAGCAGAGGGTTCTGGAGGATGCTTGTAGGGTGTATAGGGGCCTGGAAGATGCTTGTAGAAAGCACAGGGTTCTGGGTGATGCTTGTAGGGTGTATATTGGCCTGGAGGATGCTTGTAGAGAGCACAGAGTTCTGGAGGATGCTTGTAGGGTGTATAGGGGCCTGGAGGATGCTTGTAGAGAGCAAAAGGGGGACTGGAGGATGCTTGTGGAGAGCACAGGGGCTGGAGGATGCTTGTAGGGTGTATAGGGGTTTGGAGGATGCTTGTAGAGAGCACAGGGGTCTGGAGGATGCTTGTAGGGTATATAGGCTCCTGGAGGATGGTTGTGGAGAGCACAGGAGGGCTGGAAGATGCCTGTAGAGAGTATGGGGGGGGGGGGGCTGGAGGATGCTTGTAGAGAGCACAGGGGGGCTGGAGGATGCTTGTAGAGAGCACAGGGTGGTAGGAGGATGCTTGTAGGGTGTATAGGGGCCTGGAGGATGCTTGTAGAGAGCACAGGGGCTGGAGGATGCTTGTAGGGTGTATAGGGGCCTGGCAGTTGCTTGTAGAGAGCACAGGGTTCTGGGGGAAGCTTGTAGGGTGTATAGGGGGCCTGGAGGATGCTTGTAGAAAGCACAGGGTTCTGGGTGATGCTTGTAGGGTGTATATGGGCCTGGAGGATGCTTCTAGAGAGCACAGGGTTCTGGAGGATGCTTTTAGGGTGTATAGGGGCCTGAAGGATGGTTGTAGAGCGCACAGGCTACTGGGGGATGTTTGTAGGGTGTATAAGGGCCTGAAGGATGGTTGTAGAGAGCACAAGAGGGCTGGAGGATTCTTGTAGGGTGTTTAGGGGCTTGGGGATGCTTGAAAACAGCACAGAAGGGCTGGATGATGCTTGTAGAGAGCAAAAGGGGGACTGGAGGATGCTTGTGGAGAGCACAGGGGCTGGAGGATGCTTGTAGGGTGTATAGGGGCCTGGAGGATGCTTGTAGGGTGTATAGGCTCCTGGAGGATGGTTGTGGAGAGCACAGGAGGGCTGGAAGATGCCTGTAGAGAGTATGATGAGGGGGGGGGGGGCTGGAGGATGCTTGTAGAGAGTACAGGGGGGATGGAGGATGCTTGTAGAGAGCACAGGGGGGTTGGAGGATGCTTGTAAAGAGCAGAGGGTTCTGGAGGATGCTTGTAGGGTGTATAGGGGCTTGCAGGGTGCTTGTAGAGAGCACAGGGGCTGGAGGATGCTTGTAGGGTGTATAGCGGCCAGGAGGATGCATGTAGAGAGCACAGGGTTCTGGGGGATGCTTGTAGGGTGTATAGGGGCCAGGAGGATGCTTTTAGAGAGCACAGGGTTCTGGGGGATGCTTGTAGGGTTTATAGGGGGCTGGAGGACGGTTGTGGAGAGCACAGGAGGGCTGGAAGATGCCTGTAGATAGCATGGGGATGGGGGGGGGGCTGGAGGATGCTTGTAGAGAGCACAGGGTGGTAGGAGGATGCTTCTAGAGAGCACAGAGGGGTTGGAGGATGCTGGTAGGGTGTATAGGGGCCTGGAGGATGCTTGTAGAGAGCACAGGGTTCTGGAGGATGCTGCTAGGGTGTATAGGGGCCTGGAGGATGCTTGTAGAGAGCACAGGGGTCTGGAGGATGCTTGTAGGGTGTATAGGGGCCTGGAGGATGGTTGTGGAGACCACATTATGGCTAAAGGATGCCTGTAGAGAGTACGGGGATAGGGGCGGCTAGAGGATGCTTGTAGAGAGCACAGGGGGGGCTGGAGGATGCTTGAAGAGAGCACAGGGGGGCTGAAGGATGCTTGTACAGAGCACAAGGGGGCTGGAGGATGTTTGAAGACTGCACAGCGGAGCTAGAGGGTGCTTGTAGAGAGCACGGGTGGGGCTGGAAAATGCTTGTGGGGTTTACAGGGGGCTGAAGGATTCTTTTAGAGAGCACAGAGGGGCTTGGGATGCTTTTAGAGAGCACAGAGGGGCTTGGGGATGCTTGAAGACAGCACAGAAGGGCTGGATGATGCTTGTAGAGAGAAAAAGGGGGTCTGGAGGATGCTTGTAGAGAGCACAAGAGGGCTGGAGGATGCTTGTATGGTGTTTAGGGGCCTGGAGGATGCTTGCAGAGAGCACAGGGTTCTGGGAGATGCTTGTAGGGTGTATAGGGGCCTGGAGAATGCTTGTGGAGAGCACAGGGGCTGGAGGATGCTTGTAGGGTGTATAGGGGCCTGGAGGATGCTTGTAGAGCACAGGGGTCTGGAGGATGCTTGTAGGGTGTATAGGGGCCTGAAGGATGCTTGTAGAGAGCACAGGGGGGCTGGATGATGCTTGTAGAGAGCACAGGGGGGCTGGAGGATGCTTATGGAGTTACAGGGGACTTGAGGATGCTTGTAGAGAGCTCAGGGGGGCTGGAAGATTCTTATAGGGTGTACTGGGGTGCTGGAGAATGCTTATAGAAAGCACAGGCGACGGAGAGAATGCTTGAAGAAAGCACAATGGGACTGAAAGGGATGCTTGTCGAGAGCACAGGGAGCTAGAGGATGCTTGTAGTGTATATAGGGGGACTGGAGAAGGCTTGTACAGAGCACAAGGGGGCTGGAGGATGTTTGAAGACTGCACAGCGGAGCTAGAGGATGCTTGTAGAGAGCACGGGTGAGGCTGGAAAATGCTTGTGGGATTTACAGGGGGCTGAAGGATGCTTTTAGAGAGCACAGGGGGGCTGGAGGATGCTTCAAGAGAGCACAGGGGGCTGGCGGATGCCTGTAGAGAGCATGGGGCGGGCTGGAGGATGCTTGTGGAGAGCACAGGGGCTGGAGGATGCTTGTAGGGTGTATTGGGGCCTGGAGGATGCTTGTAGAGAGCACAGGGTTCTGGGGGATGCTAATAGGGTGTATAGGGGCCAGGAGGATGCTTGTAGAGAGCACAGGGTTCTGGGGGATGCTTGTAGGGTGTATAGGGGGCTGGAGGATGCTTGTAGAGAGCACAGGGTGGTAGAAGGATGCTTGTAGAGAGCACAGAGGGGTTGGAGGATGCTGGTAGGGTGTATAGGGGCCTGGAGGATGCTTGTAGAGAGCACAGGGTTCTGGAGGATGCTGCTAGGGTGTGTAGGGGCCTGGAGGATGCTGGTAGAGAGCACTGGGGTCTGGAGGATGCTTGTAGGGTGTATAGGGGCATGGAGGATGGTTGTGGAGACCACAGGACGGCTAAAGGATGCCTGTAGAGAGTACGGGGGGAGGGGCGGCTAGAGGATGCTTGTAGAGAGCACAGGGGGGGCTGGAGGATGCTTGAAGAGAGCACAGGGGGGCTGAAGGATGCTTGCACAGAGCACAAGGGGGCTGGAGGATGTTTGAAGACTGCACAGCGGAGCTAGAGGGTGCTTGTAGAGAGCACGGGTGGGGCTGGAAAATGCTTGTGAGGTTTACAGGGGGCTGAAGAATTCTTTTAGAGAGCACAGAGGGGCTTGGGACGCTTTTAGAGAGCACAGAGGGGCTTGGGGATGCTTGAAGACAGCACAGAAGGGCTGGATGATGCTTGTAGAGAGCAAAAGGGGGACTGGAGGATGCTTGTAGAGAGCACAAGAGGGCTGGAGGATGCTTGTAGGGTGTTTAGGGGCCTGGATGATGCTTGTAGAGAGCACGGGTGGGGCTGGAAAATGCTTGTGGGATTTACAGGGGCTGAAGGATGCTTTTAGAGAGCACAGAGGGGCTTGGGATGCTTTTAGAGAGCGCAGAGGGGCTTGGGGATGCTTGTAGAGAGCACAAGAGGGCTGGAGGATGCTTGTAGGGTGTTTAGGGGCTTGGGGATGCTTGAAAACAGCACAGAAGGGCTGGATGATGCTTGTAGGGTGTATAGGGGCCTGGAGGATGCTTGTAGAGAGCACAGGGGTCTGGAGGATGCTTGTAGGGTGTATAGGCTCCTGGAGGATGGTTGTGGAGAGCACAGGAGGGCTGGAAGATGCCTGTAGAGAGTATGGGGAGGGGGGGGGGCAGGAGGATGCTTGTAGAGAGCACAGGGTGGTAGGAGGATGCTTGTAGAGAGCACAGGGTGGTAGGAGGATGCTTCTAAAGAGCAGAGGGTTCTGGAGGATGCTTGTAGGGTGTATAGGGGCCTGGAGGATGCTTGTAGAGAGCACAGGGGCTGGAGGATGCTTGTAGGGTGTATAGGGGCCTGGCGGTTGCTTGTAGAGAGCACAGGGTTCTGGGGGAAGCTTGTAGGGTGTATAGGGACCTGGAGGATGCTTGTAGAAAGCACAGGGTTCTGGGTGATGCTTGTAGGGTGTATATGGGCCTGGAGGATGCTTGTAGAGAGCACAGGGTTCTGGAGGATGCTTTTAGGGTGTATAGGGGCCAGAAGGATGCTTGTAGAGAGCACAGGCTTCTGGGGGATGCTTGTAGGGTGTATAAGGGCCTGAAGGATGGTTGTGGAGAGCACAGGAGGGCTGGAGGATGCCTTTAGAGAGCACGGGGGGTGGGGGGGCTAGAGGATGCTTGTAGAGAGCACAGTCGGGCTGGAGGATGCTTGAAGAGAGCACAGGGGGGCTGAAAGATGCTTGTAGAGAGCACAGGGGGGCTGGAGGACGCCTGTAGAGAGCATGGGGGGGGGGCTGGAGGATGCTTGTGGAGAGCACATGGGCTGGAGGATGCTTGTAGGGTGTATAGGGGCCTGGAGGATGCTTGTAGAGAGCACAGGGTTCTGGGGGATGCTAATAGGGTGTATAGGGGCCTGGAGGATGCTTGTAGAGAGCACTGGGGTCTGGAGGATGCTTGTAGGGTGTATAGGGGCCAGGAGGATGCTTGAAAACAGCACAGAAGGGCTGGATGATGCTTGTAGAGAGCAAAAGGGGGACTGGAGGATGCTTGTTGAGAGCACAGGGGCTGGAGGATGCTTGTTGAGAGCACAGGGGCTGGAGGATGCTTGTAGGGTGTATAGGGGCCTGGAGGATGGTTGTGGAGAGCACAGGAGGGCTGGAAGATGCCTGTAGAGAACATGGGGATGGGAGGGGGGGCTGGAGGATGCTTGTGGAGAGCACAGGGTGGTAGGAGGATGCTTGTAGAGAGCACAGGGGGGTTGAAGGATGCTTGTAGAGAGCAGAGGGTTCTGGAGGATGCTTGTAGGGTGTATAGGGGCCTGGAGGATGCTTGCACAGAGCACAAGGGGGCTGGAGGATGTTTGAAGACTGCACAGCGGAGCTAGAGGGTGCTTGTAGAGAGCACGGGTGGGGCTGGAAAATGCTTGTGAGGTTTACAGGGGGCTGAAGGATTCTTTTAGAGAGCACAGAGGGGCTTGGGACGCTTTTAGAGAGCACAGAGGGGCTTGGGGATGCTTGAAGACAGCACAGAAGGGCTGGATGATGCTTGTAGAGAGCAAAAGGGGGACTGGAGGATGCTTGTAGAGAGCACAAGAGGGCTGGAGGATGCTTGTAGGGTGTTTAGGGGCCTGGATGATGCTTGTAGAGAGCACGGGTGGGGCTGGAAAATGCTTGTGGGATTTACAGGGGGCTGAAGGATGCTTTTAGAGAGCACAGAGGGGCTTGGGATGCTTTTAGAGAGCGCAGAGGGGCTTGGGGATGCTTGTAGAGAGCACAAGAGGGCTGGAGGATGCTTGTAGGGTGTTTAGGGGCTTGGGGATGCTTGAAAACAGCACAGAAGGGCTGGATGATGCTTGTAGGGTGTATAGGGGCCTGGAGGATGCTTGTAGAGAGCACAGGGGTCTGGAGGATGCTTGTAGGGTGTATAGGCTCCTGGAGGATGGTTGTGGAGAGCACAGGAGGGCTGGAAGATGCCTGTAGAGAGTGTGGGGAGGGGGGGGGGGCTAGAGGATGCTTGTAGAGAGCACAGTCGGGCTGGAGGATGCTTGAAGAGAGCACAGGGGGGCTGAAAGATGCTTGTAGAGAGCACAAGGGGGCTGGAGGATGCCTGTAGAGAGCATGGGGGGGGGGCTGGAGGATGCTTGTGGAGAGCACAGGGGCTGGAGGATGCTTGTAGGGTGTATAGGGGCCTGGAGGATGCTTGTAGAGAGCACAGGGTTCTGGAGGATGCTTTTAGGGTGTATAGGGGCCAGAAGGATGCTTGTAGAGAGCACAGGCTTCTGGGGGATGCTTGTAGGGTGTATAAGGGCCTGAAGGATGGTTGTGGAGAGCACAGGAGGGCTGGAGGATGCCTTTAGAGAGCACGGGGGGTGGGGGGGCTAGAGGATGCTTGTAGAGAGCACAGTCGGGCTGGAGGATGCTTGAAGAGAGCACAGGGGGGCTGAAAGATGCTTGTAGAGAGCACAAGGGGGCTGGAGGATGCCTGTAGAGAGCATGGGGGGGGGCTGGAGGATGCTTGTGGAGAGCACAGGGGCTGGAGGATGCTTGTAGGGTGTATAGGGGCCTGGAGGATGCTTGTAGAGAGCACAGGGTTCTGGGGGATGCTAATAGGGTGTATAGGGGCCTGGAGGATGCTTGTAGAGAGCACTGGGGTCTGGAGGATGCTTGTAGGGTGTATAGGGGCCAGGAGGATGCTTGAAAACAGCACAGAAGGGCTGGATGATGCTTGTAGAGAGCAAAAGGGGGACTGGAGGATGCTTGTTGAGAGCACAGGGGCTGGAGGATGCTTGTAGGGTGTATAGCGGCCTGGAGGATGGTTGTGGAGAGCACAGGAGGGCTGGAAGATGCCTGTAGAGAACATGGGGATGGGAGGGGGGGGGGGGGGCTGGAGGATGCTTGTAGAGAGCACAGGGTGGTAGGAGGATGCTTGTAGAGAGCACAGGGGGGTTGAAGGATGCTTGTAGAGAGCAGAGGGTTCTGGAGGATGCTTGTAGAGTGTATAGGGGCCTGGAGGATGCTTGTAGAGAGCACAGGGGCTGGAGGATGCTTGAAGGGTGTATATTGGCCTGGAGGATGCTTGTAGAGAGCACAGGCTTCTGGGGGATGCTTGTAGGGTGTATAGAGGCCTGAAGGATGCTTGTAGAGAGCACAGGCTTCTGGGGGATGCTTGTAGGGTGTATAGGGGCCTGGAGGATGGTTGTGGAGAGCACAGGAGGGCTGGAGGATGCCTGTAGAGAGCACAGGGGGGGGGGGCTAGAGGATGCTTGTAGAGAGCACAGGCGGGGCTGGAGGATGCTTTAAGAGAGCACAGGGGGGCTGAAGGATGCTTGTAGAGAGCACAGGGGGGCTGGAGGATGCTTCAAGAGAGCACAGGGGGGCTGGCGGATGCCTGTAGAGAGCATGGAGCGGGCTGGAGGATGCTTGTGGAGAGCACAGGGGCTGGAGGATGCTTGTAGGGTGTATAGGGGCCAGGAGGATGCTTGTAGAGAGCACAGGGTTCTGGGGGATGCTAATAGGGTGTATAGGGGCCAGGAGGATGCTTGTAGAGAGCACAGGGGCTGGAGGATGCTTGTAGGGTGTATAGGGGCCAGGAGGATGCTTGTAGAGAGCACAGGGGTCTGGAGGATGCTTGTAGGGTGTATTGGGGCCTGGAGGATGGTTGTGGAGAGCACAGGAGGGCTGGAGGATGCCTGTAGAGAGCACGGGGGGTGGGGGGGCTGGAGGATGCTTGTAGAGAGCACAGGGGGGCTGGAGGATGCTTGTAGAGAGCACAGGCTTCTGGGGGATGCTTGTAGGGTGTATAAGGGCCTGAAGGATGGTTGTGGAGAGCACAGGAGGGCTGGAGGATGCCTGTAGAGAGCACGGGGGGTGGGGGGGCTGGAGGATGCTTTAAGAGAGCACAGGGGGGCTGAAGGATGCTTGTAGAGAGCACAGAGGGGCTGGAGGATGCTTGTAGGGTGTATAGGCTCCTGGAGGATGGTTGTGGAGAGCACAGGAGGGCTGGAAGATGCCTGTAGAGAGTATGGGGAGGGGGGGCTGGAGGATGCTTGTAGAGAGCACAGGGGGGCTGGAGGATGCTTGTAGAGAGCACAGGCTTCTGGGGGATGCTTGTAGGGTGTATAAGGGCCTGAAGGATGGTTGTGGAGAGCACAGGAGGGCTGGAGGATGCCTGTAGAGAGCACAGGGGGGCTGAAGGATGCTTGTAGAGAGCACAGAGGGGCTGGAGGATGCTTGTAGGATGTATAGGCTCCTGGAGGATGGTTGTGGAGAGCACAGGAGGGCTGGAAGATGCCTGTAGAGAGTATGGGGAGGGGGGGCTGGAGGATGCTTGTAGAGAGCACAGGGGGGCTGGAGGATGCTTGTAGAGAGCACAGGCTTCTGGGGGATGCTTGTAGGGTGTATAAGGGCCTGAAGGATGGTTGTGGAGAGCACAGGAGGGCTGGAGGATGCCTGTAGAGAGCACGGGGGGTGGGGGGGCTGGAGGATGCTTTAAGAGAGCACAGGGGGGCTGAAGGATGCTTGTAGAGAGCACAGAGGGGCTGGAGGATGCTTGTAGGGTGTATAGGCTCCTGGAGGATGGTTGTGGAGAGCACAGGAGGGCTGGAAGATGCCTGTAGAGAGTATGGGGAGGGGGGGCTGGAGGATGCTTGTAGAGAGCACAGGGGGGCTGGAGGATGCTTGTAGAGAGCACAGGCTTCTGGGGGATGCTTGTAGGGTGTATAAGGGCCTGAAGGATGGTTGTGGAGAGCACAGGAGGGCTGGAGGATGCCTGTAGAGAGCACGGGGGGTGGGGGGGCTAGAGGATGCTAGTAGAGAGCACAGGCGGGGCTGGAGGATGCTTGAAGAGAGCACAGGGGGGCTGAAGGATGCTTGTAGAGAGCACAGGGGGGCTGGAGGATGCTTGAAGAGAGCACAGGGGGGCTGGAGGATGCCTGTAGAGAGCATGGGGGGGGGGGGGCTGGAGGATGTTTGTGGAGAGCACAGGGGCTGGAGGATGCTTGTAAGGTGTATAGGGGCCTGGAGGATGCTTGTAGAGAGCACAGGGTTCTGGGGGATGCTAAGAGGTTGTATAGGGGCCTGGAGAATGCTTGTAGAGAGCACAGGGGTCTGGAGGATGCTTGTAGGGTGTATAGGGGCCTGGAGAATGCTTGAAAACAGCACAGAAGGGCTGGATGATGCTTGTAGAGAGCAAAAAGGGGACTGGAGGATGCATGTAGAGAGCACAGGCGTCTGGAGGATGCTTGTAGGGTGTATAGGGGCCTGGAGGATGGTTGTGGAGAGCACAGGAGGGCTGGAAGATGCCTGTAGAGAACATGGGGATGGGGGGGGGGCTGGAGGATGCTTGTAGAGAGCACAGGGTGGTAGGAGGATGCTTGTAGAGAGCACAGGGGGGTTGGAGGATGCTTGTAGAGAGCAGAGGGTTCTGGAGGATGCTTGTAGGGTGTATAGGGGCCTGGAGGATGCTTGTAGAGAGCACAGGGGCTGGAGGATGCTTGTAGGGTGTATAGGGGCCTGGCGGTTGCTTGTAGAGAGCACAGGGTTCTGGGGGAAGCTTGTAGGGTGTATAGGGGCCTGGAGGATTCTTGTAGAAAGCACAGAGTTGTGGAGGATGCTTGTAGAGAGCACAGGCTTCTGGGGGATGCTTGTAGGGTGTATAGAGGCCTGAAGGATGCTTGTAGAGAGCACAGGCTTCTGGGGGATGCTTGTGGGGTGTATAGGGGCCTGGAGGATGGTTGTGGAGAGCACAGGAGGGCTGGAGGATGCCTGTAGAGAGCACGGGGGGGGGGGGGGTGGTGGGGAGGCTGGAGGATGCTTTAAGAGAGCACAGGGGGGCTGAAGGATGCTTGTAGTGAGCACAGGGGGGCTGGAGGATGCTTGTAGGGTGTATAGGCTCCTGGAGGATGGTTGTGGAGAGCACAGGAGGGCTGGAAGATGCCTGTAGAGAGTATGGGGAGGGGGGGGGGGCTGGAGGATGCTTGTAGAGAGCACAGGGGGGCTGGAGGATGCTTGTAGAGAGCACAGGCTTCTGGGGGATGCTTGTAGGGTGTATAAGGGCCTGAAGGATGGTTGTGGAGAGCACAGGAGGGCTGGAGGATGCCTGTAGAGAGCACGGGGGGTGGGGGGGCTAGAGGATGCTAGTAGAGAGCACAGGCGTGGCTGGAGGATGCTTGAAGAGAGTACAGGGGGGCTGAAGGATGCTTGTAGAGAGCACAGGGGGGCTGGAGGATGCTTGAAGAGAGCACAGGGGGGCTGGAGGATGCTTGAAGAGAGCACAGGGGGGCTGGAGGATGCCTGTAGAGAGCATGGGGGGGGGCTGGAGGATGCTTGTGGAGAGCACAGGGGCTGGAGGATGCTTGTAAGGTGTATAGGGGCCTGGAGGATGCTTGTAGAGAGCACAGGGTTCTGGGGGATGCTAAGAGGGTGTATAGGGGCCTGGAGAATGCTTGTAGAGAGCACAGGGGTCTGGAGGATGCTTGTAGGGTGTATATTGGCCTGGAGGATGCTTGTAGAGAGCACAGGGGTCTGGAGGATGCTTGTAGGGTGTATAGGGGCCTGGAGAATGCTTGAAAACAGCACAGAAGGGCTGGATGATGCTTGTAGAGAGCAAAAGGGGGACTGGAGGATGCATGTAGAGAGCACAGGCGTCTGGAGGATGCTTGTAGGGCGTATAGGGGCCTGGAGGATGGTTGTGGAGAGCACAGGAGGGCTGGAAGATGCCTGTAGAGAACATGGGGATGGGGGGGGGGGGCTGGAGGATGCTTGTAGAGAGCACAGGGTGGTAGGAGGATGCTTGTAGAGAGCACAGGGGGGTTGGAGGATGCTTGTAGAGAGCAGAGGGTTCTGGAGGATGCTTGTAGGGTGTATAGGGGCCTGGAGGATGCTTGTAGAGAGCACAGGGGCTGGAGGATGCTTGTAGGGTGTATAGGGGCCTGGCGGTTGCTTGTAGAGAGCACAGGGTTCTGGGGGAAGCTTGTAGGGTGTATAGGGGCCTGGAGGATGCTTGTAGAAAGCACAGGGTTCTGGGTGATGCTTGTAGGGTGTATATTGGCCTGGAGGATGCTTGTAGAGAGCACAGGCTTCTGGGGGATGCTTGTAGGGTGTATAGAGGCCTGAAGGATGCTTGTAGCGAGCACAGGCTTCTGGGGGATGCTTGTAGGGTGTATATTGGCCTGGAGGATGCTTGTAGAGAGCACAGGGTTCTGGAGGATGCTTGTAGGGTGTATAGGGGCCTGAAGGATGCTTGTAGAGAGCAAAGGGGCTGGAGGATGCTTGTAGGGTGTATAGGGGCCTGTCGGTTGCTTGTAGAGAGCACAGGAGGGCTGGAGGATGCCTGTAGAAAGCACAAGGGGGTGGGGGGGCTGGAGGATGCTTGTAGAGAGCACAGGCGGGGCTGGAGGATGCTTTAAGAGAGCACAGGGGGGGCTGAAGGATGCTTGTAGAGAGCACAGGGGGGCTGGAGGATGCTTGAAGAGAGCACAGGGGCCTGGAGGATGCCTGTAGAGAGCATGGGGTGGGGGGGCTGGAGGATGCTTGTGGAGAGCACAGGGGCTGGAGGATGCTTGTAGGGTGTAAAGGGGCCTGGAGGATGCTTGTAGAGAGCACAGGGTTCTGGGGGATGCTAATAGGGTGTATAGGGGCCTGGAGGATGCTTGTAGAGAGCACAGGGGTCTGGAGGATGCTTGTAGGGTGTATAGGGGCCTGGAGGATGCTTGTAGAGAGCACAGGCCTCTGGGGGATGCTTGTAGGGTGTATAGGGGCCTGGAGGATGGTTGTGGAGAGCACAAGAGGGCTGGAAGATGCCTGTAGAGAGCACGGGGGGTGGGGGGGCTAGAGGATGCTTGTAGAGAGCACAGGCGGGGCTGGAGGATGCTTGAACAGAGCACAGGGGGACTGAAGGATGCTTGTAGAGAGCACAGGGGGGCTGGAGGATGCTTGTGGAGAGCACAGGGGCTGGAGGATGCTTGTAGGGTGTATAGGGGCCTGGAGGATGCTTGTAGAGAGCACAGGGTCCTGGGGGATGCTAATAGGGTGTATAGGGGGCTGAAGGATGCTTGTAGAGAGCACAGGGGGGTTGGAGGATGCTTGTAGAGAGCAGGGGGTTCTGGAGGATGCTTGTAGGGTGTATAGGGGCCTGGAGGATGCTTGTAGAGAGCACAGGGGCTGGAGGATGCTTGTAGGGTGTATAGGGGCCTGGCGGTTGCTTGTAGAGAGCACAGGGTTCTGGGGGAAGCTTGTAGGGTGTATAGGGGCCTGGAGGATGCTTGTAGAAAGCACAGGGTTCTGGGTGATGCTTGTAGGGTGTATATTGGCCTGGAGGATGCTTGTAGAGAGCACAGGCTTCTGGGGGATGCTTGTAGGGTGTATAGAGGCCTGAAGGATGCTTGTAGCGAGCACAGGCTTCTGGGGGATGCTTGTAGGGTGTATATTGGCCTGGAGGATGCTTGTAGAGAGCACAGGGTTCTGGAGGATGCTTGTAGGGTGTATAGGGGCCTGAAGGATGCTTGTAGAGAGCAAAGGGGCTGGAGGATGCTTGTAGGGTGTATAGGGGCCTGTCGGTTGCTTGTAGAGAGCACAGGGTTCTGGGGGAAGCTTGTAGGGTGTATAGGGGCCTGGAGGAAGCTTGTAGAAAGCACAGGGTTCTGGGTGATGCTTGTAGGGTGTATATTGGCCTGGAGGATGCTTGTAGAGAGCACAGGGTTCTGGAGGATGCTTGTAGGGTGTATAGGGGCCTGAAGGATGCTTGTAGAGAGCACAGGCTTCTGGGGGATGCTTGTAGGGTGTATAGGGGCCTGGAGGATGGTTGTGGAGAGCACAGGAGGGCTGGAGGATGCCTGTAGAAAGCACAAGGGGGTGGGGGGGCTGGAGGATGCTTGTAGAGAGCACAGGTGGGGCTGGAGGATACTTTAAGAGAGCACAGGGGGGGCTAAAGGATGCTTGTAGAGAGCACAGGGGGGCTGGAGGATGCTTGAAGAGAGCACAGGGGCCTGGAGGATGCCTGTAGAGAGCATGGGGTGGTGGGGCTGGAGGATGCTTGTGGAGAGCACAGGGGCTGGAGGATGCTTGTAGGGTGTAAAGGGGCCTGGAGGATGCTTGTAGAGAGCACAGGGTTCTGGGGGATGCTAATAGGGTGTATAGGGGCCTGGAGGATGCTTGTAGAGAGCACAGGGGTCTGGAGGATGCTTGTAGGGTGTATAGGGGCCTGGAGGATGCTTGTAGAGAGCACAGGCCTCTGGGGGATGCTTGTAGGGTGTATAGGGGCCTGGAGGATGGTTGTGGAGAGCACAAGAGGGCTGGAAGATGCCTGTAGAGAGCACGGGGGGGTGGGGGGGCTAGAGGATGCTTGTAGAGAGCACAGGCAGGGCTGGAGGATGCTTGAACAGAGCACAGGGGGACTGAAGGATGCTTGTAGAGAGCACAGGGGGGCTGGAGGATGCTTGTGGAGAGCACAGGGGCTGGAGGATGCTTGTAGGGTGTATAGGGGCCTGGAGGATGCTTGTAGAGAGCACAGGGTCCTGGGGGATGCTAATAGGGTGTATAGGGGGCTGGAGGATGCTTGTAGAGAGCACAGGGTTCTGGGGGATGCTTGTAGGGTGTATAGGGGGCTGGAGGATGGTTGTGGAGAGCACAGGAGGGCTGCAAGATGCCTGTAGAGAGCATGGGGATGGGGGGGCTGGAGGATGCTTGTAGAGAGCACAGGGTGGTAGGAGGATGCTTGTAGAGAGCACAGGGTTCTGGAGGATGCTGGTAGGGTGTATAGGGGCCTGGAGGATGCTTGTAGAGAGCACAGGGGTCTGGAGGATGCTTGTAGGGTGTATAGGGGCCTGGAGGATGGTTGTGGAGACCACAGGACGGCTAAAGGATGCCTGTAGAGAGTACGGGGATAGGGGCGGCTAGAGGATGCTTGTAGAGAGCACAGGGGGGGGGGCTGGAGGATGCTTGAAGTGAGCACAGGGGGGCTGAAGGATGCTTGTACAGAGCACAAGGGGGCTGGAGGATGTTTGAAGACTGCACAGCGGTGCTAGAGGGTGCTTGTAGAGAGCACGAGTGGGGCTGGAAAATGCTTGTGGGGTTTACAGGGGGCTGAAGGATTCTTTTAGAGAGCACAGAGGGGCTTGGGATGCTTGTAGAGAGCACAGGGTTCTGGGGGATGCTTGTAGGGTGTATAGGGGCCTGGAGGATGGTTGTGGAGAGCACAGGAGGGCTGGAAGATGCCTGTAGAGAACATGGGGATGGGGGGGGGGGCTGGAGGACGCTTGTAGAGAGCACAGGGTGGTAGGACGATGCTTGTAGAGAGCACAGGGGGGTTGGGGGATGCTTGTAGAGAGCAGAGGGTTCTGGAGGATGCTTGTAGGGTGTATAGGGGCCTGGAGGATGCTTGTAGAGAGCACAGGGTTCTGGGGGAAGCTTGTAGGGTGTATAGGGGCCTGGAGGATTCTTGTAGAAAGCACAGGGTTCTGGGTGATGCTTGTAGGGTGTATATTGGCCTGGAGGATGCTTGTAGAGAGCACAGGCTTCTGGGGGATGCTTCTAGGGTGTATAGAGGCCTGAAGGATGCTTGTAGAGAGCACAGGCTTCTGGGGGATGCTTGTGGGGTGTATAGGGGCCTGGAGGATGGTTGTGGAGAGCACAGGAGGGCTGGAGGATGCCTGTAGAGAGCACGGGGGGGGGGGGGCTGGAGGATGCTTTAAGAGAGCACAGGGGGGCTGAAGGATGCTTGTAGAGAGCACAGGGGGGCTGGAGGATGCTTGTAGGGTGTATAGGCTCCTGGAGGATGGTTGTGGAGAGCACAGGAGGGCTGGAAGATGCCTGTAGAGAGTATGGGGAGGGGGGGGGGGCTGGAGGATGCTTGTAGAGAGCACAGGGGGGCTGGAGGATGCTTGTAGAGAGCACAGGCTTCTGGGGGATGCTTGTAGGGTGTATAAGGGCCTGAAGGATGGTTGTGGAGAGCACAGGAGGGCTGGAGGATGCCTGTAGAGAGCACGGGGGTGGGGGGGCTAGAGGATGCTAGTAGAGAGCACAGGCGTGGCTGGAGGATGCTTGAAGAGAGTACAGGGGGGCTGAAGGATGCTTGTAGAGAGCACAGGGGGGCTGGAGGATGCTTGAAGAGAGCACAGGGGGGCTGGAGGATGCTTGAAGAGAGCACAGGGGGGCTGGAGGATGCCTGTAGAGAGCATGGGGGGGGGGGCTGGAGGATGCTTGTGGAGAGCACAGGGGCTGGAGGATGCTTGTAAGGTGTATAGGGGCCTGGAGGATGCTTGTAGAGAGCACAGGGTTCTGGGGGATGCTAAGAGGGTGTATAGGGGCCTGGAGAATGCTTGTAGAGAGCACAGGGGTCTGGAGGATGCTTGTAGGGTGTATAGGGGCCTGGAGAATGCTTGAAAACAGCACAGAAGGGCTGGATGATGCTTGTAGAGAGCAAAAGGGGGACTGGATGATGCATGTAGAGAGCACAGGCGTCTGGAGGATGCTTGTAGGGCGTATAGGGGCCTGGAGGATGGTTGTGGAGAGCACAGGAGGGCTGGAAGATGCCTGTAGAGAACATGGGGATGGGGGGGGGGGCTGGAGGATGCTTGTAGAGAGCACAGGGTGGTAGGAGGATGCTTGTAGAGAGCACAGGGGGGTTGGAGGATGCTTGTAGAGAGCAGAGGGTTCTGGAGGATGCTTGTAGGGTGTATAGGGGCCTGGAGGATGCTTGTAGAGAGCACAGGGGCTGGAGGATGCTTGTAGGGTGTATAGGGGCCTGGCGGTTGCTTGTAGAGAGCACAGGGTTCTGGGGGAAGCTTGTAGGGTGTATAGGGGCCTGGAGGATGCTTGTAGAAAGCACAGGGTTCTGGGTGATGCTTGTAGGGTGTATATTGGCCTGGAGGATGCTTGTAGAGAGCACAGGCTTCTGGGGGATGCTTGTAGGGTGTATAGAGGCCTGAAAGATGCTTGTAGCGAGCACAGGCTTCTGGGGGATGCTTGTAGGGTGTATATTGGCCTGGAGGATGCTTGTAGAGAGCACAGGGTTCTGGAGGATGCTTGTAGGGTGTATAGGGGCCTGAAGGATGCTTGTAGAGAGCAAAGGGGCTGGAGGATGCTTGTAGGGTGTATAGGGGCCTGTCGGTTGCTTGTAGAGAGCACAGGGTTCTGGGGGAAGCTTGTAGGGTGTATAGGGGCCTGGAGGAAGCTTGTAGAAAGCACAGGGTTCTGGGTGATGCTTGTAGGGTGTATATTGGCCTGGAGGATGCTTGTAGAGAGCACAGGGTTCTGGAGGATGCTTGTAGGGTGTATAGGGGCCTGAAGGATGCTTGTAGAGAGCACAGGCTTCTGGGGGATGCTTGTAGGGTGTATAGGGGCCTGGAGGATGGTTGTGGAGAGCACAGGAGGGCTGGAGGATGCCTGTAGAAAGCACAAGGGGGTGGGGGGGCTGGAGGATGCTTGTAGAGAGCACAGGCGGGGCTGGATGATGCTTTAAGAGAGCACAGGGGGGGCTGAAGGATGCTTGTAGAGAGCACAGGGGGGCTGGAGGATGCTTGAAGAGAGCACAGGGGCCTGGAGGATGCCTGTAGAGAGCATGGGGTGGAGGGGCTGGAGGATGCTTGTGGAGAGCACAGGGGCTGGAGGATGCTTGTAGGGTGTAAAGGGGCCTGGAGGATGCTTGTAGAGAGCACAGGGTTCTGGGGGATGCTAATAGGGTGTATAGGGGCCTGGAGGATGCTTGTAGAGAGCACAGGGGTCTGGAGGATGCTTGTAGGGTGTATAGGGGCCTGGAGGATGCTTGTAGAGAGCACAGGCCTCTGGGGGATGCTTGTAGGGTGTATAGGGGCCTGGAGGATTGGTGTGGAGAGCACAAGAGGGCTGGAAGATGCCTGTAGAGAGCACGGGGGGGTGGGGGGGTTAGAGGATGCTTGTAGAGAGCACAGGCG